>NC_084493.1:5496508-5800481 GCF_030035675.1 Rhineura floridana | reverse complement strand
TGCCTAAATAACAGTTCTCCAGGTGAGAATCATTCTTTCTAATAACAAACAACTTGCATAGTAACGATGCTTGAAATAAATCTTTGGTCTGACTAGTTGGGGGGGGAGCTGTGGGGGGGGGAGGAGGAGGAGAAAATTCCTATGATTTGTTGATGCTTTTTGCCTGTCACTAAGCTTGGAATAAATATAAATAAGTAGAATTGCATTTAAAATATCCATCACACCACAATATGGACTGTGGCAATGAGTGAGCTGTAATAGGAGAATATACTTTAAATGTGTCATAATCATTCAGACACCAGGAACTCATAAGCCTCTGGTCCACGAGCCAGGCGATAAATCACAGCGCTTTGTTTTCTTCCTTCTTTCCTTTGCTTCAAAGTCATGTGTGTCCATTTCCACGTGGACTTCAGGAACTGTAGCTTAAGAAACTATGTAGGAAGTTGAGAACGTTTTTTTCCCCTTTCAAAATGGAGAGCTCCCTTATCCCCTCTAGCAGTTGACAGATGAAACTAGGGAGCTGCATGCAATGTCCCTGTTTCATAATGATGCCTTTTCACACCCCTGCCATGATCCTCTCTACTTGTGATTAGGGATGGCAAGATCTCTCCATTTCAGTGCTCTCTTCGTCTCATTTTTCCAATCTTAAATTCAGTTCTCCGCATTTCTGTGGCAATTTGTGATTTTAAAAAAATCATGAACATTCTCCATTTTAGTGTGAATTTCTCCTAATGAACACATTTCTCTAGGCGGTTTTTATTGTACACATTTTTGCAAGTAATTTCTCATCATATATTCATTTGTATACACACTTTCCCCTAACCTTTGCATTTTGTAAACATTGTTCGACAGGCAAACTGCATTGCAATATCTGAAGTTCAAAGGATGGCTGCGTGTTGTTTTGGAAAGTGTGAATTTGACAGATTCAGCTTGAAATGAGAACTGAATCAAATTTCTCACCCATCCCTATTTGTGGCTCAAGTCCTCATCTGGCCCAGGGGCAGGGGACCATTTTCAGCTTAAGGGCCCTTCCGGGCCACCTTCTGAGGGCCACATGCCAATGGTAGGCAGGGCCAGAGGTAAAAGTGGGTGGAGCAACAAATGCTGTTGTTATTTGCATTGATTGCATTAATTTGTTGCTTACTACAAAAATGTCTCAGCGCGACTTACAATTATAAAAAACATGCATGATAAAATACAACAAAAACAATAAAAGAACATTGATTGACTGAAAGTGCAAAAAACATAAAAAGGATGAGCCCTAACCTGTCCTACTAAAAGATGATCACCAATACAGAGGAAAAGCTAAGAAGGAAAAGCTTTGAAGGTTCCCCACCCTCCGGCACACCCAGACTCACACAATTACTTTTTTGTTGCAGGGATCCACTTTCTCAGTACTTTAATTGAAATTCATTTCTCTGTAGCAAAAACAGGAAAGCCAATCCAAAGAGGACGATATGAGCAGACTTGGGGCAACCTCAAGGCTTGCAGAAGTGAAAAAAAAATGAGGGGAAAAAACTTAAAGTGGGGACAGAAATCCTAGAAATACAGTATCCTATAATTCGGAAACATTTTCCTACAAACTGTTTTGTTCTTTTAACTTTCTTATATTGAGACATCCTTAGTGAATTGAAACATTGTTGGTTCATTTCTGATTCTTATGAAAAAAGATTTTTGGTGCTCATGATTCCTTCACTGATGAAAAGCAAAGCTCATCAGCTGTTGAGCATGCAAAGTACACATTCCAGACCCAACACAATTTCAGCAATGCCACTTTAGACAGATCCTCTAATGGGATCACACTCGGGGTTCAGGGGGCTACGATATCCTCACATTTCTTGTTTTCCTCAGTATATTTTCCCTCTGTTATGAGTGTAATACTAATGGTTGTAGGTTTCAAAGAAACATTATCCAAAGGGCCATGGCTCAGTGGCAGAGCATGTCCTTCGGTCCCAGGTCCCAAGGGCCAGGAGATGCCCTTGCCTGAAGCCCTGGAGAGCTGCTGCCAGTCAGTGTAGACACAACTGAGCTGGATGGACTAAAGGTCTGACTTGGCAGCTTCCTGTGATCCTGTGATAAGAAAGGCACAGTGTACAATGAATAGGTGCTAGAGAAATGATTGTGACTAATTAAGGCTGCATGCTTTCATCTGTTAGCTAAAGCTTTAATTGCAAATAAATATTAATATTGGGTTGTAGTCAATTAAGTCCTACTCAGAGCAGACCCATTAAAATTAATGAGTCTAAGTTAGTCATGTCTATTAAGCTCAATGGGTCTACCCATGCTCAAGGGGGTGGAGTGACTCCCCTATGAGGAAAGGTTGCAGCATTTGGGGCTCCTCAGTTTAGAGGAAAGGTGTGCAAGAGGTGACATGATAGGAGTGTATAAAATTGTGCATGGCATGGAGAAAGTGGAAAGAGAAAAGTTCTTCTCCCCGTGGCATAACGCTAGCACTCATGGGCATCCAAGGAAGCTGAACACAGGAAGATTCGGAACACACAAAAGGAAATACTTCTTCATGCAGCACACAGTTAAACTCTGGAATTCGCTCCCACAAGAGGCAGTGATGGCCACCAACTTGGATGGGGTTCAAAAGAGGATTAGACAATCCTGGCGGTGCTCTCTCTCCATGGTTGGAGGCAGTGTACTTCTGGAGACCTGTTGATGGAAACCGCAGGAGTGCTCTTATGCTCAGGTCCAGCTTGTAGGCTTCCCATAATGGGTGCCTGTTTGGCCACTGTTAGAACTAGATGGGCCACTGGCCTCCTCCAGCAGGGCTCTTACTCTGAGTAGGACTAGAATTCACTACCACCCAGAGTTTGATCCTGTGTTCCTATGACGGCAGAAGTACAACTTAGCACAGCAAATGTGGGATTCCACATTCTAGCTGATATGCAGTTTTCTTCTGTGTTTGTTCTTTTGAGAAGGGCCAGTGAATTAGCAGGCAGCAGGAAGAGACATTTAAGCCCACCCACCCATTATCCTGAGCAAGCGTTCCCCTTCCAGGGAATTCCCTGCAACCGGTGGTTTCTGAAATAGGGACTTGGCAGCGGGGAAGGGGAATATTTGCACGTCAGAATGGGGAGGTTGGAAAAGGTTTAAGACCCCCCCCACTCACCAGTTCCTCTCTGAAATTGCCCCTCCCCCAGTGTCTCTGGCATTTGTTTAATGGGAATGTGATGTTCCATATTTGTGTGAGCAATTGTTGTGGATTTATTTCAACGTTTATGGTAAGTGAGGTTCTAATAGGTTGAGTATGGTTACGTGGTGAAAGTTGGGAGCGGGGAATGAGAGTATGGGGTGCTGGTGTATGCTGCACATGATTGGCTGGGTGAATGTGGAATGACTGATATAATTTTGAAAGGGTTGACAGGTGACAGTTGGATAGGGATTGATGTTGGAGAGCGGGAGGGTTTGACGTCTGGAGGGCGAGGGCTGGAGGGCGTGTGGGGTGTGTGAGGGAGTTGTAAAGGGTTATATAGGCAGGTTAACCTTAATTGACAATACAGTAAAGACTGTTGGAACTGTATAAGTGAAGAACAGATTTAGAAACCACTCCTTCTGACCACACTGGGACCTTTAGGTGAGAGTGTTCAGCATTCTGGGACCTTTCTGGCATGGAGTTCCACCTTCCACATAAGACCCAGCAGTTTTCCTAGCAGATGTTTCCAGAATTTGTTACTTCTTGCCCAGTTTCACTTAAGGCAAGGGTGGGGAACCTTTTTCAGCTCAAGGGCCACATTCCCTTCTGGGCAATCTTCCAGGGGCCACATGGCAGTGCTGGGGCCAGAGGCCAAAGGGGGCCAAACAGCACATGCTAATTTTACTTTTGTACAGTAGGCTGGTTTCTACACACACTCACCTCTCTACCCTCCATCCGGGCAAGCAAGAGGCATTATCAGAATTTGAGGACATTTTCCAGATGGGCAGAAACACTCAAGGATGGTGTAAAGCAGGGCTGGTGAGGGGTATGGCTCAGGTGGGTGTGTAGCCTGGGGAGAGTTCTGAGGGCTAGATTATGAGGCCTGGAGAGATGTATTTGGTTCCTGGGCAGGAAGTCCCCCACCTTAAATCTTACCTCAAAGCCTGACATAAGGAAAGGATTTACTACCATGACCCATTAAGCAGGAGTCCCGGTGACTTCACTGGGGGCTCCTCCTGAGTTAGCACCTGCAGGTCTGCCAATATTTCTGGGAGGAAACTGGTTACACAATGCGGCAAATGTATTGCAGAGAAACACACGCGCGCGCACACACGAGCTGGGTGTAAAGTGCCATTGGAGGGCCTCGGTGCCATCATCAACCCTCTTGGGATTCACTTGGCTGATTTACGAGGTTGCCAGCAACCTTCGGCGGGATTGTTTCTGCTGAAAACCCCATTGCCATGCGCAATAAATAAATGTGTTTAATATACCTACACTTGCTTATGTTTGTTTCCATACATATTAAACAAGATTAGATAATCCTCCTGGGAGTTCCCCGCCTTTGGTTTCAAGGAGCTTGAACTTGGCGATCTGCGAGGCCTCTCGATCTATAATTCGATATGAATTGTCGCATATGCTGGGTATATAATTATACACAAACCGAAATGAAAGCGGCATGCATCATTAAGCCCCGGAATTGAAGTATTATCATCTTATCGGCATAACAAAGCTAAGATTTACTGGCTCCTTTAGGGGACCAACACCAGATCTTCTACAAATCATTCCTCTTAGCCCTCAAATTGATAAACTTTGGGTGCTTTTGACAGGTAAAGTCTACTTCAGCCCTCTCCATCCTGACAAGAAGGACGTAACAAATGGATTTTCAGTCGCCCGCCGAATGTAGTTAGATGACAGAGAGAGAGAGAGGGAAGGGGGGAGGAAGACAGAGAAAGAGAGGAAGCTGGTTTCTCCTTTTCTTTTTAAAAGGGAGCAGCCTTTTAACTTGATGGATGAAATTATATCTAAATCTGGTAGATGGGGGACTTCAAAGGAATTTTTTTCTCTATTTAGGGTGTCCCTAGATGAGCGGGGTGCATGCTATTTGTACCAAACTCCCGTGCTCAAGTGGTTTGCTAATTGACCCCTTTGTAACAGGTTAAAGGTTCCGCACTAGATAACAGCGCTTCGTTTTGATTAATTATGTCAGGGAATTAATGTATGATTACTAACTTTTAGCAGACCCTGCTCCTTCTGACCCTGAGCTGCTTGTTTGTGTGGCTGGTTGTAATTTTCGACCAATGGGTTATGAGAGGTCACAGTGTGGTCAGCATATTTTAAACAAAGAAGAAGGGAAGGAGAGAGAGAATGGTATCATATCTGGAAAGGCATGCTTTGACAGGCATGATGGAATCAGTGTTTTTGACAGTCAACATTTATACATTTAAAGATCCTTCCCAGAGAGAGTAAAGACGAGTTTGGAACCATAACTGAAGTGTTGAACGTTAGACCCATAAATTCCACTTCATACTGAGTTTCAACAGCAGAGGACCTTGTTAAACTGAGGCCATGGTGAACTTCCCCCATTCATGGGAAGAGATGTCAAAGGAAGACTTTTTATTAAGCTAGTGCCAGTGAAAGACTAGTTAGAATGACATTGATGATGATAATTCTGCTTAGAAGCACAGAAATCCAACAAGAATTGTTCCTTGCTCTTGACATACCACTGTCAGCCACCTTGCAATGATAAGGTAAGCTCAACCCTACACCCAGTGAAATTATATATATAAAAAAGTTCTAAAGCACTCTGTGTATGAGGCAGGAAAACAGAAGCTTCTTTGCCATTGAGTTACAGCCCTTCCCCAGAGCACCTACTTTTTGTGCAAAGGCCCCAGATCCAATCCCTGGCCTCTCCAGCAAGCTCTGGGAATGCCTCTGGTCTGAAACCCTGAAGGACAGTTGCCAGTCGTTGTAGACATTCCTGAGCTCAGTGGACAAATGGCCTGACTCAGTTTTTTTTTAATTTATTTATTTATACCCCGTCTTTCTTTCCGTGATAGAAACCCAAGGCGGATTACATACAGTCTCCCATTCATGCACCGACCAGACCCGACCATGCTTAGCTTCAGTGGGGTGCTGGCCTCATGTGCCTTCAGGACAGAGCAGATGCTTTGCATGCAGAAGGTCCCATGTTCAGTCCCTGACACCTCCACATAGGATAGACTCCTGGAGAGCTGTTGCCAATCAGTGTTGGTAATACTGGGCTATATGGGCCAACTGTCTGGCTCAGTGTAAGGTATCTTCCTATGTTTGTTCATGGGCACAGAAAGCATTTGAGAAACTAGAGGACAGGTTTGAGCTGAGCACTGCCAAACATGCAATTATGAATTGTGGAACATGTACAAAGTAGCCATACTGTGTGTGCCCTCCATCTCAATTCATATGCACTAAATCTCCCTCCCCACCCCTCCCCAGGCTGCACGTGTCTGCAGGTGTGCTGACATGAAGTACCTTGAGCTGCACTATTAATTTGCACTTAATGAGTTATAGCCAGGCTGGGGATGCAGGAAAAAAGTCCCAAACAATTGTACCTGTTTCGACGTGCACCATAATTAGAGGGGGCTATAAAATTAGTAGGCCAACCAATTTTGTATGTGAGTGTGTGTTGAAATGAGATCAGAGAGTTTTCTCTCTCTCCCCCCCCCTTCATTTTTTAAACCCAGCAAAACTTCAAAACCAGCTGGGCTAACAATGAGCATTGCTGAGCCCTGTTCCCATTTAATCACCACCGAAATCTATCACACATGTTCTTTCAAGTAAAGTTTATTAGAAAGAAATTGCTACTAGAGAGCCACATGTGAGCTCCAGCTTGGCAAGGTCGAGCTGGGGCATAAAACCCTTGAACTTTACAAATATGCAAAGCTGACATAAATAACAAATTAAACTTAGCCAGGTGTAGAGCTGGGTTGAGTCACTTGCCAGAGAGAGAAATTTCAGGTCTCGTAAGAATGACCCAGGTTAGCTTGAGTGCGAGACGCTGGCTTATCTCATCAGATTGCTTTCTCTGGTAGGTTCACATCTGAAGCTCATACGGCTCTTTAGATTTAAAATAATAATAATAGTAATAATCTGCTTGTTTTGGAAGAATATTGTTAGTTTATTTACTTACTTTTATATTCATTTTACTGCTGTACTTAAGAGATGGGATATCGTGGATTTATCCACATAGGTACAGATCAGGAGTCCCTGGTTTAAATCTTGCCTCTGCTATGAGCTTTGCAGGTGAGCAAAGTCCCTTTTCTCAGTTTTAGACCTTCATCATCATCATATTGGACCACATTCACACCACACATTTATTGTACTCTTATTCCATTTTAAACAGTCATGGCTTCCTCCAAAGAATCCTGGGAAGTGTAGTTTGTGAAGGGTGCTGAGAGTTGTGAGGAGACTCCTGTTCCCTTCACAGAGCTACAATTCCAAAAGTTCTCTGGGAAGCGGGACTGACTGTTAAACAACTCTGGCAATTAATTGTAGCTCTGCATAGGGAAAGGAGAAAGGGAATGCTGCTACCTGTGCCTATGCCAGAATACTGATACAATTTTCATCAGGCAAAATTTTTTTGATGCTTGCCTAAAGGTCAGAAATGCAATGAATGCCAGAATGGCTACCACATGAGTGGCTCCAGCTAGTGCAAAGCTCTCATGATCTTCTAGGTTCCCAGGCTTGCAAACGGATTATTTCTGGTAGTATTTATCATGAAAATTAGTGCTAAACTTCCACTAGATTCCAAGAACTAGTTTGTACATCGTGTGAAAAATCAAATGTAAAGTGCAAATTACCAGGCATGAAATGGTCAGAATAACAGAATAAAGTGCAGCATGAAAGCAGCCTAAGAGTGGGAAAATGAGAAGCTGAAATGGACAGGTAGCATCCAATTGACAGGATTATTGCACATTCAGAAGCACATACAAATGCTAAGCAACATTATTTTCAACCAAGCTGGAGCTGCAGCTAAATGCTACTAGGGATGGAACCATCTGTCAATTTCAGTTCTCTCAGTTTCTCACTTAAAATTCAGTTCTTTACATTTCTGCAGCAATCTGCAATTTTTTAAAAAAACACACACACATATAATTCACCATTTTAGTCTGTTCTCCAAATAAACACATTTTTGTAGGCAGTTTTGACAAAGGTACACATTTTTGCAAGCCACTTCTCATCATTTCATGCTTTCTTGCATGTTATTTTCACTCACGTATTCATTTTTATGCTGATATATGCATTTTTGTAAATGTTTTTTAGTTGGCGAACTGCATCCCAGAATTCTAATAAATGTGAATTTCAAAGGGTGGCTGTTTCAATTCTCATATTATTTCAGAAATTTGATAAATTCTACTTGAAATGTGAACTGAATCAAAATTCTCGCCCATCCCTAAACGCCACAGTTCATCCTCACCTCCTGGTAGGGTTCCCGCCAGTCAAACTACCCTCATATGGAGATGAGAGGGGAAGGCCTAGAACCAATATTTGGGGATGAGACGGACATTCATTACTACTGGTTATGACTTCATTTGTTTTATGTGTTTATTAAATAGTTTTATACCTTGCCCTTCCTCCAATATGAAGCACAAGATGGTCTACAACACTGTAGTAAGAAAACCGTCCATTCCAATAAATTTGAACCTTACGGTTCAAATACATTAAGCAGTAATGACAATGACATTTCCTTGAACGAAAGTGGTGAATCCTTCCCAATTCAAGCGACCCCTTTTCAAGGACTGCATGCCAATGGTGGGTGGGCCCAGAGGCAAGGGTGCACTGAGGTTCAAGTGCAAGTGTTACCTTTGTATGGTAAGGTAGTTTCTATACACTAACTCACCCCACTCCATCCTCCATCCAAGCACTCAAGAGGGTGGTGGGGGTGTGGAATGGGAAGAGTCTCGAGGGTCACATAAAGAGGTGTGGAGGTTTTGGGATGATCTTCAGGTTCCCTGCCCTTGATCTTGAACCACATTCACAGAAATAATATCATCAAGAACCAAATGTTTGGGCAAATAACAATGCATCAGGATAGCAAAGACTGCTGTAATCAGAACACAAGAACATAAGAAGAGCCTGCCGGATCAGGCCAGCAGCCCATCTAGTCCAGCATCCTATTCTCACAGTGGCCAACCAGATGCCCATCATGGAAAGCCCACAAGCAGGACCTGAGTGCAAGAGCACTCTCCCCTCCTGCCACTACCAGCAACTGGTTTTCAGAGGTCTACTGCATCTGGCTATGGTGGCAGAGCACAGCCATCTGGCTAGTAGCCATTGATAACTTTATCCTCCATGTATTTGCCTAATATTCTTTCAAAGTCATCAACATTGATGGAATTCTCTATGGGAGCAAATTCCATATTTTAACTATGCATTGTGTGAAGTATTTTCTTTTGTCTGTTCTGAGTCAAATATTCAGCTTCCTTGGGTGTCCATGAGTTCTAGTCTTATGAGAGAGGGGGGAAAACCTTCTCTCTATCCATTTTCTCCAGGCCATGCATAATTCCATACACTTCTGTCATATCACCTCGGACTCACCTTTTCTCTAAACTGAAAAGGCCCAAATTCTGCAACCTTTCCTCATAGGGGAGTCGCTCCATCCCCCTGATCATTCTGGTTGCCCTTTTCTGAACCTTTTCCAACTCTACAATATCCTTTTTGAGGTGCAGCGACCAGAACTGTACACAGTACTCCAAATGCGACCGCACCATAGGTTTACATAACAATGTTATGATATTGGCAGTTTATTTTCAGTGCCTTTCCTAATGATCCCTAGCATGGATTTTGCCTTTTTCACAGCTGCCGCACACTGGGTCCCAGGCTCTTGAACAAGAATGGGCATCAAGGACTTGACACTACACCATCAGCCATACTTCATAAAGAGGAAAATTCTTCAGTTCCTTTTCACAGCTATCTTTTTAAAAAAATAAAAATACTGAACTAGGGGAAGGCTGCTTTTGCTGCTGCTGACTGTCTCTCCCCCCCCCCCCCGGATTGGCTCAACTCTAGTTAACCAACAGGGTCCCGTGCTCACTTGGCATATATCATGTGCACCCAAGTTGTCGCCCTGTGTCCCTGACTCACCTTTTTGGGGGAGCAAGCAAGGATAGTATGTTTGAACCTTCCCTCCAAGAAGTCAAAGGATCTGTTGAGTTGTGTGCGGGGGGGATTGTGTGTGTGTGTGTGCGCCATAGCTGCAGAGAAGTTGGACGACTTGTCATGACAAATAATTAAAAGTCCCCATGGGAAAGCCTGTATCGTAGAGAGAAAACAGAGAGCTGACAGTTTAGGGAGGAAAGCTCTGAGTCCCTAAGGGGAGATAGAGAAATAGATCATGTTTCTTTGCTTGCGGTCTTAGATCTGGCAAGTGTAACTTTTCCTGAAAGGTTGATAGGTAGGTCAAATGGTAAATCAAGCGGAGATAGAGTTAGGACTTCTACATACTATAGTGTTAAAATGCAGCATGTGGGGGGTGGGGTGGGGAGGAGGCAGTCCTAGAGAGGCCCGTCGCTTGGCCTAACCTCTAAATGTTTCGGAAAAGATGGCTATTTTTATATCGATAGTCCCCATGATAGGACCATTATTGAGAATGTTTGCATTCTGCTCTATGATTCAGCCCTCTTGGTGAGTTACAATGAAGCACATACGGGGGGGAGCAAATATGGCCCTACAAGCCTCTCTATCTGGCCCTTGGGTGTCTTCCTGGGGCAAAGCCCCCTCCCCCAGGCCACCCCCCTCATTGGCCCTGCTTTGTACCCTTCTCCATTTTTTATTTTTTATTTATTTATTTGCCTGGCTGGACTATGTCCTTGAATGCTGATCGTGCCTCTTGCTTCCCTGGATGTAGGATAGAGAGAGATGCATGTAAGGACTAGTCCTTTAAAGTGTAAGAACTTTACCCGAGTACCATAAACTTTCCATTCATTGCTTCACCCATGCTTACCTTTGGCCCCACCAACCAGTGACATGTGCCCTCCAGAAGGTTGCTCAGAAGGAAGCATGGTGAGAAAGGTTACTTCTTAAAGTGCAGATTGTACACAGATCTTTAAAGACTCAGGAGATCACAGGCTGACCACAGCAGGAGCTGGCTGAAGACCAGGCCCAGAAACATCTAGAGAGGGTAAAGGTGAGGAAACAGTGGCTCTTCCAGTGTCGCTGGACTCCAACTTGCATCAACTCTTTCCATTGAATTAAGCCACACAACACCTTTATATCTGATTTTGAGAGGGGAGAGAACGGAAAGAGATTTGCTTTCCAGGTAAAGTCATTCCCTCTGATTACAAACTTGACCTATCAGTTACAATGGAGATCTTCCTCTGTGCTCTCTCCGCTCTGGTGTTTGTTCTTCCTTCACTCATCATCCTACCATCATCCTCTGGGGAAGGGTCAGAGCTCAGTGGTAGAGCATCTGCTTTTGCATGCAGAAGATCCCAAGTTCAATCCCCAGCATCTCCAGGTAGCGCTTGGTGAGACTCCTGCCTGGAATTCTGGAGAGCTGCTGCCAGCCATTGTTGACAATTTTGAGATGGATGGACTAATGATCTGACTCATCATCAGGCAGCTTCCTATCCCCCTACCCTGGCATTTTAATGTTATGGTAAGCTTAGGAACATTGCTTTTGCTTGCAGCAGATGCTTGTCTGTAGCATATTTTTTAGAATGTCCAGATTGCCAAGGTGTCACAAAGCATTTCAAGGTCCCCACTTCAACTTGTACTGCCTTGCAGAGATCCCACTTCACCTCTGATCGGCTCCAAATTCCTCTCAGGGACCTAATTTTGCCTTTGGGGCTCATCTAAATCCAATGCGCACCCCCATCAAATGCTGTCGTACACTAAATACCATTGCATGTTAACATAAAATTTCAAATGAAATACTGAAATTAATCATTGCTAGAACTAATATATAGATAGCAAGGGTACAGAAAATAGTTGGTACATATTTCACATCAACCCTTGTAGAGAGGAATTCTGAGGAAGATTGGGGGAACAAAATAATTCCAACTCATCTGATGGGAAGGGAGGCCTGATGTTTTTAGTAAAGTACTTGAGCCAGATTTACAAGGCTTGATAACTTCCATCGTCAGTCCAGCCTTACATTTCAGTGGTTAGTTTCAGCCACTTTGGGGTGTGGGATCTTAGAAATGTGGTCACTGTAAAATCATTATTCTCCCAGCAGAATTTCTACACTCAGAAGAGCTAAGAGTAAAATATCTTAAAATCCACTCAATATGTTGCTTAGAATGTAGAATTTAATTTACCTACTAGGACTTTTTTACAGTGGGCACTCCACAAGTCCCTAAGACAGATAGATGGATAGGGCTCATAGCCTGAGGACATGCACCATTGGAAGAGTATTAAATATTTTGAAAGAGGTTTATTTAGAGTCCCTCTGAACTGACAGGTTCTTAAATACAAGATCATATGACAAGGAGATTCAACATCATTCTTGTAAGGGGATGAGTTAAGTGAGCTCTGTATGAATAAACAGCCATCTGTAGCACCATTTAAGCACTGAATTGTATCCTCTTCAGTCAGTTTCCCCACCTTGAAAGAGATTTAAGAGGTGGCAAATGATAATTAAGTACACATTCAAAAGGAAATCCTTGTTCAATTTGGGGTGGGGTCTCTTTGCAGAGTTTTGGAACAGGCTAAATTGAACAAGCAAAATGGAGATCAATTAGAAGGGCATGAAACAAATTTGACTGAGATCCAAAAGAATTATGGCCATTGTGAACCATAATTGTGAAACCATAACCATAGTTTTGTACTCAGGAGAACTAACAATGAAATATTTTTAAGTGCATAGATTGCCTAGAATGCAGAATTTCATGCAAGGGAAGGCCGTAGCTCAGTGGTAGAGCATGTGTTTTGCATGCAGAAGGTCCCAGGTTCAATCCCCAGCATCTCCAATATGGCTAGGGATGTCTCAAATCCTGGACAGCTGCTGCCAGCTAGTGTAGACGATATTGAGCTAGATGCTCCCAAAGGGCAGCTTCCTATGTTCCTAATTTCCACGCTAGAATCCCAGTGGTTGGCATTTGACCCATGACAGGGCCTTTTTCAGTGGTGGTTCCCCATTTATAGAATGTCCTCCCTAGTGAAGTGTGTCTGTCTACCTCATTATTGACTTTCAGAAGGAATTTAAAAACATTTGATGGCTGAAGGAGACTGCTCTTAGCAACCCAGAGATCGCTGGAAGGAATAATGTTTTTATTTGTTTTTAGAGTGTTTTTTTATCTGTAATTGTTTTTATATTGCTTTTTGTTGTTAAAATATTGTGTTGATGAGTTTGCCACCCTAGGCTCCTTCAGGAGCAAGGGTGGGATCCAAATTAAATCAATCAATTTGTTACCTTTATGCCACAATCCTGCATTTATTTGCATTTGTGATGCAAATCAGAGAATCTTTCAGCTGGAAGGGAGGCTGCCAGAGAAACGATAATCTGATCCCAACTCCTAACAGTGATCTGCTGCACAGCTCCCTGCTGCACTTTAGCGCCACCTCTGCGGATGGCCAGAGGGTGGTATTGCTGCCACCAATTTGGAACGGTGATGGGCCAACAGAAGCGGAGGCTGGTTCATTGAGGCAAATGGGGCCCTGTCCCACCAAGTCTGTCCTCATCTAGCCCCAGTCTGCCTGACTTCTTATGTACATCCACTCCAGAGGGTGGTACTCCCTGCTGTCAGTTTCTTCCATCTTAGCACAGAACGTTGCAGGGAGGAGGATGGAGACAAATTAGAATTAGTTGGCTCTGCCGATTATTGGCTGTGGCTCCACCCACCGTCTGGGCTTCCTGTCTTCTGCCCTCCCAGTCTCAATGGGCACCAGCCACCACTGGCCAATCAGATCCTCTGCAGCTGGTTCTTTGGGCATCCATGGACCTCATGGCTTCCTGTTGGACTGTTTTGCTTCAGGACCATTGCCCTGACAAAGGCTCCCACCACTTGCTTGCCCCCTTCTTTAAAAAGGAATGACCTTTATGTGTCACAGAGGCAAGTGCACGAACCTCCAGCAAATGAATGGGGAAAAGTGGCTAGTCTGTTCGCCTCTTCCAGGCTTCTTGTTTTGAGCCCCCCCTCCCCCCAATACAACCATGCATCAGAATGATCTTAAAGATCTCATTCATGTTGAAAAAGTTTTTCCTTTTTAATGTTATAACCAAGAGCTGCCGAGTCGGCATTTGTGCCGTCGGAGGAGTCTACCTCTGGAAGGTCAGTGGGGAAGTGTAATCAGTTTAGCACTGACTGTTGTAACTTACTCGAATGAAAGATTTTTCTAAAGGTGACATTAAGATGAAATATTTAAGATAAACTGAAAGATTTGACTGGAAATTCACAGCATCCCTCTGAAACGGCCCGTGCTGATTTACTGATCTTCCATTTTCAATTTATGAGCTGAGACCTATGTATACCACTGGAGGATGAGAATAGAGTAGTTGTATTAGAGCAAGCTCATATATCCTAAAGACAGACTTTGGAAGAATTAGAAAGTATAATAAAGTGTTGGTCCCTTTAAGGCCGAGACTGGCTTACTGCCAATTTAGAACCGGCAGCATTAGACATTTTTAAAGCCCTTAAAGCTGTCAGTTTTTTTTGGGGGGGGGTATTAATATGTGTGTGTGTTTCTTCTTCTTCTTCTTCTTCTTCTTCTTTTCTCCTCTTCCTCCTCCCTCCCCCCCCTCTCCCCCCCATATGATTTCAAGGTATATTTTTGCCAGTGAACAAACATTAGCAAATATTCCCTTGGCTTGCAAGATGTGTGTCTCCAGCTTACGGTGGGAGGTTCTGTTTCAATTCCAGTGACGCTAATGCACCTGTCACTGGCAGAGTTCAGAGGTTCTGCAGTCTCTTCAGGGCCTGGAAGAGGTCCTGAGCAACTCCGGGGCGCTGCTGCCTCTGAGAGCTTTTCAGCCAGTGCCTTCGCCTCTCTCTTGCGAAGCAAACTGAGTGGGTTTAAAGTCCATGCTGTCTCCAAATGCCGTCTCTCTGTCTCTCCCCCACTCACCCACCACTGTGTCTGGTTCTGCACTGAAGCCTCATCTGCACTATACACATAAAGCAGTATTATGATACATTAAACAGTCATGGCTCCCCCCCCAAAGAATCCTGGGAACTGTAGTTCTGAGAGTTCTTGGAGGCCCCCTATCCCCCTCACAGTACTACAATTCCCACAGTGGTTTGACAGCTAATCCCTCTTCTCAGGGAACTTTGGGGATTGTAGCTCTGAGACGGGAATAGGGGTCTCCTACCATCTCTCAGCACCCTTAACAAAGTACAGTTCCCAGGATTTGAAGTGGTATAATACTGCTTGAAATGCATAGTGCAGATGAGGCCTGTGCTGGGTAGGGCATCAGCATCGGCCTAGAGTGGGGCATTGTGGGGCAGTAGGAGGGGGCTCCTACTGGGAGGAAGGGCTGGATATAAATCTAATAAATAAATAAATAAAATTGAAGAGGGGGAAGTAGAGTGCAAGTATGGGGCTTAGTAGTGACAGTATCCTGCTATATGGATTTTAGCAGTTGGTTGCCTTTAGCACGGGTTGCTGACATGGTGCCCTCCAGATGTAGTTGGGCCAGTGGCCAGGGATGATGGGTGTTGTAGTCCAACAACATCTGGAGGACCCACATTGGCTACCCCTGCTCTATAGCATCATATAGCTTTCATGAGTCTCAGATTCCCTTTGCAGATCATATTTCTAAGATGCACACCTAAGATCTTCATTCTAAGAAAATGACAGTTATACACTAAAAATATGGTGTGAGTAGAACTGGAAAGATCTTGTCATATAATGAATTTTTGCATGCTATGTTCACTGATACACACTTTTATGCACACTTTCCCCTAATATATGCACTTTTGCAGATGTGTAGTCATCCAGGGTCTCAGGGGGTCTTAGACCCCTTACTTTTTGAGGAGCAGGGTTCCAGCAGGGTCCCTATGTCTCCAGCATCCTACAAGCCAATCAGCATGAAAGGGGAGTGTGTTGGCCACTGAGAAGAGTCTTCTAACATGCTTCCTTGTCCTTGCCTGCTGATTGGTGTCAATCAAAGTGAAAGGAGGTGGTCAGACACTGAGAAGACTCTTCTCAGTAGCTAACACTCTCCTCTTTAAATCTTATTGGCTCATAGGGATGTCTGTTGTTGTGGGAGATGGCATTAACAAGGATCTCATTCTCAACCTACAGCAAAAAAAAGGGGGGGGAGGATGACTGTGACCAACAGGAAGGGTCCCTGCACTTCTGAATTTGCCACTACACTGCTGCCACTGTACATTTGTAAACAGCTTTTGATTGGCAAACTGCATTGCAAAATTAGAATCAGTGTGAATTTCAAAGGATGGCTGTGTTTCAGTTCTCATATTGTTTTGGAAAGGCTGAATTTGATACATTTGGCTTGAAATGCAAACTGAATCAAAATTCTCACCCATCCCTATGTGTGAGAGTGACAAAGGGACGTTTGAAGACATGCACATTATTCAGATTAACCAGAGAGCCAAGAATGGATGCAGTTCTGTTTTAAGTGTTCATACTCAATGGCCAACCCTGGTTTATTGGTGTGTTGTGTGTTAGATGGCTCTTTGCTGAGGACAGCTTCACACAATTCAATGGCTGCAGGAAAACACTGTCATTTTTTCCACACCAAGAATATAATGTGGCCATTGCGTTGCAGCGTCCCTCACAAGTGCAATGGGGTTTGAATGCCTCCCCGAATCCCTTTCCACGATCTGCTACAGTTCACGCTGTGGTCCCCTTTCCATTAACCTAGAATGGAGACTTCCCTCCCTCCTTGGTGCCTGTTGGAATGCGACCAGACACCCTAGGAAATGTAATTCCCCGGGGTGCCCAAGTCCACTGAATAGACTTCAGATTGAAAAACATTATGAACTACCAAGGTTCACATTCCAAACTAGGAAATTGCAAATTTCTTTTCAGCACCAGTATATTTTCTTCTTTTCAGCACCAGTATATTTGTATGTTCACTCATGCTACTTGTCTCCTTGTCCATGTTCCAGACCCTAGAAACAGTGGTGCCTGGTGCCCATTACAGCTGGTAGGGCAGAAGCCAGAGACCCCGACAGAAAGTGGAGTCAGAGCCAATAAGAGTCAGAGCTAGCTAAGGCTGTGTGCACACTAGTTGTTTCAAAAGCAGCGAGACTTTTTTGTCTGGCTATGGTTTGAAATCTATTTGCCCATGGCTGGACCCATCTCCCTTCCTCATTACTGATGTCAGACCTTTTAGGACCAACCACATTGGGCCAATCACTGTTTCTGCCTGAGCCTTCTGTTTGGTTGAAATGAAATAGGGACAGTTTGTAGTCCTATTTCTTAGCAAAGTATATACGCAACAGCAGAATTGAGAATAACCAGTCCCACCTCATGCACACTAGTTAAATAAAGAACAGAGACAGTCTTCTTAGGTAAAAAGTATAAAGGTGGTTTACTCACGACCTTTTATATGTTTAGGAAACATAGGCTCTAGCTTAGATAGAAAAAGTATAAGTCTTAATGGTCATCTTGGGATGGTCATGTGTATGCTTCTCACTCCCTCAAGCTTAATGGAGAAGATGCAAAAATGATCAATATCCCTTAACAAAGGAAAGAGAAAGAGAAGGGAGATAACCCCATCCTTTAGGAAGTTGAGTAAACAAGCATAGAGATGTCCTCCAATTCTAGCTAAAAGCGACATCTCCCTATCAAAAGGGGCGGCATGCAAGCTTGCTTAAACCCAACACCTACAGCAAAGCCTTCCCATTGTACACACCTGGAGTGGCAACGGGGTGATGACCAATCAGTTTTGAAGTCTGTGTGAAGCTGAATTTAAGGTAAAACGCTCCTGATCGCCAATTTCCCAGGTTTTGGAGTAAAAGGGGTAGAATGTGATTAACATCGTGTGCCCCTGGTTTCAGAAAACAGAGGTGGAGAGGAGCTAATGGACAAGCCTTCACTGCCCAGGAGGAAATGGAAATTCATTTTAAAACATTTGTATTAACAGTGCGTGCACACACAAAGCTAAGCCAATTTTTTTACAAAAATTAACTTACTTGAGGAAGAATCTTTTTTTGAGGTGGGAGAAAGATAAGAATACCTTACATCATGTTTTCTACCTGTAGCTAATTCCCTTTAATGAGGGAAGACATGAATGTAACCTTACGAGTTGTTAACTTCCAGCATGTTAAAAAAAACTTGGCCCTCGGTGTGGCTATATTGCTTTGACTTGAACTGCGGGGAGTGTGTGTTTATTGTGGGGAGGGGGAATCTCAGCATTGAAAGATATTAAGTGTAACTTTTAGATCTTTCTGTGTGTGCCAAAGGGACTATTCCATATTCCTATCCTCTGAATATTGTCTTCCTGGAGATTATGAGATAATGCATCTGGAACAACATTAGCTCATCCAGGTTTGAGTTTTTCCCCCTTGAAAATCAAACCACTGTAATCTCATTCTCCATCTGTCTGAACATATTTTCGAGCAAAGGGGTCAGAGCTGGCCCTTGCACAGGAGTGTGGTCAGATATTCAGATTTTTCTAAACTTATGAAGGAAATTTCTTCCCCCACCCACCCACCCACCACCCTCAAATGATACCTAGACATACTTCTTTCAAAATTCTTTTATGTGGTATTTTCTTTCAGCAACTGAATGAGTTATCCCAGCCCAAGACAGCAAAGTGTGTTTATTTCTCCTTTGGTAGTGTTTGCTCAGCAGATGCTTAGCCTAGTGTCTAATCCAGTCCTTTCATAATTCTATTCTGAGCTAAAGTGAGGCCGGGGTCCAATGAACTGATGTCAGTGAGCTCTCAGTGTGATTTTTTTTTTTTTACCTAGGAATCAATTCCTAAACTCCAAGGAAGGACAGTTGAGAGGCAACGAGGTACAGCTTCCTTCCGTCTCTGCAATCAGAGGGGGAGGCCTATGGTTGAAGGGACAGGTCAGAAAATTTCCCAGCAGAGTGATGGAAGATTCTACCAGAGTTTGGCAAAGTTACTTTTTTGAACTACAACTCCCATCAGCCCCAGCCAGCATGGCCACTAGATTGGGCTGATGGGAGTTGTAGTTCAAAAAAGTAACTTTGCCAAGCTCTGGATTCTACCACTGTTGCTGGTGCCCTTGGTGTTCCGAGGGCAGTACAGCCCAAAAGGTGACATTCCAGGGGGATGTCAGGAGCAGATTAGGGCAAACTTTGGAGTAATGGTTCCTCCACCGTGGACTCCCCTTCCCCTGCCACCAGAAAAAGCAAAGCAAAAACTCTTTGTAGAATTGCCCTGCCCAAGTAACAGCATACTCCCACACAGTGAACGAACAAACCTGTTAGCTTTGGTTCTCTTGGTTTTTAATTTTTACAATCTTAAATTCAGTTCTCCAAATTTCTTCAGCAAGTTGCAATTTCTTTTTAAAAAGAACCTCCATCAAAATGTGTAAGCATTTTATTGCAAATTTCTCCTAATAAACATTTTTCTATGTGGTTTTGACTAATGGATGTATTTTTGTAAGCCATTTCCCTAATATAATGTATTTTGTGTGTTATCTTCATGAATATGTGCAGTTTTATGTACAATTTCACCTAATATATGCATTTTTATACACATTGTTTGGATGGTGGATTGGATCGCAAAATTCAGAGCAGTATGAAGTTTGAAGGACAGCAGTGTTTCGGTTTGTGTATTGGCTCAAGAAATTCAAGTTAGGCAGTTTCTCATTAAAAATGCAAACAAAATTGAACTTCTCTCCAGTCCCTGTTCCCACAATATATCACAAGCTGATTTTGAAATAGCCAGATTTCAAAGCCATCTGCCATGTGGGACTAGGCGAGGGGTGTCTGCATTTCATAAAACCCATATCGAAAGCCCTGTTGGTGACATTGAAGTGGCTGCATGGCTATTTACATCTTGGACAGAGATGGCATTTTTAAAATGATTTAATAAGGGGCATAGTTCACCAGTCCTTGAATTTTATCACCAGAGGTGACTCAGGTATGATTTGATTGAGCCTCCACTGGGGCGCAGGTGATAAATTGTATTATATTGTAATCCTACTGTTTTAATTGACCTTTACTTAGAGTAGACCTATTGGAATTAATGAGAATAACTAACTTACATTTATTAATTTTAATGGCTCTATTCTGTGTATAAATTGGTTGAATACAACCCAATATGTCTTCTTGGTTTTCATTGGGCTGTCATCAACTAAATCCTACTGAGAGCAGACCACCAAAATAAATGAACCTAGGTTAGTCATATCTATTAATTTCAACGGGGCTACTTTGATTAGGACTAGCATTGAAGACCAGCCATTATATTTTAAATGGTTAGTTTTCAACCCTCAGATCATTTATGAGGCATATAAATTGTATAAAACAAACAAGTTCACTCTAATCAGTGGACAGGGGTTAAGGTGATCCATGTGAAGTAAAATAAAAATGAATTAAGTTCTTTAAAATTCATCAAAACCTGGGCATGTGCATTTTCTGGGATTTTGAGAATCACCAAATAAAACAGCTGGTTCTTTTTGCTTATGATACCTATAAATGTTTTACTGGATAAATAAATATTGCATACCTTTTCACTTTCCTAAGAAAAGTTACACCTTCTCACAGTATTCCCCAGAGACATTAGAATATTCTTGAAGATTCCATAACATCACCAGCTCTTAAAATGGCTAGAGACAGGCAGCTGGAAAGTGGCTTTTCGCTTGTTATCTATAAAAGTAGTTTCGGAGATGTTTGACAGATCTGGAGATGGCAATAAGGACAAACTGTTCTAAAGACCACTGGCTTCCCCAGAAGTCAATAGCCTTCTGTGAGTTTTGGTTCTTTGCAAAGTGCTTTGAAGAAGAGCAATAAACAAAACAGGTATGGCAGGGGTAAGATAAGTGGAGTGAACCAGAGAAATGTCAGAGAGCTGAGTGCTCCCCCTGAAAAGGGGAAAGGAAAAGGAAAAAATAAAGAACAAGTTACTGATTATTGCCAGGCGAGTTGAGGTGAAGCCTCATATCTTTGAAAGCCATACCAAATCCCAAAGGTCAATACCGCAGTGAAACCCTTCCCATCACATGGTTGTGTGTGTGATTTACCTCTATAAAAATGTCAACAAATTTATGTGGAGTGTGGTCATTCAAGTCTGAGGGCTAACACGCAGCAGGCTTTTGCGAGAACATGGCAATGACATCATGGAGTTCTAATGCGAGGTCATTCTTAGACCTGGGGCGTGCCAATCATATATATATATATATATATATATATTAAGGCTATTGTGATGTCATGGAGAACTCAGTTTCATAAATCAGGATTACTCTGGCATTAGAAAAAGACCACATGTCCTAAGGAAAATAAAAGGAAATTTGCATACAATTTGGGGAACATCCGACTAATGCAAGGTCTGTTTATCTACTTTTTGCTATCTTATCCTTTATCCAAAATGTTTGGTTAGTAGAAAACTGCAGTTGGGTTGGCCTTTAGGAAATAAAGTCTCTGTCTCTCTCTCTCTCTCTCATAACCTGCAGATAGGCATTTCTGCTTGCTATTATGGTTATGGAGTTGGCATTCTTTAAGACCTTGGGGAATTTCTGAGTTCCACTGGAATGCAGCAAATGCCTTGTAAATTAAGGGCCCCTAATGAAAACGCGCTGGTGTCCGAGCGGAGCAATCATCTGGTTAAAATCAGCCAGTAATTCCACTAATTTTACTGCCCTTCTCCTAGCCCTCAACGGCTCATTTAAGGAAAATGTTTATGTTCCCCTCAAAACACCTGTGTATTTTAACTCAGGGGGTCCCTGAAGCAATTATTTTTATTTTATTTTATTTTCATTTTTTTAAGGCTTCGTGTTGGGAAATGCACCGACACCCATCCTACTTCTGAACCGAAACACATTGATGTCCTGGGATTTCCCACATTCAGACATGTTTAACCAGGAATGGTCCCCCCCACAGGCGCTTACACACTTCACAAGCTCCATCAGCCAATATCATTTCCTTCCCACAGCTGCTCTCCAGAAGCAAGGAAGCTTTTTCCCGCTCACCAGCTTTTCCACTAAAACACAAACTAGGTAGTGAAAGCAATAGTCCTAGTCATAGTAACTTAGGAGTGTGCCTCATGGAAGAAGTCAATCAATTTTATTGAATAAGTCCTCTGACCATATCAAATATGATAGAAACAAATGCAGATTTTTTTTTTTTAAAAAAAGTGAATACATGAATCTTGAAACAGATAACTAAAAATTAAAACATTAAGAACATTATAAATGCTCCACATGACTTAAAAACAGTTACGTGACTCATTGGTCAGACATTTCTTTCTCCTTAAACTGGCCGCCTTAACCGGGGCAACCCTCTGCATCACAACCGCTGCTATCTTTTTGGCGCCATGAGTTGTAGTCGACTTGGAGGCACATAACAACAACAACAAGCACTTTTGTTTGCCGCCCTGGGCTCCTGCTGGGAGGAAGGGAGGGATATAAATCAAATAATAAATAAATGAATAAATAACTGGTTAGATTCACTTAAGAGAAAATTCAGTTTGTCCTCGACCTCCCAGATTTTCATATAGTCAAGAAATGGGGATAAATAGTGTTCCTTACTGCTGGAAGACAACCGACATTCCAGTAAATAGCTAGCCAGTATCATTGTATCCATTTGCTTGTAAAGGTAAAGGCTGCGCATTGATCTCTTTTCATTGGGAGAAACAGGTATACCTCTTTCTGAAAGTAGTCATTAGGACTTACTTCCAAAAAAAGATGCTTAGGATTGGATGCCACATCAGTTGATTGTAGGACGAGGTATTCATTTAGAAGATGACGATGATGGTAATTCAACTCCCCATTTTATGCATTCTACAAGATTACCATATGCATATCAAGGGGTGATGGTGGTGGAAAATTCAGTTAAATTCAGATTTAAAGGTGAACTGTCAAAATCTGCACTTTTCAAAACAATATGCACCCTTATGACTTTTGCAATGTACAAAACTGAATGTTTTCCAGTTAAGTAACATGTGCAATTCATATGCTAGGGTAAAGTCAGCATAAAAATGCATAGTGAAAATAACATACAAAAATGCAGTATATTAGGGGAAATGGCTTGCAAAAATGTGTGTATTAGCAATAATTGCATACAAAATATGTTTAATTAGGAGAAATTCACGTGAAAATGCTGATGAATTTCCATTAGGATTTAAAAAAACAAACAACCATCACAAATTGTTGATGAAATGTGTAGAACTGAATTTAAGATTGGAAAAATGAACAACTTGGAGAACTAAAACTGACAGATCCTTTCATCTCTGTCTAAGAGGCTGCCTCTTTTCCTTAGTCATCTTGCAATGAGGAAGGGCCCTAGTGCAGTGGTAAGTACATTCTTTTCACACAAACAGTCCCAAGTTCAGCCCTGCTATTTCCAGATAGGTCTGGAAACGTCCCTTTTCTGAAACCCTGAAGAGTCATGGTCAGTCAATGTAGACAATACTGCGCTACACGATCAATGGTCTGACTTGGTATAAGGCAGTTTCTGAAGATTCCTACAATGGATATAAATGATATTACAACCTGGTGGAGCCAATCAGATTTGAGTAAGAACCTGATGTCACTGGGGGTACATGAAGTCCTGTGAGAGCAAGAAAGTGCCAAACAAAATGAATGGCCAAACAGTTGTGCGAGAAGGTGCCAAAAAGAGTTCAAAAAGGGAGGCAATATTCACGAAATGCCGAGAATACTTTTGGCTCATCCCTAGGTGACATAATGCAGAAATATTAGGTGAGAGAAGACGTAAAAGAATGTTAACTTGTCCACTGACGATACTGTTGGCAAGTCAGGTTAAGTGCCCTGATTCACTGTTTCTCCCTCTCCAGCTTGGTCTACAAAGTGCATTGGCTAAGTTGGAAAGTATTTCCATTTGCAGAATGATCTTCCTCCTGATGCCATAATTTGAAGGCATAACAAAAGTCATGTTGTTGTTATGTGCCTTCAAGTCACTTACGACTTATGGCGACCCTATGAATCAGCGACCTCCAGTAGCATCTGTTGTGAACCACCCTGTTCAGACCTTGTAAGTTCAGGTCTGTGGCTTCCTTTATGGAATCAACCCATCTCTTGTTTGGCCTTCCTCTTTTTCTACTTCCTGCTGTTTTCCCCAGCATTATTGTCTTTCCTAATGAATCATGTCTTCTCATTATGTGTCCAAAGTATGATAACCTCTGTTTCATCATTTTAGCTTCTAGTGGCAGTTCTGGTTTAATTTGTTCTAACACCCAATTATTTGTCTTTTTTGCAGTCCATGGTATGCACAAAGCTCTCCTCCAACACCTTTCGAATGAGTTGATTTTTCTCTTATCCGCTTTTTTCACTGTCCAACTTTCACATCCATACATAGAGATCGGGCATACAGAAATCATAGCTGACCACAAATGAGACTGGGGAACTGAACAACTCAATCTGACAATCTAAGCCTCAGGCCTCAAAAAAGCGTAGGAAGGGGGTTGAAGGTGGGAGGAAGAGGCAGTTTCTTGCTTCTTTTATATAAAAGTAAAGAATGCAAAATGTTTTCTTTTGTTTTTAGTATTCTGATAATATGAAGCCTCCCCCCCCCAGAACTGGAGCTGACCTGTACCCTGCCTTCCTTTAACCACTGCTCCAAGGCTGCGGATTACATATATGCACAGTTATGAGAGACTGAGTTCTCTTTCTTGATGTGAAGAGAAGTGAAGAAAGAATTGCAAGAGGAAAATGAAATACCTGCATTAAAAAGAGAGAGAGAAAGCTGTAGGGTCATTAGAAGTTTCTCACGCACATGCACCTTCAGATATTTCCCAACAATAGCTAGGCAGAAGCTTCAAGGAACGTCACATGCACAGTTCCAAGGATACCGGAAGGATCATCTCACCTCTTGTATACCCCACTAGAGGCTGGTCGCTTAGGGTAAATGGGACACTGCCCCACCAGTCTCAGTCTGCACTCAGACAGCACCCACCTGCCTGCCTTCTTACTTATAACCAGTCCTGGGGGTAGACCTGGCTGTCAGCTTCTTCCTCCTTAGTCTCATTGAGGAGGAGGATGGGCCCCCAAAGTAGAATGAGTTGCCTCTCTCTGTCATTGGCTCTGGCTCCACCTTCTGTTGGGCTCTCTGCCTTCTGTCACAGCACTCCCAATGGGCACCAGCCACCAATGGTGTGGAGAAATTAGGGATAGGATGGGCACAATGTGGGGCAGATTCAAGGTTCTCGAAGATGGATCCAGGTCAGCATTCCTTAATTCTGGAGTCCGGTCCATACTGCAGTGGCATGCAGAAACAAATAGTCTGGTTAGACTGGTGGCTGAAAGAATATAGAAATGTAAGGTTTATTTTTTCTGTGAAATAATGCCATTCTGAGTACAGACATACATGTGGCCATTTATGGAATCATGATGCTAAGATTCTTGCACACCGTTTATTTATTCCATTTGTTAAAATGTATATACCACTTGATTGCAAAAGAAAACCCAAAACAAAGCTAAGCAGTTTACAAAAGACATTAAAATGATCAATAAAACAGTTAAAGACATTTTTCAAACAAATTAAAAACAGCAACAGTAAAAAAAAAAAATTAAAATGCAACAGCATCTATGCATCTCTAGACTATCACTAACTTGCTAGAAAGAAAGAGGGAGGGAGAGAAGGTGGCCTGAGGAAAACAAACGAATAAGTGGTTACTTTTAAAGAAGGAACCAGCAAAAGAAGAATAGGTTGCCTTCCTGTCTATCGCCCCCTAATGGTTCACATTACTTGCTACAAGCGTTGGCACTTTATGTCCATTACTGTAGGCCCCCACTCATACGGCGGGTTACGTTCCAGACCCCTGCCTAAAAGTGAAACCCGCCAAAAAGCGGAACTCCATCAATAAAATGGCACCCGACGCCCAAAAAATGCTATAAAAGTGGAACAAGCGCCGTATGAGTGGGGCCTTACTCTAATTGAAAGCCACCGTATTAGGGGAACACCGAAAAGTGGGGCCCTACTGGGCCATCTGTCCCCTTCTATCCCTGCCCCATCATTGCTGAGATCTTCAGGAGAGTCTCTCTTAGTTGCC
Source organism: Rhineura floridana (assembly GCF_030035675.1). Classification (NCBI taxonomy): domain Eukaryota; kingdom Metazoa; phylum Chordata; class Lepidosauria; order Squamata; family Rhineuridae; genus Rhineura; species Rhineura floridana. The sequence continues at coordinate 5,774,478 of NC_084493.1, read as the reverse complement.
CCCCATGGCTCAGAGGTGGGCCTTGTATCTACCAGAAGCCATGATTCAGTTTGGTGGGTCTGTTCCTGTGGAAATTCCTTCCGATTGAGATTAGACAGGCCCCCTCCCTGTTGAACTTCAGGCACTTGACTAAGACTCCTATTTCAGCAAGCATTTCAAGTTAGTTTTCTATTTTTGTGATGCATGTTAATTGTTCTTATTTTAATTGTGTTGTTGTTTTTAACATTTGCACCCACCAATTAGAAATTTTGATTATTAAACTGTATATAAATACCTGATATATATATATATACCATTGGATTATTTCACTGGAGAACCACATAGGAAAATTCAGAAAGGGGGTTAATTTGGAAGGATAGATTGCATTTTAGTTTGCATATTATTTTGGGAATTGCAAATTAGGTAGAATTGCATTAAAATCCAAAATGAATCTCTCCCCCGTCCCTAATCTGGGTGAGTTTTTGGCACAATTGAGAGAGAAGTCAAGAATCCTATAATGACCCATGCCCTGCTGCTCTCTTTTGTGAATCTAGCCATAACTCACATAAAAGTTAACATAATTGTGGCTTAGGGGTGTACATTTTTTGCACTGTGCAACTGTACCAAGAAAGCAGCCAGCCACAGGTACCACTTATGTTCCATTGGCTCAGTTTTAAAGTGCACCATTATAACTTTCTTGTTGCTAAAGGCAAAGGCCTATTACGCAGGCCAGCCTCTTGATTTCTGACTACCTGTTTACACATACAGGAGGAGAGGGCAAATCTCGAGGAGATGTATTTTCTACACCTATTATTCAGTTGCATGGTTGAAGTTAAGTGCTAAGCTGTCCTTTAAAGAATCTATCACACAGCAAAATGTCCTCTAATTTTAGAACGTTATAGCGCAATTGTTTTGATTTCTGCCGAAAGGCGGGGGGGGGAAGAACCCTGCAAAGGCTGGGATGTGGGTGGTGGAGGAAGTTGAAGAAACAGCTTGGGACTTAATAAACACCTTAGCCTCAAGCTCTAAGCTTTTATTCATGAGGATGTTTATCTTCTCTTCCACTCTCGATGTACTCGCTGTGGCTCCTTTACTGTGCAGTCTTAAATTACCATTGCAAAGGTTATATGTTTATTTACAAAAAGCTGGCGCTTTGAATGGTGATCCTTAAGGCAAAGAGGTTGTCTCATGCCAATAAACATGACTTGCTCTCTTAAACGCCGGGGCCAGATGAATGAGGTGATGTTTAGTGCCGTGGACATATTACAGTTTATGGCTTCATTAACTACCTGACCTGTATTATGTGGAAATTTCATCACAGCGCAATGCATATTTATTCCCTGAGGTGGGCCGGCAGTTGATGCTTGGTTCTTAAAGGAAAAAGAGCAGGTAATTACTTATAATTAGAGTCCTGGGGAAGTGAAGGCATTTGGGGAGGGAAGGCAATTTCCCTGGGCCTGCAATGACACTTAGCCAAGTGATTACTTGGTGCATCGGATTTGCATACCGGGGTGAAACAGGAATGGGTAGAAATACATTGATGTGGCTTCTGTTGATGCTTCAAGAGTGAAATGGACCCACAGTCCAGATCTTGGTGAGGTCAAGCTCCCAAACCAGCAAAGGGTCCCAACAACATTGCACTTTGCATGGAGCATCCAAGACGAATGTAGATGGTGCATGGGAATTCTTGTTTTTTATGGATTTCCTCTTCTAGGTTAAGGGCCCTCTGAAAGTACTGTGCCCAATGGTCCTGAAAGTCTTAGAACCAGCACTGAGGCCCTCACCCCTAAATGTGCTTCAGGGGGCATAGCCTCAGATTGACCCCAAACTGCCTGGGTACCCAGCAAGGCTCACTACAGAAGTGAGCATTCACCTTAATACTAATATGGTTCATTTAGAATCCACTGTGCTCCAGGTTAGGGGCCAGTGTGGTGTAGTGGTTAGAGCAGCCTTTCCCAACCAGTGTGCCTCCAGATGTTGTTGGACCACAATTCCCATCTTTCCTGACCATTGGCAATGCTCGCTGAGGCTGATGGGAGTTATGGTCCAACAACATCTGGAGGCACACTGGTTGGGAAAGGCTGGGTTGAGTGTCTGGGTGGGACCTGGGAGACCAGGGTTCAAATCCCCACTCAGCCATGAAGCTCACTAGTTGACCTTGGGCCAGCCACCATCTCTCAACTTAACCTACCTGACATGATTGTTGTGAGGATAAAATAAGGAGGGGGAGGAACATGTTTGTATGCCCCCTTGAGCTCCTTGGAGGGAAGGTGAGATATAAATGTAATAAATAAAAGTTCTAAATTGTTTATGCAAATTTAGTGAGGCTTGGTTTACACAGGAAGTGGTACAGCCCTGAGATGGTGGAGTGGACTGCGTCACTTCATCCTGCAAGTGGTAGATCCTATTTTGGAGTGCTCCCTCATGCAAAGCAAGCAGACAGATACACCTTCCTGCATGTAAATGTCACCCAAAGGGGAACATTAGTGAGGAATGGTAGGTTCCCCCCACCCTTTCAGGAAGATTTCTGAAAGTGTTAGGGCATGTCCCTTCTGAAGACTGGAATAGTATTGCCCCTTCTATCACTCTACAGCCCTACCACCCAGTTCACCAGGGTTTCAGACTGGGGTCTTTCTCAGTCCTATCTGGAGACAGTGAAGGTTGAACCTGGGCCTCTTTTGCATGTAATCACGTACCATACCACTAAGCTATGGCCCATCCCCTAACGGAGGTTTCGAGGTAGGGAAACTGAGGACTCCAGCATCTCAGCAAACGTGTACCCTCAGACTGTCAAATGACTAAGCACTAAGAACACCCTCACAAATCCTAGACTTCATGCGTAGTCACAGTGTAAATATACTGCACAGCGTCTCTTCCCAGAGAAGGTTAATTTTCATAGACATTGGGGTGGCCTTTCCACAGGGCAGTAAGAGTCTCTAATATCATTCCAACCCAATTGAATGGAAAGCCTAGCAGCAAAAAATGTTAAGGCCGGTTGGGTGACCTCTTCAAATACAAATGGCCTGGCTGTTTGCCAACATTTAAAAACACCCCAAACCTGCTAAATCTCTTTCTTAAAACAACTGTAACTCTTCCCTTTCAAGTTTTTCAACCTTTCACCCACCAGGTTCCTGGCCCTTCACCCTTGACCCACGGCTGTGTTTGCTTAGTACTGTGCCAATCCAGTTTGGAAAGGTGCAAAAAACACACACACCATTATTACATAGTGCAGAGCAGTGTCCAGAAAGCAAACCTCTGCAAAATCACAACTCGCCTTTTCTGAAGATGTGCTACGCTAATGGAACGAAAGAGATCATTCATCCACTAGGAAAGCCGCCCATGCATCAAAATGGTACATAAATTGCACAGGAACAAAGAAAGGTGAAAATCCCCGAAAAGCGGAACTCCGTCAGTAAAAAGGCGCCCAAAGCTCAGCTGCTGAGTGCATCATGCTGAAAAATGCTGTAAAATCAGAACAAGCACTGTATGAGTGGGGCCTTACTCTAATTGAAAACCGCCGTATTAGCAGAACGCCGAAAAGCGGGCCGCTGAAAAGCTGGGCCCCACTGTATTATTGGCATCTCTAGAAGTTCCACTGAGAGAGAGAAGGTAGTGCAGGACATTCTAGTTTTCTCCACATGTTCCCTTAACAGCCTGGGGTCAGGTTATCTGAAATATTCTAGGGAAGGTCCATAGCTGAGCAGTAGGGCAACTGCTTTGCTTGCAAAAGGTCCCAGGTTCAACCCCCAGCATCTCTAGGTAGGGCTGAAAGAGAACCCTGTCTGCAAGCCTGGAAAGCTGTTGCCAGTGAGTGTAGAAGATACTGAAGTAGATATACCAATAATCTGACTGGCCATATGGTAGCGTCCTACATTCTGGGAACATAGGCATAGTCTGTGGGAAGTAGGGATGGGCTAGAATTTAGATTTACTTTAAGTTGAATCTATCAAATGTGCACTTTCCAAAACAACAGGAGAACTGAAACACAGCCATCCTTCGAAATTTGCACTTATTTGAATTTTGCCACGCAGTTTGCCAGCCAAACATTGTGTACAAAATTCCATATATTAGGGAAATGCTTGCATGAAAATGAATACATGCGTGAAAATAACATGCAAAAATTCATGATATGATGAGAAATGACTTGCAAACATGTGTACATTAGCCTAAACTCCCTACAAAAATGTGTTTATTAGGAGAGATTCACATTAAAATGCTGGAGAACTTTCATGAGGTTTTTTTAAAAAAATAATAATCACAAATTGCTGCAGAAATGTGGAGAACTGAATTTAAGATTGGAAAAATGAGAAGCTGGGAGAACAGAGATTAACAGAACTTTGCATCCCTAGTGGGGAATGCAGCAGCCAGTGGATACTGGTGGCTCCGATGTCAGTGGGGCAGTGAATCTGCTCCAGATTTTAGTCTGAACATTCAAGGAGCAGTCCAGCTCCTTGAAAGTTTGGAGTAAAACCTGGAGCAGATTCACTGCCCCACTGATATCAGAGCCACCAGTCTCCAATGGCTAAAGCTCAGTGGGTAGAACAGCTGCTTTGCATGTTCAATGCCCGGCATTGCCAATTAGGTTTAGGAAAGACTTCTGTCTGAACCCCTGCAGATCCACTGCCAGTCAGAGTGGACAGTACTGAGCTAGAAGGACCGATGGTCTGAGTTGTTATAACACAGCTGGCTGTGTTCCTAAGTGTGAGAGAAGACAATATCCAGAACTTTCAGCATGGGAACTGTGAATGAATTAGGCCCATTGATTCAGGAAAAACGCAGCAGGTTATGATTAATTCTGCTGTTTTTTTTTCTGCTGGAGCAAATTTGTACCAGATCATTCCATCACGTGGTATTAATAAATTACTCAAGGGTGTTGTGTTGCTGTTGGGTTTTTTGTTTTGTCGTTTTGTTCAGTATTATTTAGCATAATGTTGCATTTTGGCTATTACATTATTTATCATGTTACATGTCATCAGCCCCTCTTTAATTAAGGTGATGGAATCCAGCAGCATGCTCACCCTATCCTTGTACTTATTTGAAAGAAAATACATATTCCTCTTGCTGAATATCTTTTTTAAAAAAAGGAAGAGGGAAGAAGCAAAACAAACAACATGCTTTTTTTTGTGCAGTAACGGAAGCTATGTGTACACTTCCAAACATGTGTTTCTGTCACAAATTGATCACAGGGATACCACAAAGGCATTTCTTGCATCATCCAAAGAGAATGTAGCATACCAAGTAAATCATTGAAGGAAGACATTTCCTGCTTCCTGCTTCATTTGTACTCCCTGTCTCTCAGAGGAACCTCTATAGATGCCTAGGAAGGGGAGGCGGGGATCATCAAAGAAAATTGAAAGGGCGATTGAAGTGAACTGGCCCTTCAAATGATTTTTGGAAGGCCGCACATCACTTAATTTCTCAACACCCTGCATATGGCCTCTCTTATCCAGCCCTCAGAACTCCTTGCAGGCCACACCTCCTCTTCCCAGGTCACACCCCTCACTGGCCCTGCTTTGCACCCTGAGGATTTTTGCCTGGCTTGAATGTACATAAGAATCCTAGATAACAAGGAAATGGGATGGGGCGACCTGGTGAAGAAAGGCATGCAAAATGGTGTCAAGATGGGGAATAGACTCCGAGGGTCACCATGTTTGCCATGTTTACATCCCACCCTTCCTCCAACAGGAGCATAGGAGCACAGGGTGGCTAACCACAGAAAATGTGTTTATAATGTGTTCATATAACAATAAAACCCTTACTTTTTTAAAAGAAACACTTTCAAATCACAGCAGTAGTAGCACAACTCTATAATATTGATCCAGTAATAATCAAATTCACCTGAATCCAAGAGCTTGAAGAGAGAAAAAATGTTTTTATCCTGTGGTTTGAGCCACTCTTCTTTGGGTCTCCAGATGTTGTTGGACTACAACTCCCATCATCTCTGGACATTTTGGCAGTGGATGATGGGAGCTGTAGTCCAACAACATCTGGGGACCCAAGGTTAAAGAACACTGGTTTAAGCAATTCCACTGTTTGGACTCATTGGATGTCCTTGGAACAAATTCTGCATAATGGATGCCACCACCAAGAATGCCCCGTACCACATCACTATCTTCCTGGCTTTTGCCATGGATGGAATAATAAGCAGGGTATCGTGTGCTGACTGTAATGTAGGGGTGGGGGACATCAGGCCCAGGGGCTGAATGTGGGCCTCCAGGCCTATCTGTTTGACCCTTGGGACTCTTCCTAGGCCACAAACCCTCTAGAGTCACACCTTTCCCAAGCTCTTCTTTGAAGCCTCCTTTTTTGCTTGGCTGGAATGTGTCTTTGAACTCTGGTTGCATGGGTAGAAGTTAGAGAGGGATGTGTGAGTGCATGGAGGAACTAACTATGAAGACTGGGAGGGATGTCTGTGAAGAAAAGTAGCCTATTGCGGAAAGGCAACATTCACATTTATTGTTCTGCCCAATTTTTCCTCTGGCCTCAGCCATCACTAGCATGTGGGCCCTGGAAGGGTTGCCCAGAAGAGAATGTGGCCGTGGACTGAGGTTCAGTAGGGATGGGGGAGGGATTTAATTCAGGTCACATTTAAAGCCAAATCTGTCAAATTTGCACTTTCTGAAGCAATACGAGAACTGAACGAGATCATTAGAAATTCACACTTATCTGGATTTTGTGATCCAGTTCGCCAACCAAACAATGTTTACAAAGATGCATATATTAGGGGAAGTGTGTATAAAAATAACTATATATGTGCAAATAGCATTACAAAAATGCATTATATTAGGGGGAAATGGCTTGTAAAAATGTACATGAATCAAAACTGTATACAAAAATGCACCGAGTAGGGGAAATACACACTAAAATGATGATGAATGTTTGTGAGGATTTTTTTCTTTTAAAAGTAAAAGGTTGCAGAACTGTGGAGAACTGAATTTCAGATTGGAACAATGAGCGCCTCAGAGAAGCGAAACTGACAGATCCTTCCATCTCTCCTCAAGCAGCCTGAGTGGGGATGTGCCAGCCAGGCAAGAACCATCCTTTTCTCCATATGTGAAAAGCTGGAGACTAATTCCTGCCGACCTGCCTGAATTCTGCACCTTCATCTGCCCATGTTTATATGTGTGCCTGTTTTAAAGGATGTTTTTGTGTGACATTGCTCTGAGAAGGATTCTCTCATCATCCAGTCAGCAAGGACCTTCCAGCGCCTTCAGTCCTCCCCTGCCACACACACTCTTCCCCTCTTTTGTTATTGGAAAGTGAGTTTTAAAGTGTCAGGACAGTGTAAAATGCTGATATATAGGGCGCTGTTGTTTGAAGGCCTTTTGAGAGGCAAGGCCCCTCCCTCCGCCTCCGTTCCCTTCAAGTCGGGAATGATTCATCAGCGAGAAAAAGAGGCCTGCCCTTGGGTGGAAGGCCTTTGACCTCTGTGAAGAGAGGGGTCAGACTCGGAGCAACTGCGTTAGCGCCAGCGCCGCGACTACAGGCCTTAGAAACAGAAGGGAGAGCCGGCTGAAAGAATGGAGTGGGATGGTGGGAAAAAGTGGGAATTTCTAAAAGTTAAGAGTATATTTCTAAGAGTCTCAGTGGATCAGCTGACAAGTGAGGTCAGAGGTCATATTTATGCTTGATTCCTTGAGCATGTTACAGTAACATCTGCTTGTTAAGGGTCTCCAGGGACCAAATGTTCCTGACCTCTGCCTACCCCCCCCCAAAAAAAGAGGGGGGCACAAACGAAGAGATTAGATGTTCATATTTACTAGTTGTTGTAGTTTAAAGTTTGGCTCTCCTGGGACTGGTTTGGCAGAGCCAGTCAATTCCTTTTTGTCTTGTTGATTTTTTTTAAAAAAAATCACCCTTTATACTTGGCACCAAGTTTTTAAGCTGCAAGCTGGCCATTAAAAGCCATCACAGTCCAAAGTGTGTGGTACACACCAGGTGGGGGGAAAAATGGCTGCATTCTTGCAATCCTGGTCTGAATGCCCTCTGTTTTCATGGGGAACCAAAAATGGTCTGTGAATTAGGCTGTGGGGTTGTTTGTTTCCTTCTTGAGGTCAGTTCCCCAAAAGTAGCCATTTGCTGTTTAAATGGCCTGAGCAATACGTGGCTGGAATTGTGTGTGGAAATTTGAAACGGGCTCTGAAATTTTGCAAAGTGGACTTCCACGGAAATGCAGCTGCTGGTTACTGTTTCCACCCATCACCCACATTTTTTTCTAATCATGGGGTTAGTGATGCTGAGAGCACCAGATCAGCCCTAAATACTTAGGCTGCAATCTGAGCCCCACTTACTGAATTCAATAAGACTTACTTCTGAACAGACATAGTTAGGATTGCATTGTTAGGCACCTTTCTTCTGGTACAACTGTATCTTTCCCCAAAAGTTTGCTTCTCCTCCCAGGTCTGGTATTTTGAAGTTGGCTGTCCTCCACCAAGTTGGAGTATTTGTCCATCTAGCCTAGTGTCATCTACTCTGACTGACAGCAGCAACTCTCTAAACTGTCAGGTAGAGAGAGGTGCCTCCCATCACTTATTACCAGACCTTTTAAACTTATAAATATGTAAATATTTAAGGGCTTGCTTATTTATTTATTTATAAAGCATTTCGATTCTGCTCTTTAGCAAAAGGAAAAGAAAGTCTCCTAGACCAGCTTGCAAACATCAGTGTTAAGACAGTCTCTGCCGTCAGGCTTACAATCTAAAAGACACACAGGCTGGCACCAGGCATGAATGGGTCCTTGGGCACCAGACTGCCCTGGTCCTGTGTTGTCATGCTCCCAACACCTTCTCCTGATGCAGGAGGCATAGGCTTAAATAAACCCACCAGCCCCACCTACCTCCTGCATCACCTGCACTCTGTCTGCACACACTTGCCATTACCCAAGATGGTGTCAGAGGCATCAACCCCTTAGGGATGCCCCTGCTGCCATACCGGGTGATGGTAGGTGTGTACCCGCTAGCACACTAACATGGCAAAGTGGAAGATAGGTGGCATGGGCAGGCCTATTTAAGCCCATGCTGCCTGCTTGGGGACTGTTACCTGGGAGGATGGAGCTCTTGCTCCACAACCCACAGGAGTGTTGCATCGCTGGGCCCTGCAACCCAAAGCTGGCATGGATCACAGAATGGGAGCTCCACCCTCCCAGCCTAAGGAGGAGCCCATCAGGGGGTTTTCTGGGCTGCAGCGGCCCTCAGCCAGTGCCTGACCTGGCCATCTACTGGTGCTGAGTCTAAAGACACAACACAAATGGAAAAAGTCAGACACTATGTCTTACTAACAGATTCCTCAGCCCTAATGTAGAGTACACCTTTTTGGCCTCTAATAAAGGAGTGGAGGGCCTCTTTCAGCCCAAAGGCTGAATTCCCTTCTAGCAGCCTTCCGGCAGCCACATTCCAATATTGGACGCGGCCAGGGACAGAGGTAATACAGGCATACCCCGCTTAAAGTCTGGCGGTGACCGACCAGGAGAGAGACCTCGGGGTTGTAGTGGACAGCATGATGAAAATGTCGACCCAGTGTGCGGCAGCTGTGAAAAAGGCAAATTCCATGCTAGCGATAATTAGGAAAGGTATTGAAAATAAAACAGCCGATATCATAATGCCGTTGTATAAATCTATGGTGCGGCCGCATTTGGAATACTGTGTACAGTTCTGGTCGCCTCATCTCAAAAAGGATATTATAGAGTTGGAAAAGGTTCAGAAGAGGGCAACCAGAATGATCAAGGGGATGGAGCGACTCCCTTACGAGGAAAGGTTGCAGCATTTGGGGCTTTTTAGTTTAGAGAAAAGGCGGGTCAGAGGAGACATGATAGAAGTGTATCAAATTATGCATGGCATTGAGAAAGTGGATAGAGAAAAGTTCTTCTCCCTCTCTCATAATACTAGAACTCGTGGACATTCAAAGAAGCTGAATGTTGGAAGATTCAGGACAGACAAAAGGAAGTACTTCTTTACTCAGCGCATAGTTAAACTATGGAATTTGCTCCCACAAGGTGCAGTAATGGCCACCAGCTTGGACGGCTTTAAAAGAAGATCAGACAAATTCATGGAGGACAGGGCTATCAATGGCTACTAGCCATGATGGCTGTGCTCTGCCACCCTAGTCAGAGGCAGCATGCTTCTGAAAACCAGTTGCCGGAAGCCTCAGGAGGGGAGAGTGTTCTTGCACTCGGGTCCTGCTTGCGGGCTTCCCCCAGGCACCTGGTTGGCCACTGTGAGAACAGGATGCTGGACTAGATGGTCCACTGGCCTGATCCAGCAGGCTCTTCTTATGTTCTTATGTTCTTAAAGTCGCTTTGCTTAAAGTCGCCTCGCTATAACGTACATGCTCCATACTCGCTCATACCCCGCTTAACGTATGCGTGCTTCACAATAATGGACACTTAATGGCATGACGCCGCTGCCATCTAGTGGCAATTGCCATGCAGTACATGCATAGATAATTGCTTCACTTTAAGTACATTTTCACTTTACATACAAGCTCCGGTCGCATTGCATATATTAAAGTGGGGTATGCCTGTATGCTTCTGAATACCAGTTGCTGGAAAGTGCAGGGGGGAGAGAGTGCAGTTGCGTTCAGGTCCTGCTTACAGGCTTCCCACAGACATCTGGCTGGCTGCAGTTCTCAGAGTTGAGGGATTGATTGATAAACCATTCTGGGAATTGTAGCTATGTGAGGGGAATGGGGGTCTCCTAACAGCTCTCAGCACCTGAACAAGCTACAGTTCCCAGGATTCTGTAGGGGAAGCCATGACTGCTTAAAATGGCATGATACTGCTTTAAACCCATAGTGCAGATGGGGCCCTCTGCCATGGTACTCCAGTTAGAAAATGCCCTTCTTCCAGAATTACAATTGGAAGTGACACCAACTCTCCCCCCCCAATTTCAGTTTAAAACATAACTATTTACTCAGACATTTGTAGGTGGTTAATTTAGTCAGCCTTATGTTGGAAAGCAGGAGATGCTTTTTTGCAGTTTAAAGATGGTTTAATGATTGCTGTTTTAATTATAACAGTTTGTCTACCGTGCTAGTCTTGTGAAATGGAACGTGTTGCTTGTGGTTAGCTTAATTATTGACTTTGATATGGTAGCCCACCCTGTGATCGGGCTAGAATATAGGGTCGGCTAGACATATTTCCCAAAGGCAGATATACAAATAACTGCTTCTTGGCTGAGAAACAACATAATTTGATGCCATTTTCACATTGGGTACTATCACCACACTGGGCATTGCACCTAATTTTTTTTCGCCCATTGGGCAAACCATTTGTATTTGCCAAGCTTGAAAGGAGTAGATTCTTTCAAGGCTGCACCAAATCCTCTCTCATTTATTTATTTATTTATTCATTCTTGTTGAAAATGGGAGTTGTTGGCAGGCTAGAAATTTTTGTTGCATGTTTGCAGAGTCACATGTTGCCATCCTGTTCAGTGTCATTGTTTCCACATGGCTATGGATGCTTTTCTCCTTCCGGATTAGTCCTACGGGTGATCTCAGAGTATCAGTAATTGTGCACTGTGATGTCACAGTGCTATGCATCCAGTCAGATTTGTCTACATGCTTCCATTACTGATGGCAAGTGAATTGATTTTCCTTGCCATCACTGATGGCAGCATGCAGACAAATTTGCAGGCCTTTTTTTTACGGGGGGGGTCAAAAAGGTACATTGGGGAAAAAAACCTACCAAAACCTTGGTGAAGTCTCTCTCTGTATGTTTTATGATCAGCAAACTTTTTAAAAAGATGTTTGTTTCCCCCTGCAACAGTGTATCTTTTGAAAAATACTTATCTAATCTGAGAAAGATAATAATGGAATTAGATCAGAACTGCCATTCATTTTTTTCTGAGAAAAAATGTATACATTCAATATACATTGGGGAATTTGGGAGCCCTATTTTGACATTCCATCATGTGATGTGGACTTCCTTCTGGTTGGAGCTCAGTTAAGTTGGGCATAGTTAGGGATGGATGAATATGTCAGTTTTGGTTTTTCTCAATTTCTCATTTTTCTAACCTTAAATTTGGTTCTCTGCATTTCCGTATCAGTTTGCATTAAAAAAAAAAAAACTCCTCATGAAAATTCATCAGCATTTTAGTGAACATTTCTCCTCATATACACATTTTTGCCTAATATACACATTTGTTCAAATCAATGTTCCCTAATAATAATGTATTTTTATATTATTTTCTATGTTATGCATTTAAATGCACACTTTATACTAGTATATGATTTTTTGTAAAATCTGGAGAACTGCAAAGTTTGAAGGATGGCTGTGTTTCAGTTCACATATTGTTTGGGACAGTGCAACCTATGTAATTTCACCTTTAAATATCTCCCCTATCGCTAGTATAAATCTACGATAGCGTCCTTCTCTTCTGACTCAAAAATGAAGCTTCTGCCCAAGCTTCTGCTGATGTTATTGGGGGTTGCTTTGTGTATTTTTCTATGAAATGCATGTGTTTCTGTGGAATTTGGTTGCATATGTATTTTTACTTATGCTTTTAAATGTAAGTGTCTTGGAGACCTTTGTAAAACAAGTGACTAATAAGTTCAGCGAACAACACGATTTTCCAAGTGAGTAAGATATTACTTCCCTTTTAGGATTTTAAATTATTTATGGACTCGGATAAATATATTTTAAAAGTGGCTTTTCAGTTTGTTTATGGCCATTTTCTCTACATTTGAGGTTTTCTCTCGCACATGTACTCCAATCAGAAAGTTATCTTCAGAGGTCGACATGTCAAGATCCATTTCAGTAATCGCAACAACAAAAATCTCTGTGAGTGGACACTTTTTGTGACGTTATCCAAACACGGCAAGTAATGGCTAAATATAATCCTTGTGTCGTGGTGGTCTCTGAGCCCATGGCAACTTCAAGCCAATTTACAGAGTTGAAATTGACTAATTGTGTTGAGAAAAAGGAAACAGGTACTTGTTTTCTGTGAAAATAAGGATTCATTCTGGTGTGAGATCTAGAAGATACCCAGTGCAATCCTATGCATCTTGACATGGAAGTCAACCCCACTGTTTTCAAAGGGTCTTGCTCCCTAAGTGAGCGTGTTTGGATTTTCAGCCAGAGAGATCTAGGTGCTTCATTTGGAGGAGGGGAGTTCTAAACCCAATAGATGTGAGTTGTGGTTTTGTTTAAAGGTGGGGTCTTTAGAGCAAGGGTTACCAAATGTTGGGCCCTGAGAGCCACCCCACTGATTATAAATATGAAAAAAAAAATCATTCGGAAGTGCTTTCAACCACAAGGCACAATAACCCTCCTAGCAAGTCTTTCAAATTCTCTTAATCAGGGTCAGAACCGACAAGCCATGGCCTGCCCTGTAAATTCAGTGGGGGAAAAAAAATCTGTCTTCCTAACTTAAACCTCCCCCCCTTTAAACTGACTCACGTATACACACTTTGTCCTTTTATATATATATCGCCCCCTGTTTCCCTTTCATTTGGAAGGGACCCCCTCATAAACATGCAAAGCAATTTTCCAGCACATTAACCCAGGATGGGAGAAACCTCACTCTCCAGGCAAGGGGGAGGTTTAAGAAAATGGAGAACCAGGCTGAGCCGAAGATGGATGAGCCTGCGATAGAAGACAGGGTGCTTTTTCCACTGTCCTGCCCGATACACCTAGGACAAAAGCTTCATTGAGTAGGATGCTTGACATCAGCCTCATAAAGTAGTAAGTGGTACAAAAGGGCTGACGTTTGAAAGTACCAGATCATTGCTGTTCCATCCAGGGGCTGGGCTTAACAGTTGTGCCCTTTTGTTGCCCACCAGGAGAAGAAGGGTAAATAAACAGTGTTGACTTTAATGCAGTCACACAGTTTTGCCTTCCCTCACAACCCTCTCCCCCTCATCCATCCATCCCCCCAAAATAACATTTCCTCCTGGTGTTCACACAGTTAAACTACATATCACCTAATATCTTAGATTTGTAAGGGAGTCAAGACACTATTACCTCCCAGTCAGAGAACCTGTTTGGACTTCTTTGGGAGGCAGTGGGCTTGCAAGGTTTTCCAAATGAAGAAGAAAGTTGCAGAGGACAGGGATGCTTCTTTCTTTCTTTCCTTGAAAGGTTGGCTACCATGATCGGCCACCCCTTCCGTTCTTGCTTTGCTAGGCCTGGTTTGGTCTTTCTCATGGGAAAGCTAAGCGTCATGTGAAAACCTAGGAGCTAAGGTGTAAAAGATAGCATTTTCCCTCTCCCCTCCCAGCGAAAGCAAAACAGAAATGAGAGGCTGTAATGTGAGTGAAATAGTACCTTCTGTGATACTCCAAAAAACTTAGCAACATTGCAGGACAAGCATGCCCTATGGGGCTGTACCAATGTTCTCTGTCCACCAGCGCAATGGCCCTTGTGCTAGCTGGTGGGTGAGTTTTAATGTTGTGCAACAGAGGAATCTAATGCAACCGTTCCACTAGCAGAAACTCGTTGCCCAACAGATGGCACAATCTTTTAAGCAGCAAAGTTAACAGCAAAGATGGAAGGAGCTCTCCATTTCAGTTCTCTCAGTTTCTCCTTTTTCCAAGCTTAAATCCAGTTCTTCACATTTCTGCAATAATTAAAAAAAAACCTCAGGAAAATTCTTCAGCATTTTAGCGTGAATTTCTCCTAATAAGCACGTTTCTGTATGCAGTTTTGACTAATTACACATTTCCCCAAACAATATCTCCTAATATAATACATTTTTGTATATCATTTTCACTAATACATTTATTTTCATGCACACTTTCCCCTAATATATGCATTTTTGTAAACATTGGTTGAAGAACTGTACCGCAAAATTTGGAGAATTTCAAAATTTCCAAAGATGGTAGCATTTCAATTCTCACATTGTTTCAGGAAGTGTGAATTTGATAAATTTGCCTTTAAATGCAAACTGAATTGAATCCCCCCCATCACTAGTTACCAGCAACCTGCTTCTGCATTCTCTTGTGCAACAACATTCCACTGGCCCAAAACATTTTGCCAGCCAAACAAGTATAATGTTAAATGACTTTAACCTTGCACATTGTTGGATGCAACCCAATGCATTTATCCTGTGGCTTTTTGAAAGTCCAAATGACCCTAAGAATCTGATCAGGGCAGCAGTTTTATCCCTAGCTAAAGAATGTTGACTACCAGTGCTAGAAAAGACCTCTTTGCCTGAGACCTTGAAGAGCCTCTGACATTGAGAACAGAGAGGAATGGGCTAGAACAGGGGTAACCACATTGTTGGGTGATAGCTTCCATCATTCCCAAACATTGGCCATGCTGGCTGAGGGAAACTTACTGGGGGCTGGTGGCTCCATGTCAGTGGGGAGTGGAATCCACTCAGGGCTTTAGTCTGAACAGTCAAGGAGCTGCCCAAGATGCTTACAGAGGATTGTGGAGGATGCAAAATGGCTGCCAGGCTGCCAACAGAGTGGAGCAGCAGCAGCAGCAGCAAAAAGCGAAACAAATATCAAGAAAAAGAACAAAGAACCTGGGCTAACTGTGAGAAAACTGTTGAAGTATCTCTCTCCCCCCTGGAGAACTTTGGTGAGATCTCTCCCCTTAATTACTGTGCCCATGAGCAGAGAGATCATTTGCACTCCTTTCTAGTTGTATGGCAGGGATGGGGAACCTCATTTTGCCAGGGGCAAAATGCCACTCTCCGGGCCCCTCTTCATGCCACTCAGAACTCTTCCCAGGCCACATCCCTCACTTTCCTGTTCTGCACTCTCCTTGAATGTTTTTGGCTGCTGGAAAGAGTCTGTGAACTCTGACAATCCCTCTTTGCTTCTCTGGATGGAGGATAGAGAGTCGTGTGTGAGTGTGTGTGTACTAGGAACTAGCCTACTGGTCAAAAGTAGAATTGAAACTTGTCCATCCACATTTGCTTCTGGTCCTGCTGACCACTAGCATGTAGTCCTCAGATAATTGCCTAGAAGGGAATGAGGTATTTTGGTTGGAAAAAGTTCTCTATTCTGATTGCAAGAAGTATATAGATCTCTGAAAGGTAAGCCAATTGCACCTGGTACGTTGGTTTGGTTAGGAAAACCATGTGGCACCCTCTTAATCCTGGGCAAGCTTAGAGTTTTCTCATCACCAAATTCTAACAGAAAACTAACAGGCACTCTTCACTATATCCCATTCTCTCAACCTTTCCTTCACCTTGGGACACAACTCGTGTTCTTGAAGTGGGCACGCGCAGAACCTACAGTCACAAATTTCTTGCAGTGGCCTATGGTTTGCAATGGCATATGGTTACAGGGAATAAATATTTATTGTATCAGTCCCTCATTTCAAGGAATACAATCCAGAGCTATGGATTTGCCTGGGAGAAAAGAACTTGTGATGCACTGCAGGAACCATTCTCGATCCAAATGTTTATTTTTGTTTTCCACATGCCAACAGCATGTACTGTTTGATTTAGGCCTCCAAACGAACCTGAATTCCATCTTTTCTGAACTCTTTGTTTCTCTCGCCATACTCTAAATGGCTTGTGCAAGGGAATGCACTCCATCAAAGGACAGTCATTTTCTTCCTGATTTGTGTCTGAAACATGAAAACAACGTAACAGCTGCATGCTGCGTTGAATAAAGAACATACACATGCATTTAAATCACTTATATCTTACTTTTTATGATGCAATTGTGAATTATGTTCTTTTTGCATCTGTAATTAGAGGGCAGAACAGATGGCGAAGGCTTGGTTTAAAGTGATGTGTCCATTAAAATAACCTATGCTGCCAAATGATTGTCGACTATAACAGGGGTGTTCATTCAATACAGCAGGCAGTTTGTTGGGCTGAAACCCATTTGCCAAAAAAAAAAAAGAAGAAAAAAGAAGCCCCCTGGATTTTGCACAGTGCTTGTTATTTTTAGGGCTTTTCCTATAAAAAGAGTCTGCAGCAACAGGGTTTGCCTCATAACCCCAGAACATATGTTTTACCGTAGCGTTATAATTTTAAATATGACCTTGTGTGTAATGATAAGCATTTATGGCTGTAAATAATAGGTTGTGTTTGAGATGACAACATGGAATTCTCCTCCTTTAAAAAGAGAGAGAGAGAAAGAGAGAGAGAAATTGTCTGTCTTATAGAGAGCGGGTACGTTAACATGTCTGGTGATCTCAGCTATATCTCCAATGGCCATTTGTATGCAATCTGCAACACAAAACAATGAACGGCCCCTTTCCCCCCCCCCCGTCTTTTTTTTTTCTCAGGGAATAATCGATCCAATGGTGAGACAAAGAAGTGTTGCTGGGATGGATGGATGGAGGTAACCCTGCCAAAAAAGCCTGAGGAGGTTTCAGACCATACCTTGTTGCAGACAGATGGTGGTTTTATAAGAGCTAGCATGCCTTAGTCAACTTTTAATAACATTTTTCTCCCCCCTCCCCTTTTCTAAAGGAAAAAAAGAGAAAGATTTGGGATATGAAGCAAATTAGGATTTACGAAGCTGCAATGCTCTGACAAAAGGGTTTCTTACCCAAGAGTAAATGCTTTACCAGCAGGTGAGCTTGTTTCTTTCCTTGTTCTTTTTAAAGGATCTAGGTGGGATAGGCAGATAGAACTGAGACGGGTAACTTCTCATGCACCAAAGCAGGTTGGGGAACTTTTTTCGGCCCCGTGAGCAATATCCTTTTCAGCAATAGCCTCGTGGGCCAAATTTGACAGACGGGCTTGGCCACCCATCTCCAAATCACCTGATGGCACAAATAATGGCAGGTGATTGGGCATTTTAAGATTTCACAGTCAGACTTCCTGCTGGGGGTGTAGAGCTTGAGTTTGCCCTCTCTTGCCAATGAGCACTCAAGAGTGCTTTAAAGCTCCAGTGAAGGACTGAGAGCAGACAGGTGAGAGAGACAAGGAGTCGAAGCCACCACCGCCACCATGCTGGAGGTCTAGCCAGCCCATCGCATTGTCTGACAGGAACCGCTGGCACTGAGGGCCGTGGTGGAACAGGGCAGCCTCTGAGGAGAACCAAGGTGAAGAGGAGGAAGAAGGACTGCAGCTGCCTCCTGAATTGAGGATAACCCCACCTCCTTTATATATCTCTCTCAGCCCACCAGCATCCCCCCATCCACGCTGTGGCCTAGCTCCATCCTTGGCCCCTCGCCTCGCTCTCACGCTCCCTCACGGCTGACAGCACCACCTCCTTATCTTGTGTGCACAACATGTTCTCTTCTTCTTGCCCCCTTCCACCCCCTAATAGCCCCAGATCTCCATGAGCCACTGCACCCAACCCATAGTGAACTGGGACTATCGGAACCCAACACAACCCATGCCCAAAAGTCTCGGAAGAGGCCCAATTCAGCTCAGGCTGAATTTACTAAAAGAAAAGAGCTTCCTTGATCCGGGTATTTGGGTTTTCTTTAATGTGGAATTTGGATGTTATTTAGTACGGCTTAAACAGACTTGGTTGTGCCTGACTGAGGCTGGCTAGGGGGGTGGGGGAGAGATAAGAAAGAAAGGAAGATCATAGATCAGGAGCAAAATGCAGATTCAGATGTCAATTCTCCTGGCCTTCTGAAAGCCTCCCCCGTTCCATTCAGGGCCATCTACCATAGATAGATTTCACTCTATTAAGAAGCTTTATTCCTCCCACCCAGGTAAGCTTTTTTCATACGTTAGATGAGACCTTCAGCATTGTTTAGTCAGCCGATACAAGGAGGTGATGAGTGACATGTTGTTGTTGTTCTACTGAGGACATTTTTCAGGTCTCGAAGAGACCTGTGAGAATAAACACGCTGGAGATAATAGCATCAAGCTGGGACAAAAACGCCATCACCCTGGAACATTCTGATGGGTCAGCCGACGAACAATAGCCACAAACTGTCTAATGTGCTGTGTAAAGATAGCAACAACCCTTAATGGTAACTGTAAAATGCTGCATTATGTTGGCCTGCAGAAAGGAAAATGCAAATTGATTCTCTCTTTCTCTCTCTCTTTCCTCATACATGTTTTAAGTGCTTATCAAGGTTAGTAGGTAGAGCGGGCCTGTCAGACCAGAATAATATAGTTTTATTCATGCAAAAGGTTTTCTTTCTTAGTTCCCCTCCTCCCTTTTCACACTGGATTATTTTCAAGGCCAGAGAATGTTAAAAAAAAGTGTGTGTGTGTCTGCTTCCTCATTCCCCCTCTTGATAAACCTCAGAGACAAGATGGTGGACAAAGTGGTTGCTTATGCACGTCCCTCTATTTCTGACATTCAGGCTGTGAGTATCATTGCTTTTGCAGCCAAGACAGCACCATCCACATGTTGCTCAGAATATCTGCTTTGCATGCAGTTTAGTCCCTGGTATCTCCAGGTAGGCTGGGGGAGATTCCTGCCTGAAACCTTGGAGAGATGCTGCCAGATGGACCAATGGTCTGGTTTAGTATAAGGCAGCTTCCTACATTCCTAAAAGGGGAGGCTCACCAGCCCTCATCACTTGGGGGATCCCTAAGTTTTGCAGAAGTACAAAAAAAAGGGGGGGAGAACCTAAGGTTTGGAATGTGTAATTCCCATAACAGCAATACTAGAACTGAGCATGCTCAGTTGTCATGGAAGACTGACTCTCTCTCTCTCTCTCTCTGGGGGGGGGAATAGAATACCTGGCAAGAGGAGGAATGGAATGGAGCTCTCCACATTTTGTTTCAGGTACCATTTGTAGTGTAAAATAGCTACCAGAAATAAGATATTTGTTTGTTTGTTTGTTTAATGCATTCCAAGTCTGGGCATCATCAAAAGATGTGAAGGCAGCCATCAAGGTGGCCCCTAAATTATGGAATGATCTGTTTGACGAGGTGTGCCTGGCACCAACACTGTTTTCTTTTCGGCGCCAGGTCCAGACTTTCCTCTTCTCCCAGGCATTTTAGCATGTGTTCTTAATATTTTTTTTTTAAAAAAAGGTGTTTTTAAATTTGTATATTTGTGTATTTGTTTTTGATGTTTTTAATTGTTGTAAACTGCCCAGGGAGCTTCAGCTATGGGGCGGTATACAAATGTAATTAATAATAATAAAAACAAGAGCAACAACAACACACACAAATCAAAATGTAAAACTGCAACAAAGAACACCATCAAAGCCCAACTATTCTGCACGTGGCAAAGATTGTTTGGCCCCACAGAGGTGGGAGAAGAGGGAGGTCTTCTGCTGGCCTCAGAAAATTACGAATATTGGTGCCAGACAAACCTTTGGGGCAGGAGGGGAGAGAATATTTCAAAGCTGCGGTGTCACTGCTAACAAAAACCATCCTGTGAATTACGGAATTGCAAACTGTGCTCAAGGATGACTCCCATAAAAGAGCCACCCTGGCCGGTCTCAATGTATAGAATGTACAAAATGATCACAAATCTTTATTGTTTTTGCTGTCTTCAACATGTCTCAGATGTCTCATGTGAGAAGGAATTTCCAGATTTGCTTGGAATTTCACATTGAACAAAACCAGTCTAGGAATATGAGGAACCCACATAGGAACAGAGGAAGTTGCCTTATGCTGAGTCAGACTGTTGGACTACCCAGCACAGGATTGTCTGCACTGACTGGCAGCAGTTGTGGCTGAATTTCTCCTGTAGCTGAACTGAATTTGGAGCATCCTTCACGAATGATCTGAAGAATCCCATGGGGGATTAACCAATACCTAGTTAATCCCTGATCCATACATTTCCAAGGCGTGGTCCTATGCTGGTATGGACTAAAGGCATGCTCGTCAATATAGGGACACCTGAGAAATTAATTCATTGAAAGTTCCAATATAAACTGACTTGATCCACACTTCCGGGATGAATGTGTGGATCAGAACATAGTTACCCTTCAGATTTCTCATTTCTCTGAACTTTATGATGCTGTCCTTGGTGCAGAAAACCATATCCATTCCAAATGCGCTGATGTATTTTGAATTGGAATGCATTTACAGAGCAATCTTAACTGGGGAAAGGGGCACAGAGGGATGGAATATGCCCATCTCCAGAAACTGGGCTGGCTTTTGAGTGCCAGTCCTGGTCCATCCTCACTCTGCCCTCACCCTGTCCCAGAACCTTACACAATGAAACTCCACAGTGTGCCCTGCCATTCTTTCAGGGACACAAGCGGCACCTCTAGCAGATACTGGTGGGTGGACAAATCCTAACCCTCAACAGCAATGCAGACTGGGGACGAGGGCCTTCTTCATGTATCCTCTTTGAGGGAGGTGTGGAGGGTGATGACATGAGAACAGACCTTTTCAGTGGTGGCCCCATGGTTGTGGAATGCTGTCCCAAGAGAAACACACCTGGCACCATCATCAGCTTTTAGGCACCAAGCATAAACATTTTTATTCTCTTAGGCATTTGGTCCTTAATTTGAGCAGTAGCTACTTATGTCTGTGGCCTCTTTTTGTGCTCATTCTTCTAAGTGGGGTGAGTGTGAAGCCATATATATATAATAGATGATGATATGATGAGTTTCTAAGGCCCTGCTTTATTGCTGTTTTTATATTTGATTTTGTTTCTTGTTATTGCTATTTTTAGCCTGCAAATATGTGTCAAAAGTGACATCATCTGTATCATAAGATTGTTCTGTTAGAAATGTGTTTTTTGTGTGTATGAAGGTACATTCAAAATATATATTTAAATACAATTTTCATGCACTTCTTTTCTCATATCAATCTAGAAATAGGATAGAAGGGATGGAGAATAAATTCAATTCAGTTCGCATTTAAAGCTGAATCTATCAAATTCACACTTTCCAAAACAGCATGAGGACTGAAACACAGCTGTCCTTCAAAATTCACACTTATCTGGATTTTGCGATGCAGTTATCCAAGAAAACAATGTTTATAAAATGCACATGTTAGGGGAAAACAATGCACAGCATCCATAACAATGACTATAGTAATGAAAACAACACAAAAATGCATTATATTAGGGGGAAATTATGAGAGCTGGTGTGGTGTAGTGGTTAGAGTGTTGGACTACGACCTGGGAGACCAGGGTTCGAATCCCCACACAGCCATGAAGCTCACTGGGTGACCTTGGGCCAGTCACTGCCTCTCATCCTCAGAGGAAGGCAATGGTAACCCACCTCTGAATACCGGTTACCACGAAAACCCTGTTCATGGTGTTGCCATAAGTCGGAATCGACTTCAAGGCAGTCCATTGTTGTCCGGGGGGAAATTGCTTGCAAAAATGTGTCCATTAGTCAAAACTGCATAAAAAGTGTTTTTTCTGAGAAATTTGCACTAAAATGCCGATTAATTTTCATGGGGATTTTAAATCGCAGATTGCTGCAGAAATGTGGAGAGCTGAATTTAACGCTGGAAAAGTGAGAAACTGAGTGAACTGAACTGAACTATCCCTTCATCCTTAGACCAAAGGGATTTATTGAGCACAAATGACAGACCAGAAATAGACTAATCTGTCCCACCCCATTGAATCATATGCTCTGTGGTGTCTGTCTGTGTGTTCATACCATTTCCTACCCTCTCTTGGAGCCAGTCCTGCTCAAATGGGGTAGAGTCCATGTAATCTGGGTAGTCCATGTGGCTATCAGATCTTATCCTAGAGGCTTGGGATCCACCAGGGAGAAGTGACTGTTCTGGCAACTTGCAAAACAGGCTCCAATGTCATCTCTATGGAAAAAGATTTTTATGTTGTCATCACATTAGAAGCTAGGAGCAGAACGGACCACGAGGAGGCCAACATTCAGATTTCTTATCCATTTGAAACGCTGAGCTGCCGCACAATTGCCCTCTCCAGTGGAGTCGTGTCCTAAATGATAAGGATGATTCGTGTACATGCCGGCAATGATGAAGAGAGCTGATAAGCATTGTTTCATAAGCTCTTATGCAGATACAAAATGTTACCTGTCATTCTCTCGGCACATTAAGAAATCAGATAAAGCAAGGCTCCACTGAAGTGTAGCACGCAAAACAGATATATTGCCTTTAGAAAATGCCTCCTGTCATTTCCTGAGTGTGGGGGATAATAATGAACCTTGCTTGTAAAGAGTAGAAAAGAAGAGCTTTAATCAAAGTTGCATTGATCTACAATTAACATTCCCCCTCCCAACTTGGTCTCCTCAATAACAGTTGCACAATTTCTGCATGCTCTTGGGATGTATTGAGAAGTGATATGATATTGCTTTTGGTAGAGAGTAGTTGCTTTAGAGTTATTGCTCGGCAGATCAGGAGACCATTAGCACTGAGGATCATCAGTATGAATACAGAAAGTGAAAAGGGGGTATTTTGGTGGAAGTGGTTTTTGGGATGCAGTTGGACAGTCTCTTCAAAACTATAGGAACATAGGAAGCTGCCTTATACTGAGTCAGGCCCATTGGCCCATCTAACTCATTACTGTCTACACTGACTGGCAGTGGCTCACCAGGGTTTCAGGCAGGAGTCTCTCCCATCCCTACCCGGAGATGTTGGGGATTGAACTTGGGACCTTCTGCATGCAAGGCAGATGCTCTGCCCCTGAGCTATGGCCCTGCACAGAGTTCTGTGGAGCTCACCTTTGGGCAATACACTGGATGAATGTCAAAGCAAGACAAAAGCATTGCAAGGCTAGTGATACTTCTCACGAGCCAGTGTGGTATAGTGGTTAAGGTGTTGGACTGGGACCTGGGAGACCAGGGTTCAAATCCCCGTTCGGCCATGAAGCTCACTGGGTGACCTTGTGTTAGTCATTGTCTCTCATCCTAGCCTACCTCACAAGGTTGTTGTGAGGATAAAATTTGGAAGGGGAGAGCTATGTTTGAGCATCCTGGAGAAAAGGTGGGATATAAATGTAAGAATTAAAAAAAAAATTAAAGGAACATGCCTGCACCATCAAGTTACAAAGTGAACATATAAATAAACTAACATAGATCCAATACAAGAGGCAAAATATTTATAAGACCATAGGAAGAGTCCTGCTGGATCAGACCACCCACAGAGCCTCAAAGGAATGGAAGAACCTGCTATTTTTCTTATCCCCCCCAACATTAAGTTCAGTACACCACATTTCCATATCTCATGATTATTTTTTTAAAGTCCTCCTCAAAAATTGGTCAGCACTTTAGTGTACATTTTTTGTATGCAATTTCTGCCAAATATGCACATTTTGCAAGCAATCTTCCCCTAATATTTTCCAAGAAAAGATGGAAGAAGCATGGGGAAAACAGAGGAGGGCCATGATTCAAAGATGGCGATATGGAGATGCCTGGTTACAGTGAGTGAACAAAGTCTGAGTAAAACATCCAGTTGGGAAGCACTTTTAGTCCGGCATCATGTTCCGACTATAGTCAGAAAGCAGATTATCTCAAGCACAATGCGTTTCAACTGAAATCAAGTTGCTCATTCAGTTGCAAGTCATATATATTGTGAAAGCTTGCTTAGTGAAACTTCATAATATTGATTGGTCAGCTTTCCCCAACCTGGTTCCATCCAGCTGTTTTGGACTACAACTTCCATCTGTCCCAGCCAGCATAGCCCATGTTGGGGTGATGGGACCTCTAGTCCCAAATGGCTGGAGCACATCAGGCCAGGGAAAGCTGCTCTTAACCATTTCCTCCCTCCCTCCCTCCCTCCCTTCCTTCCTTCCTCCCTCCCTTCCTTCCTATTTTTGCTGATTGATGTTGTTTTTAAAATTTTATATTGCCTTCATTCTTGGACCTCCTCCAATGGAAAGGTGGGCTGTAAATTAACTAAGAGAATTGCTGGAGGTGCAATGCTGAGAATGCCTCATGGAGGCATATGATGCGGGCATGTTCCAGAGCTATTTTCTTTTTGGTCTGAAGTTGTTGCCTGTATTAACTTAGTACTGGCAAAATCCTTGAACTTTGTGGATGTCCTCATTTAAATTATCTTCCTGTTATATGGGGATTATGAGAGCCAGTGTGGTGTCATGGTTAAGGTGTTGGACTATGACCTGGGAGACCAGGGTTCAAATCCCCACACAGCCATAAGAACATAAGCAGAGCCTGCTGGATCAGGCCAGTGGACCATCTAGTCCAGCATCCTGTTCTCACAGTGGCCAACCAGGTTCCTGGGGGAAGCCCGCAAGCAGGACCCGAGTGCAAGAACACTCTCCCCTCCTGAGGCTTCCGGCAACTGGTCTTCAGAAGCATGCTGCCTCTGACTAGGGTGGCACAGCACAGCCATCATGGCTAGTAGCCATTGATAGCCCTGTCCTCCATGAATTTGTCTAATCTTCTTTTAAAGCCATCCAAGCTGGTGGCCATTACTGCATCTTTTGGGAGCAAATTCCATAGTTTATCTATGCACTGAGTAAAGAAGTATTTCCTTTTGTCTGTCCTGAATCTTCTAGCATTCAGCTTCTTTGAATGTCCATGAGTTCTAGTATTATGAGAGAGGGAGAAAAATGTTTGTCTATCCACTTTCTCAATGCCATGCATAATTTTATACACTTCTATCATGTCTCCTCTGACCCACCTTTGAAGCTCTCTGGGTGACCTTGGGCCAGTCACTGCCTCTCAGCCTCATGGAAACCCTACTCCTAGGGTCGCCATAAATCGGAATTGACTTGAAGGCAGGACATTTATTTATTTTTATATGGGGATTAACAGCAGGGCAACAAGAATGGACTTTATGTGCCGTGATGGTCATGGAGAGATTCATAGTGAGCCTGGAAGGACAAATACCCACCAACTACTCTGCAATGTTTTGATGACCTAAATGCTTTTGCTACATTGGAGCATACTTTCTATGAACACCAACTTCATCTGGATACTGATTTGGACATTTGGAGAAATGTGCAAACTGAAATTTATTTATTTATTTGATTTATATTCCACCCTTCCTCCCGGTAGCTACACAATGGATGTGTAGCTGTTTAAATGTTCAGTTCATGTCAGCTGACAGAGGGGTTTTTCCTCATTCTTTTCTTTTTTCTTAATGAAATTGCAAGATGGGAGGGGGGAAACTAAGATGGATTTCCTTGTAGTGGTATTTTAACTGTGGGGAAGCCCAACAAACTATGTGAATGGGAGAACAGACCAGTGAGAAATTTGATTCAGCTTGCATTTGGAGGTGAACCTACCTCATTTGCACTTCCCAAAACAATACACAAATTGAAATACAACCATCCTTCAAAATTCGCACTTCTGAAGATTCTGCAATGTGGTTCTCCAGCCAAGCATACAAAAGTGTATATATTAATGTAAAGTCTGCATAAAAAAGCATCTATTAGTGAAAATAACATACAAAAATGCATTATGTTAAGGAAAATATATATGGCAAAATTGCATACAAAAATGTGTATATTAGAAGAAATTCTCACATGCTGATGAATTTCCATGTGTTTTTTTTTTAAAAAAAACCAAACCCAATAATCATGAATTGATGTGAAAATGTGGAGCATAGAATATAAGGTTAGAAAAACAAGGAATGAAAACCTGAAATGGACAGGTTCGCCCATCCCTACTGGCAAGACACACAGACATGATCAAACTGGGGCCCTGAGGCTATTGCAAGGCTTTACCTCTCTCTTTCTGCGTCTGACAAAAGAACGAGTCAAGGGAACTGCTCCGGCAGGTAAGAGTCCTCACCTTCTCTGGAAACAAACACCACCTTTGGAGAGTGCCTTTTTAATGAGCACTGAGCCTTTATTTAGGAAAAGGATGCACGGTTGGCAAGTACAGAGCTGTAAGGCGATAGTTCAGACATGCTGATAAAACGTCTAGTTTTACCCCAGACGTGACTTTATCATTTACCGAGGGATATTGTTAGTGTGAAGATGATAGCCGTCCCCCGAGAGGACACAGACAGTGAAATGTATATGAACAAAATGTCCATTGTGAGGAAGTCTGTGCTGCAATGTGTGTGTGTGTGTGTGTGTGTGATTCCTCAGGGTAAAATCACACAACTTTCCAGAATGGAATAAATGAAGAAGGTAAACTCCAGAAGACCAAATTTAGCAAATTTGCAAATACAAAATGGCTTGCTGTTGATCAGCCTTTTCCAACCTCGTGCCCTCCAGGTGTTTTGGACAACAACTGCCATCAGCCTCAGCCAACATGGCCAGGTTGGTGAAGGCTGCTCTAGACTTTCCACTGGCAAATCATTGGCAGAGCATCTGCTTTGCGTACAAAAGGCCCAGGGTTTAATCTCCAGCATCCCCAGGTAGGGCTCAGAATATCCCATTTCAGAAACCCTGGACAGCCAAGCTAGAGCCCTCCAGATGTTTTGGACTATAACTCTCATCATTCCTGGCCAGCAGGGCCAATGGTTAAAAAACTATGGGAGTTCAAAACATCTGTAAGGGACCAGGTTGGGAAAGGCTGCTTTAGATGTTCAGGGTCGGAATGAGAGAAATGATAAAAGAGGGGGAAAGAATTTTTTATTAAATATAATTTGCCAGATATTCTCCTCATCTAAGCTTCATGAGAATTATGATACACACACACAAGGCAAAGTGGCTAAAAAGCAGAGTTGTGAACCAGGAACTCCCTGTTCAAAATCTCCTGTCAGCCATCAGATGAGATTGCATTAGACAATGACAGGGAGGTTCACCTGATTGCCACAAACACACATTGAAAGAATGCATGATGGGGCCCCACACGGGTTCTTCATATGAGTAGTAACTCTGGTCCAATCAGGATCCCTTCTCACATGGGAAATGTTTATGTGCATCGACCAGTATGCCTGTAGAGCTCTTTTCCACATTAGCCATTGTGTGGATGGTGGAGAAGGATTTCTGCTGTGTAAGGCTGTGATGGGGACTTGGATGTGACATACATTGGTGGGACTAGCCAATGTGGCCCTGCAGTCACATGTTCTTGTGTGTGTGTGCGTGTGAGGGGAGGTTGTATGAACTTTCCCATTGCCTCAATCCCTCCAACTGCAATAAGGGATAATAACACTGGTCAACCTTACAGGGTGGTTGTAAGGACTGAAATAATACATGCAAAGCAACTTCTGCACTCTAAGCCAACTTACAAACCTTTTGACTCACCAAGCTGAAGGCAGTGGCCTGCCAGGTAGCTGACAATACCCTATTGTTTTGCCATACAAGGTAGACAGCAAAACAAGACATTTAGCAACTTAATGGGCTGCCATACATGGTCTGTATAGGATACCATTTATTTATTTCTTACATTTCTGGATACTAGCTTTATCGCTGTGTATATTAATGATCATATTTGTTAGCAACACTTTCTGCTTTATGATGGACAAATGCTTCCTCCTTCTCCATTGTGGATCCAATGGAACACAACAAAGATGCAAGAATAGACACTGTCATTGCAGAACACAAGCAAAACCTATTACTTAATCTTTAAAGATTGGGATAAATATACCCTGAAAGTGATGGGGAGATGAACAGATGAGGCCATCATTATGGCACATTGACCAAGTTGACTCTAACCATAGCCAACTTCATCGGCTTCATGGTGTACACTGGAACCTTCTAATGAGAAAAGTCACCATCTTCCTCCCCCCCAAAAGCCTATCTAGAGTAGGGCTGAACTGGAGGCCATGTGGTTGACAGCAAATACTAATGGACTGGTTGCATCCATTTTCCTTGTGAAAACAGCATAAATTGGAAATTCTCCACCGCTGGGAAGACATTTAATATTTAAAGGTAATTTGACCTGAACATGTGTGTGTCATGAATCTTTTATGTGGCCTACAGCAAATGTATTTATATAGCATTATTCCAAGGCTACTTATCTCTTATTCATTTTCTAGGATATTATTTTTCTTTCTTTGACTAATATACATTGGGCCTTCTCATTTCTCCACTCCAATGGAACCAAAGCAATCCTCTTATTGACCCTTTCCCCCCATTCTCAAGGTCTGGTAACTAACAGTACAATCATTTGACCCCCACATTGCTAGAATTATGCTGGAGCTATATCCTAACTGTTATCAAGATGGCCCTTTCCATTTTCTCTTGGTAAACATTTCCCTTTCACTTATTTTCAAATGAGGTTATCATAGGACGTTAAATGCTTATTGGAAACACTTTTGGAAAATTCCATTAACTTATGTTGTTAGGAGTTTGCTAATGAAATGCTATGTGCCTTGTCCGCTTACATGGTTTCCTTATGGAGTGGGCCCTTAACTTTTCAGATGTACTGGTGAGGTACTAGAGTTGAAGGCAGTGTGTTTGAAACAATGTAGGGGGTTCATGGGGGAACAGATATTTGTCACCTCCCATGTTTATGCTAAGAGAAGGACCATAGGTCATTGATAGAGCATAGGGATGGTTTCTCATTTTCACATTTTTCCAATTTTAAGTTCAGTTCCTCACATTTCCACATCAGTTTGCTATTTTTTTTATATAAAAAAAGAGGTTCTCCTGAAAATTCATCAGCATTTCACCGCAAACTTCTCCTCGTATACATATTTTGTATGCAAACTTGCGTGCTACGCACGTTTTTCCCCAAAGCAATTTCCCCAAATATAGTGCTTTTGCATATATTATTTTCTGCAATATGTGCATATTTATGCACACTTTACCCTAGTATATTTATTTATTGTACACAATACTTGGCCAGAGAACTGTATTGTGAAATTCAGAGGTGTGAATTTCAAGCACTAGCCGTGCTTCAGTTCTTGCATTGTTTCAGAAAGTGAGAATTTGGTAGGTTCAGCTTTTAATGTGAACTGAATAAAAATTCTCCCCTGTTCCTAGTACTACACATGCATTGCATGTAGAAGGTGCCAGGTTCAGTCCCTGCAATCTCCAGTTAAGGCAGCAGGAAGCAGCAACCTGGTATTTAGCATTTCCTATGTTATTCATCCAATAAACTATATTCAGCTATCTGCAGGGCTGCATGGTATCCCTGTCTCTATTTTGAGGCCAAATGTATCAAATTCACTGGCATATATCTATTGCGTAAAAGAGTGAATATTCACTCCCCCACCCCAAAGTCCTGTTCAATAACATGATTTCTTTGGGTGTCATTTTTCTCCTGACTGCTTCTTCTTTAACCTTCCTGGCTTAGTTACCTGGGCAGTCTAGCCAACCAGGGGATGATGGAACTAACAGAGTGAGGTCACAAATGTACGTTGCACAGAGGATGAGGTCACAAATGTATGGCATAGGCAGGTGAAGCTTAGATCAGGAAAGAGCAGTCTGCATAGATAAGCAAATATTTATGCAAGGGGAGCAAAAAAAAAAACCCTCCCCAAAGTTAGTCATTTCTTTTTATACTGCTGAAAATGTTTGTGGGGAAAAAAATGAGGTTAGATGAAGATCACATCACCTTAAGTGCTTTAACAAAAAGAGCAGGGGGTGGGGTTGTGCGAGGGACATGTGGACCAGGAGAAGGAGAGGAAGTTGTGCCTGTGGAAATTGTTCCATATGCAGAGTGAACTAGTTAGATACAACCCATAATTGTCTAGATTTCTTGCTGCTTTCTGACCCAATGGTTCTACGCTTCTCTTTAATGTGATGGAAGAAACTGGCTGCTATATTTTGCTATATATTAGGGAATTATTAATGCTGATTGGCATTTTTTCGTTCTGAGAATTTGTTATTTTCCCATACTTTTGTCCTTGCAGATTCCCAGAAACAGGAAATGCCAAGAAACCCGTGAGAGCACTCTAATGAGAAATCAAGGCCAAATTTGGCAAAACCTCCTCTGCCCCCTTGCTTTTGATGAGCTGTTGTGGGTGACGTAATTTTTATTTCACTTCACGATTGCTTGAACTGCAGTGTGGCCATCCAACTTCTAAATCCATAATCATTGACAGTAATGGATCTATTTAAAAATGGGGGGTGTTTCATGCCCAAGATTACTTTAAGGGGGGGTGAAGCATCGTCCCCTGCCTGAGATCCTGAAGAGCTGCTGCTTTGTCACTGTAGACCAGACATCGCCAACCTAGCACCCTCCAGATGTTTGGGAGTGCCACAAAACATCTGGAGGATACCAGGTTGGTGAAAACTGCTGTAGACCTTATTTATTTGTTTATTTTATCTACTTATTTATATGCATCCCAATTACTAAAGTTTTCTGAGTGGCTTACAAAAAAAAGTTGTATACAAAAATAAACCCATAACATCAAATATGGCAGAGAACCAGCAAAAAGAGACAACAAAACAAATCTGACAGCAGCTCCAAAGATCCACAGGTCTTAAAACTTCCAGAGATATCCAAAGGATCTATAAATCACTAATATATGTATAAAAAGAAAAAAAATAACTATACTGAGCCAGATGGACCAATGGTCTGATGGTGTAAAACAGTTTCCTATGTTCCTAAAAACTTTATTCTGAGAAAGACCACAGCTCCAGCTGTTCTGGACTAGAACTCCCATCAACCCCAATCTTCTAGGATGCCCTCCCTTCCTGAAAACCCCACAATGTCCTCAGCTGGATTTTTCCTGTATAGGTGAGACGGAGGGGAGACTGCTGAACATGTCCCTGACAGCTGTTGGTAGTGATTTTTTTTTTTACTTTCAAATGAATTTGTACAAATCTTTTTTAAAGGGCAAAAGGAAGCATTTCCCTTAAAAACAAAATCAGTAGGCACAGCCAGCACCCCAAGCTTCTTGCATTTCAATAAAAGGCTAGAGGAAGCTGCGATGAAGGCAACTCTCCCCATGGGTTTCTTTCCCAGATGAAGAAGTGTGGGCACCTAGGGAGACTGCAGAGTGCTGGGGAAATGTTTACTGGAAAGAAAAGCACACACACGCCCTTAGCCATCCCACAACAAGAGGTAAGCTTAACCCTGCATCCACCAAAAAAATAAATGGAATCTAAAGCGCTCTGTGAATTTGGAAGCAAAATGGAGCTTCTTTCACAGGGAATAGGTCTCAACACAGCACTAAGCCGGCTTCATAAACCGTGGTTGGGACTTGGCTTTTTAAACAATGCTAATGTAATGGCTTAATATGAAAGTAAAATGGAAGGCTCCTTCACAGGGCAAGAAAACTTTCAAGAAATTGGAGATCAGGTCTCACCACAGCGCTAAGAAAACAATGAGCTGGCTTCTTAACCATTGATAGTGAAATGGCTTAATACGAAAGTAGCCAACTTTCTATTGATTAGAACATTTTGCTTGTGTCCTTAGCCCATTTCTGTTTTCCTGGGTGGATTAGGTAGGTAGTAGTTTGATAAATCTGCCTCTGAGGACTTTCTGTATATAGATCACTGAACCAGGGTGGGGGGAACCCCGCAATCCTATCTCCTGATATCAAACCTTTAAATAAGCTAAATCCACTTCACTGCATAAATCTACCTCAGCACAAGTTGTTGTTTTCCCTCGGCTCAACGGACTTGACAAGTCAGACCCCCTGATAAGTTTGCCATTGTCTAAGTTGCTCCTTTTTTCTCCTTCCCTTCCAGTTCATGGAACCAACAGCTTTATTATAAAACTGGAGATAAGTATATCAGCATGCCTTGGATGCTAGCAGAGCAGAACACAAGCAATGAGAAGATAAGGGAATTTGGTGAAACACACAGAAACTATGGAACCTAACCCAAATAGCATCAGATAAGGCCAGCAGTCAGTTTCTATTAAAATGTAATAAATAAGAAACCTGCTCTTCCAGACACTTTTTGTTGTTTCTTTTCCTTCTTCAGAGGTATAACATTTCTGTTCTTAAGAGATTGTTCTCCCATTAGCTGTTGAAAGAGGTACAGGTCAACCTATGGGAAATGCTTCACAGCACTCCTAAGGAGTGCTTTGTTAAACCTGTATGGTAAAACATGTACAATCCCAGAACAATCCCAGTTCCCCTCTGCAGATCATGATGTCTATTGTCAGGGCTGGCCCCAGGCATGCCGGGGCCCTTGGGTACCAGCCTGCCCTGGGCCCCTCCACGATCTGCGGAACTTAAGCATCCATGGACCGCAAGACAGGAGCTTTGCACTACCCGCCCGCCCGCTCACCCCCCGCCACCACCCCCTGCTTCACCTACCTTTCTGTCGATTTTTGTGGTGCGCGCAGGTTTGTCATCAATCAAGATGGTGGCCGAGGTTTTCCTAAGGAGCTGAAGCCTCTGCTGCCATCTTTGTTGATGGCAGCAACGTGCATGTGTAGCATGCATGCGTGCCATCACCCAAGATGGCGGCAGAGGCTTCAGCCCCTTAAGGAAACCTCGGCTGCCATCTTGATTGATGGCAAATCTGCGCGCTGCAAAAAACAATGGAAAGGTAGGTAAAGCGGGGGGATGGCAGTCCGTGGATGCTTCCACTGATCATGGAAGGAGAGCGGAGGGCCCCCTGTAGCTCCAGGGACCCTCGGGCCAGTGCCCCACCTGGCCGCCCTTTAGAACCGGCCCTGTCTATCGTCCTGGGCAGGCATGAGAACTTTCAGTCCTCTAGACTATGGGCCAAATCCAGGCCACCAGAACTCTCTGTTCATCCACAGCCACTCTCCCCAGCAGGAATGGGGGAAAAATTTGATTCAGATCCCATTTAAAGTGGAATCTATCAAATGTGCACTTTCCAAGACAAAATGAGAACAGTTGTGTCTGAATTTCCCAACCTGCTCATTGGTGGTGAAATTAGGGTGGGACCGCATTTTGCCACTCATTTTCTAAAGAGGGGGGTTCAGGTTCTCCAACACTTCAGCTCCCCAAAGAACATTATCATAAAATCGATTAGGAAATTATTTTCTGAGAAACTTCAGCCCAGATCAGGCCTCTGCAGTATAACCCCCATCAAATTTTGCTTCTGATTTCAGTGCGTTATCCACGGCTGATGCCTGCTTTACTTTGGTGCTGTGCCCCACAAGAATTTCACAGTAGAAGGATGGTGGAAGGATTTTGAGGGTGGCTGCACCCCTCATATTCTTCTACAACTGTGATCAGGAAAATTCCATCAACATGTAGCCATTTTGGCATACTTTTATGAAGGTGCTGTTCTTTATTAATTACCCATTGCCAATATACAGATTGTAATCTTTAGATGGAAAAAGCTATCAATTTTGGCTTCTCCCCGCTTCTTACTTTTCCAATCTTAAATTCGGTTTGCCATATTTCCACATCAGTTTTTATTTTTTTCTATACGTATATATATAAATCTGCTCACAAAAATTTTCATGTGTGCATTTCTCCTAATAAATGCAATTTTGGATGTAATTGTGCCTTGTCAAATTTGGCTGTTGCTTTCACTAATATATGCCCTATTGTATGCATATATTTCTCCTAACATACACATTTTTGTACAATTTGTACAATTTTGTACAAAGGGGCTGGAGAACTGCATTGCAAAATTTGGAGAAATGAGAATTTCAAAGGATAGCTGTGTTTTAGTTCACACATTATTTTGGGAAATGTGAATTAACCAAATTAAACCAAATTAAATTTCTCCCCCATCCCTAATAGTGATGATGGGTCTTGGCAGGTAAGCCCCTTAACTTCACTCCCCTGACTTCTGGTGCTAGTCTTAGCTGCAAGGGGGGGATGAATTTAAGCCCATTGAGTACTCTAGTTAGAATATCAACTGAGAATGTAAATGATATTAAGATGAGGATCATCTGTTGAGTGCCTAGTGGCAAACATGTATGTCATAAAATAACACAACAGTAATGGCCTTGTCTTTTTGTCTTCCAAATCCTGCAAACAAGCTTAGCAGGAGCCACTGATATCTATTCTTGAGTATTTAAGTGTGTTAATGTTGTATCATTTATATATGATGTTTTGATATCTATCTTGGGACAACCACCAGTGAGAAATATCCAGTGACAGCTGGAGGCTCCATGTCAGTGGGGCAATGGAATCCACTCTGGGTTTTAGTCTGAACTTGGACAGCTCCTTGGAAGTTGAAGGACCTTGGACAGCTCCTTGAAAGTTCAGACTAAAACACAGAACGGATTCCACCAGCCACCACTGGAAATGTCACACTGTTTGGCTAGCTGATATCTCAGCTTTTCCACTGTTTATCCTTTATTCTTATGCGCTTTCTCCTCCCTCCTCCCCCAACCCCCCCAAGTTGCATTAAGTGACTTAATAAGAATTTATTACTTTTCAGCAAAATTGGCAGGGTGAAAAGAATAGACATTCATCAGGCATGTTAACAATTTAATTAAAAGGATGTTAAACACAGTCTCTACACAGAGAATGAAGCTGATTGTGTCCATGAATCCACACACACCCCTTTCACCTGTATTATACAGGCTCAAATCTTTGCCAAAATCATGTTCATAAAAAAGTTAAAGAGTTGGCTGCAAAAATCTGATAAAAGAAGGGGGGAAATTGCAGGAGAAGGGAGAGAGAATCCAGTTGCACTGTTTTATTGTCATCTTGCTTACAATATCCCAGGTAAAGAACAGTGGCAGCCATTCGCACAAGAGAATGAGAGAGAGATCGAGATCGTGTCTTACCTTTTAAATTCAGATGGCTTTAAGCAATGTCATAGAATCCCAGGCTCAGTTCAACTCCCCAAGGTCACTAGTATCTGACCAGGTCAGTCATAAATAAGGAGGGTGAAAGTTTTAGCCACAGAAAGGCCATATTCATTCTTTGCCCACAATCCAGAGCTATCAAATGAAGACTCCCACCCCCACCCCCAGACATACAAACATGAGGAAAAAGGAGTAAAGGTCTTCACTCCAGCATTACTATGATCCTTGGCACAATCTTTTGATATCAATAAAAAAATTCACAAACAACCTTTCTCCTGATAGCATTTTTTTTTTAAAGTGCATGATGTTTCAGCAGGGGTGGTATGGAGATGAAAGCACTATAGAGAACAGCACTGTAGTCAAGATGGGGGCAGAACAGAATAGAAGAGTGCCTTTTACAAAAAGAAATCTTCCACTTTTGCAGAATATATATATATATATATATATATATATATATATATATATATATATATATATATATATATATAGGTTGATGGCACACATGCACACTATACTATGTGAGTGCACATGTCTGCTATCAACTAAGATGGTAGTAGGGATGTAAGCCCCTTAGAGAAGCCTCCGCTGCCATCTTGGTTGATGGCAGGTATGAGGGCACAGCATTCATGGCAATAGGACACGTAGGTGGGGCATGTGGATGGATATCACAGGCCCATACAGTCTGTATGGGGGGGCCCGGGAGCTCCCTGTCTGTGATCTACAGCAGGGTCAGGAGTCAACACTGCTGCAGATTACAGAATGGGAGTGCTATCCTCCCACCCTAAGAAGGAGCCCTTCAGGGGCCCTTGGCCATGGGCCGACCTGGCTGCCCTCTGGCCCTGGCCCTGGTAATGGTATAATTATTAGAGTTGTACACCAGCTCTGGCTGAATCCCAGATCCCAAATTGGGGTGATTCAGGTGGACCCGGGATTCCATTGGAACAGGTCGAGGCAGTCTGGGATCACCCTGGGTCAAATTGGGCCCACCTGGGGTGATATAGGGATGTCAAAAGCAGAGAGCAGTTGGGTGGTGAGGAGAGGGCCCAGATCCAGGTTGAGTCAGCCCTGGATCATTCTGGGTTGGATCAGGAGTGCTCCAAAGCACCAGGTCAGACCCGAATCAGATTGGGGGCCCATGATAGCCCTATTAATTATGGCACAAATCCATCCCTATGAAGACTTTATGGTGGTTTCTAACTGGGAGTCTGACACTTGATATGAACATGCAAAAGTATGCCGCGCTCTACAAAATGTGATGAAGTTGTTAATACTTATTCCTCAAGGTAACACCCTTGGTGGCCAGATTAATTGGAGAAGCAACTTATCTTCTTCTTTGAGAGCTTAGATTTTACAGGACGGTAAATATCTCAGTTGGTAAGATTAGTCCTGCCTCATTGCCTATGCTCCACAAATGGTTGCAGTTGGATTCCATGCTGTGCAAAGTGAATTGAAACGATAGACTGCAAACCTAAGCACATTTTACTGAAAGTCCATGGAAAGGAAAAGAACCGACTTTTGAATAAATGTGCTTATGGTTAGGCTGACAGGCTTCTTATTTTTGTGTAATGCCTCTTTTGAAAAGGATGATGCTTTTCCTTGATGGAACTAATGGAGAAGATTAAGGCTCATTGAAAGTAATGATTCATCATGGTGTGTAAATAAACTAGAGCTGTGTAGAAATGGCCCCTCAAAATTCTCCATCCTATTTAGTGTAGAATAGTGCAGAACTGGCACTGTTACAAGTGCCACATAATGTTTGTTCCACATTGTAAAAAAATGATCTTTTAGTGTGGCAACACCAACCCTCTGGAACTCCCTGCCTATTCACATCATAAAGGCACCTTTGCGGTACTCTTTTCAGTGCCTGCTAAAAAACATTTTTCATTTGTGCACGCCTATCTAGACACGTAAAAGCTGACATTTTTTTAATTTGCAGTTTTAACTGCTGATGTTAAATATGTATTGACTGTTATTGACACATTTTTGTAGGGAGCTTTGAGTAAATGTATAAATTTAATAAATAAACAAATAATAAATAACAGCTTGGCATCAGACCAGCAGTTCTTGGACTCAGTCCTTCATCTGTGAAATGTGGGGGTGGGGATAAGTTTTTATAAAGTGAGTGAATGGATGGATTTTCATCAATATTCTGCCCTGGAACATTGATCAGATGTGCATTACTTATTTGGGTAGAGGAAAGGGTGTTTCTTATTTAATTGCTGCAAGAGAAGACAGGCAAGCAGGATCCTAAAGAGCATAGGCAGACACCCACATGGATGGACAAGTGTCATGCCTGAACAGCAGTGTCCACAACAGGAAATCTATTTTCTTTGTACTTGTGGCAGTACGGTTCTGGCACAGGTTGGCTGAACTGGTGAGGTGGCATGAGAGTTCACAAACTTTCCCGCTACACAGGAAACACAGGAAGCCTGCTGGAATGCTTGCAGTGCAGAATTAGCAAAGGAAAGAAACCTTGCCAGTTTGGCTGGTTTTTTTTTTAAATCATCACAGATGCCATAGGGACAGGAGTGGCATTGTGGAGCAGGGTGAGGACCTGAAAGAGTTCCTGGGAAGCAGGGAATCTAAGGGACAAGGAGCCTAGAAGGAAGGGTGCAATGTAGACAATGAATTGAGAAGCAGAAGGGATAGGTAAGAAGAAATTTGAGGGAAAAGACAGAGAGGACAGGACTCTGAGGCAGGAAAGGGCTCTGAAGAAACCCCACTATACCTACAGGGGCGGGAAAGAAATTGGTGTAGTTCGCATTTTCATGTGAGCCTACTTAATTTGCACTCCCCAAACCAATAAATGAGGTGAACTGCACACTTCTCCAAATTTTGCAATGCAGTTCTTGAGCCACAAACAAGTGTAGACTGGAGAAAAGTGTGCACAAAAAAAGTGCATATATTAGTAAAAGTAACAAAAATGCATTATATTACGGGAACTTGCTTGCATGTTAGACAGAATTGCTTACCGAAATGTGTATATTGGCAAACTTGTACATGGAAATGTGTGCCAATTTTCATATGGAATACATATACAAACATCAAACAGAGAGCTACTTGCTATGGGCGGTTTATAAATGAAATAAAATAAATAAAATAAATAAGTAAATCAAAATACAGAAATTACAACATAAAGTGACAACAACCACAGGACACTGGTAGATACAGGAAGTGGATTAAAGTAGAGACACCCACCCCCCAAAACAAAGCAGGAACCTGGGGAGAGAATGGGTAGTAAGGACATGAAGAAAGGAGGAGCCAAGGAGAATGGAGCAAGACCTCACAGAGTAAAAAGAAAAATGGAGAGCTAAGTGGGGGATGAAGGACTTATTGGTCTATAGTAGATGTGGAGGACCTTTGGCTCTCCAGATGTTACTGAACTACAACTCCCATCAACCCCAGCAAGCACAGCCAATGGACAGGAATGATGGGAGTTGTATTTCAGCAACATCTGGAGGATCAAAGGTCCCCCACCCTGGTCTCTAGACTACACCAGCAACCTTCAACCATGCATCTTCGATGTTATTGGGCTCTAGCTCCCATCTTTCCTAGCCAGCTTAGCCAAAGGTCAAGGATGATGTGAGTTGTAGTTCATCAACATCTGGGGACCCAAGGTAGAAACACATTGGTCTAGGTCATGCGCAGGGATCCTCCAGACGTTGTTGGATTCTAACTCCCATCATTCCTGGCCATTGGCTATGCTGGCTGGGGATGATGGGAGCTGGGAGTCCCAACCACATCTGGAGGGTCTTAAGTTCCCCATACCTGGTCCAGTGTGTGAGAGGGCTTCTATATGATTTAAGAGTTATATGGCCATTGTGGTTCCATCTGTTCCTGCAGCATTGTGATCTGGCTACCCTAAGGTGAATAACAGGAAGCAGAGATGGGGGGGGTACCTGAGATTTCATACATTGAATCGAATTCAACACCCACAGTTCTTTGCCTATTGACTTCAAGAACCTCTTGAATAAGATATATCCCCCACCACTAGGAATGGAATGATCTGTCAATTTCATTTCTCTCTGTTTCCCATTTTCCCGATCTTAAATGCACATTTCTGCCCCAATTTGTGCTTTTCTTTTTATAAAAAATCCTCATGAAAATTCTCCAGCATTTTAGCACAAATTGTTCCAAATAAACAAATGTTAAGCCAATGTTGCCAAAGCAGTTTCTTGTCGTACAATGCATTTGTGTCTGCTATCTTCACTCATGCATTCGTTTTTATGCCCGCTTTCCCCTAACACATGCATTTTTGTGAAGGCTGTTTGGTTGGAGAGCGTCACTGCAAAATTTGAATACGTGTGAATTTTAAAGAATGGCTGTGTTTCAGTTCTAACAAGTGAACATCAGAAAAAAGGGGGGCATGAGGGCAGAGGGAGGGAGGGAAGCTGGGAGGGGGGAAATAAGGGACTGTACAGTTGTATGGTAATAATGTGAAAACCCTCATAAACTCTACATCAGAAAGAAAGCGATAGATTTGGCTTGAAATGTGAACTGAATAGAATTTTTCACCCATCCTACCACTCACCACCACCATTTTGGGGCCTCCACAGACTTGGAAACTGTCATTCCCCACTTAGAAAAGGCACAACGGCTTGTATCTGTTAGGCCTACTTCAAGTAAAACCATTGAAAACGGGCACAGTGATCCATTCATTTCAGAGGGTCTACTCTGAGTGTAACTGAGTGGGAGAACAACCCATTTAAAGAGAGAATTAAGGGAAGAGATGGTTATCACTGTCCAAAAATGTTATTTTTCCCCAAATGCTTCTCTGCAC
This sequence comes from Rhineura floridana, assembly GCF_030035675.1. Taxonomy (NCBI): domain Eukaryota; kingdom Metazoa; phylum Chordata; class Lepidosauria; order Squamata; family Rhineuridae; genus Rhineura; species Rhineura floridana. Next base: position 5,734,492 of record NC_084493.1, on the reverse strand, counting down.
CTCATCTCCATAGCTGCATGTTGTTGCAATGGATGCCTTTGAATTCCAGCAGTGGATTTCAACTGTCTGCCCACATCAGGGTGTATGGGAAATCTCAACAAATGTGGGGTTTTTTTGAGTGTTTATGCATTCCTAATCACCAAGCTAGGTTGCCATCCATATTATTCTGTGGGGTAATAGCATGGGCTTGAGGATCGAATGTCCTGCGCAAGGGATTAGACTCACAAAAAGGCTGCAGTGACAATGGAAGGGCTTCCGCTTAGACTTTAGCCAAACATCACATTTCTAAAGAAGGGGAGATGGGAAGCTTACTGAATCTCTCTCTCCTTTAATTCTGTTTCCAAAGCATCTTCCTCTTCCCCTTCCGCATCTCCAGGCTTGAAATCCGTGCACCGCAGTGACCCCTTCTGGCAGGACCCAAAGAAAACATCTGTCAGCTGGCCAACTCCAAGGGGATTTTCTAGTCCACACTTTAGAGCTCAAACTCAGTAGAAGAATTTGTACTGTAGTTCCATTCCCTTTTCTCTTTGGAAGCACATCTCTCTGCATTGCCTTCTACAAGCAAACTTTCCCAGGAAGGGTAAGTGTGTGTGTGTGTGTCTATGTGCGTGTGCATGTATGCACGTGGGGGGGGGAGAGAGAGAGAGAGCTGATCTCTACAAAGTATTTAATCTTAAAAGTCAAAGCAACCCCCCCTTGCATCCCGGGCATCCGTGTTTTTTTCCCCCAAGCTTTGTGATAAGACAGATATGTCTGACATGCTTAAGACACCAATTAAGGGATGCCGTCCAAGAGCATTTTTTACCCAAGTCCAAGCAAGATAAGTTACAACATCCAGAGTTATTCATTAACTGGGAAAGAAAAGGGGGGGAAGGTAGAGGGAGGAGAGTATACACTTCAACAGTTGTGCGGCATTCATGTCAACTTCAGTTTCCTGCTTCTTCTTTTCTTCAGCCCTTTAATCCTTTAAGTCAGTGGAATTGGAGCGAGCAAGCATAAAAATCTTTTAAACCACCCACTCCCTTCCAAGGGATTCCCAGGCCATCCTGGCAAATTGGCTCTCGGGCAGGAGAACTCCAATTTTATTGCCATGAGCGTTTTTTGTTTCATACAAGAGAAAGCCAGGCTACAAAGCCGATCATATCAGTCCAGTTTTTGACCAGAGGCACCAATATGAGTTTATGCCTAGAGTATGGGATTCAATGGAGAATTGAGGGCGGCACGTTGGATTCCTCAGAAACCAGGCAAGTTTCTAGTCCTCATGGCTACAAGGAAAAGCTGATAAAAGGTTCTAACGCTAAACAGAGTCAGTGTGGTTTCTGTTGGGAAGGAGGTGAGTGTAGATGAGGAGACTTCTTACTTTTCCACAAATCCTTAGCCCTCTCCACTGACTGGTTCTTACTGGTATGACTGGTATGTACAACCACCCAGTCTCTGGTGATTACTTTTAAAAAACAATCAGCCAGGAACAGGGCCCTTCTCATGAAGAAACAGGTATGCAATATATTACTGAGCTAGATTCAAGATTATTATTATTATTATTATTATTATTTATTATATGAGTCTGGCTTTTAGAACACTGACAGTTGGTTTTTACTGAGCATGCCTAGGCTTATCATTGACTTCAATGCTAAATTTCTTAAATTAATTAAAAATCAGCTAGGCATTCTTTTAAATTTTAAACTGCAGAAGATGAAGATCAGAGTATGGAGCAAGGTCAGAAACAGGATTACAGGTACTCTATGAAAATGGCTGGTTTTTAATTAATTTCAGCAAATTGTGAGAACAATGAAGTCCAAAGGGGGTCTGTTTTTTCTCTCTTTTAACACCTTGAACTCTCAAGTCTCTCTGACTGTTGTGTGTACTGCCATGAAAATTTAGAGGGTTGTTAAGCAAGTGTTTCTGAGTTCAGGACTATAAATTTTGTCAGATTTTGTTTTCAAATCAGCTTATGGGAAACAACAGAATGGCATGGGGGTATTTTCAATTTAACATTGCACAATGCAAAAAATCCATGCTGGCTGTAGTATACAGCCACTCTCATGGCTGTATAATATATCATACCATAAAAACAAAATAAAACGAAGAAACCACCACAACAACCCCCATAACAGCCACAGGAAGCTTTAGCACCATACTAATAACAAATAATATGTTATTAGTTGATCAAAAGACTGGGGAAAAAAGACAACTCTTTGCCAGGTGTTGAAAACATACCAGCGAAGGTGCCAGGCAGACCACACTGGGGAACATGTTCCACAGATGGGGAGCCACAACTGAAAAGACTCTCTCTCTTGTCACAACCATCTGAGGCCCCCTTGTTTTTATGATCTGTCATATATTTTTACTATCTGTTTCTTGACTCCACCTTTTTATGCTGTTCTACTTTTTTATTCTCGCAGTGCATTTTGTATTTTCATATTTCATGGCCAGGTGGAGTTGTTTTTTTATTGGAGATCACAAGCCGCTTTGAGGAGGAACCTCCTTAAAAAGGAGGGGTGCATAACTTTTGAATAAAATAAAATAAACAAATTACCTACTAGCAAAAGCTGCAGTGTTGAAGGCCCTGCTCAGGCCCAATCACATTAATTAGTGATCATAAGGTCCCCTCTAGCTCTGTTCATAAACTGGTTCAGTCTTTCCCATTTCCCCTAGCATTAATGGATGCTTCATGATTAAATGATCAGTCTTGCATTGTTTCTGTCAGCCTCCCATCCTCAAATAGTAGAGACTAGCAGTGATACTGGCATCCTGGCAGCAGTGAAGATTGGAATCAGTAGAGCTCATTGCAATATAAGCCAGATTTAAGCTCAGCTCATATAATGGTTTTTGGGGTTTCCAAAACAGCTGGAATATATTCAGCTAACTTTTACTCACTCATAGAAATAATATATTCTCTTCTCCTTTCCCAACCACCACTTGCACCTGGCTCACACAGCCTAAACCCGGAGGAGAATGGTGACCCATGTGAAGAACAACTTTATTCCTCTCCCAAATCTCTCAGATTGGAGTGCACGGGGAAAATAATTCACTATGGTTAAAAGCTAGACCTGTCAGTCAAATCAAAAGATTCCCCATCACCACCTCTCCATCTCCTCCCCTCTCAAGCTCTGGATGTTTCCCAAGTCAGCTTAGTTTCATTTCTCAGAGAAGAAAATGAAAAGTGTGTGGGGGGGAAGAGTTGTATGCACTTATCTTTTTGGAAAATCAGAGGCAAAAGAACTATTTTTAAAACTGGGGGCACCATGATTGGCCTTGGCACGATCTATCTTGGGAACATGGGAATCTGCCCTGAATCACTCTGATTTGCCTCATTATTCAAAGGATACACAGAACAATGCCCACCCGGTATGGAAAGGTAACCTGTACATCCTCATCAATGCAACAACAGCAATAAAGAGTTTCCTTTGTAGAAAGCCACATGATCATCCCACAGGCAACTGGCTCCTTCCTCCTCAATGATGAACAAGTGAGTAACCATTTATCACAGCCTTGGTTAATGATTTATTAGCTCTTCATAAACTATTGATGAGTGGAACCTATCTGGTACTGGTAGTGTTCAAAGTTGGTATGCAAAGAGGGCTCTCTATAATTCTTCAGCCCCCCCTCCCCAACTTGCTACTCTGGATTCAATACCTGCATGGCAGGCCAGAACAAGAAAGCAAGGGTTGCTCTGGGAAGGTGGTTGGAGGAGGCAAGATGAGAAGTCTGTGCTTAGAGTTCCCATTGAATGCCACTCCATGAGAAATCCAGAACTGGATTTGGAGAGTCCTGCTCAGGTGAGACATCTGAGGAATTCTGAGCGAAACAAACAGCCTTGTGGTAAGACCAGCAAAACTTAAATTAAATTAAATAATTAAATAAAATTTTAAATTGCAGGATCTCTCTCTCTCTCTCTCTCTGAATATGGGTGGTATATAGATTCTAAAGGTTGCACCCAACTAAGTTCAAATCAGAACAGACCGATTGAAATTAATAGACCTAAGTTGGCCATGTCCATTAATTTCAGTGGGTCTATTATTAATAGAACTTAGTTGGAATCTTTATCAGGGCCCCCCTTGGTAGCTCCACCACTATTAGAACCTTGGGATGGGCAGCCCCTAAGCACCAACATTCCTTTCTTACAGAGGTGTGTCTGGTGCCTTGATTGTGCAGTTTTCACTATATGTTGAAGGCACAAGATGGTATTTAATGCTCCTCAGAGCAAAGCCACTGAAGTTAAGAGACATGACGGGAACTTAGGTTCATTAATTTCAATATGTCTACTCTGCGAGGGATTTAGTTCAATACAAACCATACCTCTTCACCCTGGCCTTTGACACCTGACATAATCCCCCCCCCAGGACTTAATGGTGAATGGTGGGTAAGAATTATTATTATTATTATTATTATGCAACCACAATAATAATATCTATCTTTCCATCCATCCATCCATTTCATGAATGTAACAACAGTATCATCTGCTATTGTTATCACTACATTTCTTATTGGGAGTCCAGGGCTTATGGAAGAAAGAACAACTCCTCTCTTGTACAAGAGGTGTCTCCGACTTTCCTCTAAATTCAAGGGAAATTTGATGAAACCTATTCAGGGCTAAAAAGCTAAAGACTTGTGATGAAGACGAAGTATGTATTGGGGGGCAGAATGTACACTCTTCTAATTCAAGACCTTTTACCTCAATAAAAGATCAGACTTTTCAAGTTTGCAGCCTCCCCCCCATCACATCATATCTGACTGAAAAACAAAATCAGGAGACTGCTCCTGCACTGTACTTACTTTGGCTGTCAGAACCTTCTGAAGAATTTTGAGGGAGGTAAAGCAAATTTAGTTAAAATAATAAAATGTTGGGGGGGAGATGTAATTTTTAAAAGGCTAAAGAAGAGAGATCTGGATAGGAATGGGGGGCACTGTGCTTTTGTTTAAAAGTGCCTCACCCAATGCATAAACAACAAGAAAATGATACTAGGACCATGCCCCAAGAGTCACCCAATTTCTGAAACGCAAAATAATAAGAGGAAAAAGAAAGAAAGAAGAATATAGGGCAAACTAGGGCATTTTTTGGAAACAGAAAAGATATGTGATGAATGAAAAAAAAGCTAAAACTGGCAGAACAGCGAATGCTGTTTGTTTGTTTGTTTGTTCGTTCATTCATTCGTTCGTTCCTCTCAAAGGAGCATAGGGCAGTAAACATACAAGTGATAACACAATAAAAATGTAAAAACAATTCCAATCCAAATGTAGACTGGCAGAGATCTCTACTTAAAAGGCTTGTTGGAAGGGGAAAATCTTCAGTAGCCACCGAAAAGATAACAGAGATGGTGCCTATCTAACATTTAACAGGAGCGAAATTCCAAAGGGTAGGTGCCACAACACTAAAGGCATAATTCCTCTATCATGCAGAACAAGGCTCCTGGTAAGTTGATATCTGCAGGAGGCCCTCACCTGAAGAGTGCAGTAATCAATTGGGTATATAAGGGGTAAGATGAACATTCAGGTATCCTGCATAGGACTTTGTACACCAGAAACAGCACCTTGAATTTAGCCTGGTAGCTAATTGGCAGCCAGTGCAATCCCTCCCATCAGCACCCGCTTGAACTGATGGGGGGTATAGTCCAAAAACACTGGCGGGCACCAGGCTGGGGAAAGCAGAAAGAAATAGCATATTCTGGAGTGACAGATGAGTGTATTAAGTTGACTTTAGCAAATGACTCAGAGATCTGGATGAAGCTCCTTGAGCTATGTCAACATTTTCTTGAAAGATATCAGAGATTATTTGATGTTTACTTTTTTAAGTACGGGTATTTGTAAGTTTTTCTTTTTTAAAAAAAATGCCAAGGAGCATTTTATTACATTTTAAAATGTAATTCCTGATCCCAAGGTGCTGTCTATATAAATCTCAACAAACCTACAAAATCGCTATCTATATTAGATCAACAAATCCTCTCTGGCCTGGTGCTGGCCAGTGTGTTAAGAATAAGAGGCAGAAGTGAAATTCCTTGGTAATAAAACTTCTGAGCCTTGACAGGTGTATGGGAATGCCATTTCGTGATGCCTGGACTTCCATATCACACCATCCTTTATCCTGTCTGTTCTTTACCTCGGTTTCTTAACTATGCAGCCTTCCTCATCCCCTGGAGGGGGAAGATGCCCAATGCAAGGTGCTGGTTCCAATGTCAGTGGGGCAGTGAATCCACTCTGGGTTTTTGTCTGAAGTTTCAAGGAGCTGTCCAAGGTCTCCAGTGGTTTTAACCTATAAAACAATGGCAGGGAACCTCAGGCTCAAGGACTGATGTGGCCCTCCAGAACTCTCTTTCTGGCCCTTGGAACTCTCTACAGGCCACACCCCTCACTGGTTCTACTTTGCAGCCTGAGTGTTTTAACCTGGCATTGAATGTGTCCTTCAACACTGATAACGACTCTTGCTTGTCTGGGTGGAGGATAGAGAGGGCTGTGTTTAGAAACTAGCCTACTGTACAAAAATAAGTTTGCCATTCCTTGCTCCAGCCAAAGAGAGGGAGACTCTCAAGGTGCCAGACCAGGAAACAGCAGAGAGTTGGGAATGAGAATTTTTTATTGCAGCCCAACGCATTTTGGGTGTTGGCACAACCCTTTGTCAAGGGCAATCTGCAAAAGCTTATATCAAAACACCATTAAAATCAATTACATTCTTTACATTTAAATTAAATTACATCTAATTGTTGTAAACCGCCCAGAGAGCTTCAGCTATGAGGCGGTATACAAATGTAATAAATAATAATAATACATTCTAAAATGCTAAAATATGAAAAGAGCGACATACATATATCTACTCAAAGTAAACAAAACAACATTCTGCATGATGCTGGCCAGTTGCTAAAATTAATAAAGAAAGGACAGCCCTAATGAAACATAGTGAAAAATGAACACTAAAAACCTTTCAAAAACTGGTTATATGTGAACTCAGCACAGAAAATATAAACAGAGCTATTAACTAAGTAGGATAAACCATAGCAAAGAAAATGGAAAAAAGGATGCCTCCCTCCTTGCTTTTTTGCATCCATTGTTCCACCCACTGTGTCTCTGGGCCCACCCACTATAGCATGTGGCCCTCAGATGATTGCCCAGAAGGGAATGCAGCCCTCGAGCTATAAAGCCTTGCATGGTTTGGGACCCCAGTGCCTGAAAGAATGCATCTTCACATATGAGTTTTAAGATGGTGGGCCTCCTCATAGTTATGACAGTCACTCCCACGAGAGGCAGTGCTGGCCACTGACTTGGATGGCTTTAAGAGAGGATTAGGGAAATTCATAGAGGATAAGGCTATCAATGGCTACTAGCCACAGTAGCTATGCCCTAAGGTAGTATTGCTTCTGAATACTGATGGAAACTGCAGAAGGGGAGAGTTCTCTTGTACTTTCCAGGGTGATTTCAGACAGGAAAATTTCCCAGAACTCCCTGGAAATGCCAGGGATTGAACGTATATATAAAAATAGGAAATGAACAATCAAATTTGCAGTTTCAAAGAGCGTCACAAATGAAATGATCCATGTATCTACTTTTCTTGTGATGTTTCCAGGATTTGGGGGGCTTTTGAGCAAGGCACGTTTAGTGACCTCCCTCAAGTGGGCAGAGAGTGTATGTCCAAACTGAGAATTCTCTTCCCTTGCCTCTTACCTTCTTGAGCGTTTTGAGAGAAAAAAAATATAGTGCTTGTAGGGCTGAGGCCCCTTTATTAGACTTGGGACCACAGCAACTGCCCACCCTCGCCACTGTCTGGGATTCTTTTTCAGGGGTTAGTCAAAATTGGGTTTTTTTGCAGTGGAGTTTACGTAATTGTAAACATGTTGAAGAATGCTCTTCCCATTACTGCGGCTGCCTCTGATTCAAACTGGTGACCTTAGCAAAGTGGCAACACGTGTTTATTTTTTAAAAAAAAAGAAGAAGAAGGGGAGAACAGAGGGCTCCTCTATTCCTGGGATGAAAGACAGAGACAAAATCTCCAATCTGTAATGCAGATTTATTAACAGTCATTCACTGGTTTCCACTGAAATACTCTTCACGTAACCTTGACTTTATTAAGTAGTCCTTAAGGTGCATTTTGAAGACAGATAATGAAGTTGGGGAATAGGCTTATCTACATCAAGCTAATCTTTAACAGCTTGGAAAGGAACTTAGAGAAACTTCTTCCACTTCAAGCAGAATCATTGTCATTTTTTTTAAAGCAAGGTATTTCTTTAAAAATCCCTGTCATTTTTAATAGGAAGAGTTTATTGAGCACAACTCTGTTTTTATAGGTTTGTGCTTTGGAGGAGGGGGAGGAATTAGGAAAAAAAGACAAAAGGGCATTGACTTTGTGATGGTATTAGATAACCTTACAGTGCCACAGAAACAAAGTAGTTAATAGTAAGCAAGTCGCATTTTCCCCTTCCCCATCTTCACTAATAAATACTAGGAAGATTTTCCTAGCAAAACCAAGGCCCTACTACAGGTTCCCCCTCTGAGGGAGGCTCGGAAGGTGGTGACGAGGGCCTTTTCAGTTGTGGCTCTCCATCTGTGGAATATGCTCACCAGTGAGTTCCACCTGGCATCTTCCTTGACATCTTTTCGGTGCCAGGTAAAGACTTGCCTTTCCCTCCAGGCATTTGATAGACTGAGATGACGCTGCCCAAGCTTCCTGTGGTTGGTTTTGATTTTGTTTTTACAGTTTTGTTTCTATAGTATTTATTTTATTTATTTATTTAAAATATTTATATTCCGCCCTTCTACCCCCCTTTTTTTTTTGTGAGCCGCCTTGAGGGCCTTTTGGCCAAAAGGCGGCATAGAAATAGAATAAATAAATAAACAAATAAACAAATAAATAAAATATAATAGGGCACTCAGGGCAGCTTACAATAAAATTGCACACATGCATACTAAAATTGTACACAAAAACATTACAGTAAATTAAAATACATACTTTTTAAAATATATATATTATTAGTGTTGCAATTTGCTTGGAGACCTTGGTAACAAGTGACTAATAAATCTTTAAATGTGTAGTGCAGATGAGGCCTAAATCAAATTAATTCAAATAAATAATATAAGTAAAGTCTGGGGATTGGGGGCTCAGGCTTAATATGAGAAGAGGCAATCAAGTTTGAGTATGAAAATAGGTAACCAAGTCACATCTTACGGTGGAGATGCCAGTGGGGGTACAGCCCTCCTCAATGAAAAATAGAAGGCGGGCAATGCTTTAGCACCTGAATGAGAAATCCCTTATTTCATCCATGAAATGTAGGGATGAGCCAAGCAGCTAATTCCATCTTATTTCAGTCTCACTGGCACTGCCATAGGTTTCTTCCATTTCCTTGCATGCCGTGCCATTCCATCCCATTGTATGCATTTTGTACGCATCACGTGCACACTTCTCACATAATTCATTTATTTATTTTAATATTTTATATTCCATGCTTTCACAAAAGTATATAGAAAGGCGATATACAACCTACAAGATTATAATAAAATCAGTAAAATATGGGTTGGTTAAAAAAGAAAAAAATCATATTGCAAAGACCTGTCTAAGCAATGCAGTTTTCAGAAGACATCTAAAAGCATGCAGGGAAAGTTCCTGCAAACCTCTACTGGTAGGGAGTTCCACAGGACAGGGCCAGCTACAGTTCCCAGGATTCCTTGGACGAAGCAATGTGCTTTCCATGTATGGTATAGATGTGATCCCAGCAAACTTTATGTTTAGGAGGAGGGATGGGGGAGAAATTTGACTGAGTTCACATTTAAACCCAAAACTATCAGACCTACACTTTCTGAAACAATATGAGAAACGAAACACAGCTGTACTATGACATTCACATGTATCTGTTCTATGCAGTTCTCCAAACAAGCAATATTTACAGAAATGCAATATTCGGGGAACGTGTGCATAAAAATGAACATATTGGTGAAAACAGAATACAAAATAGGAGGAATTGCTAGGAAAAGTACATACAAAGGTATGTTTATTAAGAGAAATTCACACTAAAATGCTGAAGAATTGTCATGAGGATTTTCTTTTAAAAAAATTAATTGCTGCAGAAATGTGGAGATCTGAATTTAAGATATAAAAAAAGAGAGGAGAGGAGAGAAATGAAAACTGACAGCCTTTCCCATCCCTCGTCCCTAGTAAAGGCCAACCAAACCTCAGGGGCTATGTGCGGAACCACCCAGAATGCCCTATCAGAGATTCTCAGTGATTGAAATGGAACATAAGGAGTCAGGCGGTCCTTATGGTACTTTGGGTCTAAGTTGCTTAGGGCTTTGTGAATTAACACAAACACCTTGAACCTGGCCTGGTAGCAAATCGGCAAAATACTCACTTTTAATGTTAAAATGCACATCTTTCTATGCTTTTCAATGCATGTACCAGAAAAAAATGTGCATGTTGTACACATCCTTTACGCAAATACATATTTTGTGGTCACTATTTGCACACTGAAAATACACTGCACAATTTGGGGATGTGTGCAATCCAACTGGGATTTTCATTTGCGATCGTCAGATTCGGTTCATCTGTTTTGAAAAGTAGACCCAACAGATCCCTCTCCCTTCCCTACTTAGAGGGCATGAGATAGATGAGTAGATGGATGGATAGCTCAAAACAATCCTTTTGCTAAGAAAAGGCCTATGTAAAATCCAGTATGTTTTGCAAATTCCAGGCTAGCTGGCTTTTGAACAGATGTGTCATTTGAAGGCAAAGCCTCATTTGATCTGGTGAGCTTGCCCTGGTTTTGAATCCCAGCTGCCTTTGTCACATGGCTGGCGTACAAAACCATAAATTGACTCGGGCTTGCTTGAACGACTCTTGAACTTTTCAGGGAACCTTTTGATGAACCTGCTCTGGATTTGGGCTGGGGGAGGAGGTGTGCTCAGGAGGCAATCATGAAAGCTAACACCAGGTAAGGTTCACTCACAGTGAACCATTTTCATGAGCTATGGGTTGGGGAGGGAGAGAGGAAGGGGGGCAGGGGGGCATATTTATAATTAGAAAGCAGAGTCTAAAAGTAAAAGACATTAACGAGCCCTGGCTACTGTCTGACCAGCAGTAAATCCCAAGTCTGATTTAGTCCAAAGTTTTTTAAAAGTTTAGTGCAAGTGCATAGTAACTTCTTTTGAGAGGAAAGAAGAACTTTTGAAAGGCTCATGGGGTGTGTGAAGGAAGCTTTTGTAAGCAGACCCTCAGAAATGCCATTTTGATTTAACCTGATTGTCCCAGATGGGAAGCATTGCATCTGCAAACACACCTTTTTTTGCTCCTTTTGTCAATAGCAAAGTTGTTTTTTTAATGGTTATCTGCTAGCAAGTCCTTGACCTGCTTGTAAACACTTTTCTCTTTTTTTTGGCAGGAAGACCTCAGGCCTTTGCGTCAACAACAAGAGATAAAGTGACCACAACTTAACCTGCTCTGGCCTGGAGTGCCCTCTGCTGCCCTGTGACCAAGTGACTTTCTAATCTGCATCCTTCTGAAAGGATTGGGGAGCTTGCAAGACTGGGCCAGAGACTGGAAAAGATGCATTATCCTGAAGGAAATCAATTTCCTCAGCCATCTTTCCCACCCTCTCACAGTGAGAAACACTTAATTGAAAATGTTGGGTGATTAAATACCTACGAATGGGATGGTGCATCTGTGTTTTGAAAGAGCAATTTCCAAATACCTGGTTCTTCCATCCCATCCTGCTATATATGAGAACACGTAAGGGCCTGTCTGATATGATAATCTCTGCAACCAGATTCAAAATTCTGCAATCAGAACAAATTGAGCTTCTTAATTTTAGTGACACATTTTTGGGGGGAGAAGAAATGGGAGGACAGCCCTACTCTGAGGCATGCTGAGCCTCACTGGGCTCAAATGGCAGACTGGGAAGGCAGCTCATTCCCCACCACCCTGTTACCCATCATTGCCTCCCGCCCACTCCCCAGCCCACTCGCTACCACCTCTACCATAACTTTGGAGACAAGCTGACACTTGAGAAGAAAGAGGAGAAATTTGATTTTGTTTGCATTTTAATGATAAACTACCTAACCTGCACTTCTTGAACCAATACGCAAAGTAAAACACAGCTATTGTTCCAGATTCAACTGTGATGCCATTGTCCAGCCAAATTCAACTGGGATGCATTTGTTCAACCAATGGGCAAAAAAGCATGCAGCATTGGAGAAAGTGCATACATTGTATATGTTAGTGAAAATAACATGCAAAAATGCATTACATTGAGGGAAAAGGTTAGCTAAAATGTGTATATTAGTCAAAACTACGTACAAAATTGCATTTGTTAGAATAAATTTACACTAAATTGCTGGTGAAGTTTCATAAGGATTTTTTTTTTAAAAAAACCAAATTGCTGTGGAAATTTGGAGAACTGAATTTAAGATTGGGAAAAATGAGAAGCAGAAAGAACTGAAATTGACAGATTGATCCATCCCTAGCATTAGGGAGCTATCATCCTAAATTTCACCAAATGCAATGTCTGATGTGACATCAATGTCATGTCAGCCAATGCATTTTGAAGAACTAAGATGGCAGGTGCCAATTAAAGTGCCACTCTACTCTATTCCTCTGCTACTGCCAGCACTGCTCACCAGGTGGGAAAGAGTGAAAGTGGCTGGCACCATATTGGGAGAGTGGCAAACTCTGGACAAGGAACCAGAAGCAGTGGCCTGGCTAGGAAGACTTGAGCTTGTCTGCCTTAGGCAGTGGCATACCTTAAGGAAGGGTTACCAACATGGTGCTCATGGACACATGCATGCCCACAAAGGCCTTCCCTGGTGCCCACAGTGTGCCCTCGCCCAACTTAAAGCAGACTTGAAAAAAAGCATTCTATTGTAGTCAATGAAATTCATTGTGCTGTGGGCTTGGTTGATGTATGTGTGTGGTACCCACTGCAGTTTTCCCAGTTTGTCAATGTGCCCATGGGTCCAAAAAGATCAGCAACCCCTGTCTTAGGCCAACTCTGAGGACAATGGACAGGAAGGAAGGGATAGGCAAGTCACCACCATTAGGGGTTGACAGATCTGCCTCCATTTGGTTCTGTAAGTATTTCAAAGATCAGCTGTGGCCAGTATTCCACTCTTGAGTTTTCAGAGAAAATGTCTATAAGAAGAAAAGTGTCAAGGAAGTAAGTGTGTGTGTGTGTGTGTAGTTTCAGCAAAGCACTAGGAAAAATAAATGGCAATAAGCCATGACCAGAATAAAGTAAAACAGAACCATGAAACACAGGGGGAAATTCAGTCAGAGGGACTTCCAGAAGGATGCCTAGAGGGTCTGCATATGTGTAAATTTGTCGTACACAGATGACACACCTCTTCATCTTGGCTTTTGACACTTGAGAAATATGTTTTCAAGATCTTCTCTGGCTGTGAATGTGTTTTGTCTTGAACTGTTTTTAATAATGTATTTTATATTGTTGTGACCCTCCCTGGGACGTACTGGTGAACAACAACATCAACAACAACAACAACAACAACATAATAATAGTAATAGAGAAACGATATGAGGGGCTATGAGAAGGGATGGGGAAATGAAATGATTGTCAAAGCCTTGGTTCCTTGATGACAGGAAGCTTCTTTGCTCTGTGGCAGAGTGCCTGCTTTGCATGCAGAAGGCTCCAAAAGCAATCCCCAGCATCTTCAAGTAGGGCTGGGAAACAGTCCTGTCTAAAACCCTGGAGAGCTGGTCTCAGTCATGAGTGGTAAGCAGGGATGGGGGAGAAATTTAATTCAGTTTGCATTTAAAGGCAAATGCATCAAATCCTCACTTTCCAAAGCAATACGAGAACTGAAACACAGCCACCCTTCGAAACTGGCATGTCTCCGAATTTTGTGATGCAGTCCTCCAGCCTCCCAGTGTTTACAAAAATGCATTGGGGGAAATGTGCATAAAAATGAATATATTTGTGTACATAACATCCAAAATTGCAATACATTAGGGACATTTGCTTGCAAAAACATGCACATTACTCAAAACTGCTTACAAAAATGTGTTTATTAGGAGAAATTTGCACTAAAATACCAATTAATTCTAATGAGGATTTTGTTTTTTAAAAAACAGCACCTTGCAAATGGTTGCAGAAATGTGGAGAACTGAATTTAAGACTGGAAAAATGACAATGTGAGAGAATGTAAAGAATTGACAGATCCTTCCATCCTTAAAGCTGTGTTAGATGGACTGCCTTTCTAAGACCACCTCCTGTGTTCTTTCCAAGGATTGAGCTTTGGAGCTGAATATTACAGGCAACAATAAGTTCTAGTAATTTGCTTGCTTTGTGCTGATGACAGCAGAGCACCTTGATTCTGCAGACACAGAATGCCTGATGTCACACAATGTGACATAATGGCGGCAACATGGGTTTCTCAATTCTGGGCAATTTCTCTATCATGATGAGGTCAATCATTGCAAGCAAGTGGAACCTATAAACAGGAAAATATGGTGCACTCCAGAGCTTTCCTTGCTGACCACAAATAAGGAATGTTCCACAGGGACCCTAACTGAATTCCCTGAGCATCTTGAGGTATTGGAGTATATTTCACAGTGATATTCATATTGTCAATAATGGAACTTTTCTGCAGGAAATGGAACTCTTTCTGTAAACATAATAATATTTGGAAGGCAGAAAAATGTACAGTAAATGTTAGACAAAAAAATTAAATTGCCAGAGTATTCTCTGGTCAGCAAAACTTGCTCAGGGAATGCTTAGTTTGATTCAGTTTGCTGAATCAGTAGTTTTGTGTATTTTTTTTAAGCAATGACTTTTCAGATTCATGAGGGTAGAGAAGGAAACCTTCATATTTATAAGGACAAGCTGTCGACTTGTTTTCCATAATGTATAAACTCCTTAAAAGGGGGGGGGAAGGCCTCCTTCCAACTTTTGGAATGGTGGAACCAATCTGTAAATGCAATAGAGCAAAAACATTGGGCAGAACCCAGCCACATTGAAGCACTTCAAAGTCTCTTTAATGTCACTGGAACGGGTTAAGCACATGCTGAAATCTCTCCTGCTGAGATCGATGTGTCCTAAAAGTGCACTACCATGACTGCACTGTTATTATAGGGTTAGGGTGGTCTGGATGATGTCTTTGAGTCCCATTGCAGCCTGTGATTTTGAATCTGTTTAGATGGAGTTGTAGCAGAGGCATCTGCTGAACTGGTCAAACCAGTTCCTTTCATAAGTTAATAGTTCAGGCCAACTCAATCCCTTTGTGAATTAATGGGCCTGTTGAGTGGCTGATCTGCATCTTAATATGCGGTCCAGCACAGTCCTATTGCTATAGGAAGTCTGGCAGGAGAGTGATTCTCTCCAACATCCTGAGGCCAGGAGTTCATCTCTCTGTGTTCGTTAGTTTGTTGTGAAGCTGGGAGCTGGAAAGACGTAGAAAGGCTTGACTGCTGTATGTGCTGAACCCTAAGCCGTGGCTTTGGGGAGTCCCCTAGAAACCTAAGGGGAAAGCAAGGGGGTGGTTGTTCTATTACGATTTCATAATTTGCAACAGGCAAAAGTGGAGTCATTATGATGAAGCATGGGCTAAAAATACTCTAAATAAATTGAATTCAATCATGGAAATAATCTTAGTTCCTCTCTCTCTTCCTCCTTTTCCTTCCTTTTATTGGTGCATGATTCTCCCCCCCACTAAACAAAACACCCACCATAATTAAGTCAATCCCTTTGGGACATTAATAAATACAGAATGAAGTGGCATTTTGAATATCACGTAAAATGTATTTTTAAACTCTCCGGAAGCACAGCAGAATGGAGAAATGCAGTTTCTTCATTTAAGGACATGCGCTAAGCACAGACACAACTCTTCAGCTAGAATTAAAAGTACCATTTGACTGAAATGGGAGAGAATTAAGCACAATGCTTAACTTTCTCATTAAAATAAATAAGACTTAAGGAAGGTTTGCAGGGTCATGCTCTATATTTTCCACATGTAATATAATTCTTTTTTGAGTTTGGACACTGCTTATTCATTTGTAAAAGTAACAATATTAATATAGTAATACTGCAAGATAAACAAGATTTGTACTAATAGAATGATCAAGAATGATCATTTAAGAATCATAAGGTTTGCTCACAAATCCAATTCTTCATCTCAGATTGCTGTGACGTAGGGAGACTGGCCTATTTATTAAATAATAATGTATTTCTCCTTCTTCTTCTTCTCATTCATAGAAAGGGTTCTCCTGGTGCCAATTAATGGATTCCTTCTTCCCTCTTGAGCATCTCATTCCATCCCTTTTCAGTCTTGGTGCCTCTCAGTTACAGGTAGGAATGTCAGAGCATCCCAACGAAAACAGAAACTGGAGCAGATATTGTTTGTTCCATGTCTGGAATGGAAATTACTCCAGCGATACAATCGGTTTTCACTGTTCTTCCTTTCATTCCACAAATGATATGTACTTGATTACATATTTTTCCCCTTTTGCAATGAAATGAAAGGGGTGGTCTAATGCAATGACAATGCAATATACATAATTTATGTAATTAATTGCATAAATTATGCGAGTTACTTCACCACAGTGGGCAGTGAGGTGCATAACATAGATTTTGGCAGAATACAAACGACAGTGGAACAGATACAGTGTTGTATGTGATGAATGGAATGGAAAATGATTCCTTCTTACATCCCTAATCATAGGTCCATTCGATCAAATACCCTTTGCATGCCATTCTGCGTAGTTCTGCCTTGTTGTGCACATTTTGTGTGTACTTTTAATGCACAAAATACACTTTTAAAACCTAAAATACACACTTTTCAATGCATTCATCCATAAAATATGCATTCTGGGTATTTTTAAAGTAAAAAGAATATGGATGTCTTATGTAAAATACTTTTTTTGTGACTCACTCAAAATGCATTGCGCATTTTTTGTGCAAATCTGGAGAAGTGCACAGTCTGACTGGGAGTTGCATTCTGATCCATAAGCAAGGTCAGCAGCATTGCATCGCGACAATCCACCACCATGAAAAAATGACCAAACCAATTCCTCCCCTTATTCCTACCAGGAAGTGCCAAATTGGGGGAGTCTGAGCCTTAAATATTGATAAGTAACAATCAACCAACTCTTGTGCTTCAAGTCTCTACCATATGATTATTTCCATTTGGCTTCCATGTCTACATTTAAATAATGGAAGAGAATGTTTTCAAACAATTATTGACCCTGTCATTTTTGTTAAAACCCAAACTTGGCTGAGTTGAAGCATTTAGATGTGCATAGCATATTCTATCCAATAGCGACATCTCCATTCTGGGTTTTAATGCTATGAGAATGCAGTTGTGTCCTGAGCTGGTAATGGTATGCCTCTTATCATGCCTTCACCATAAAATATGACAGCATGTATGAACATCAGATATTCAAACAGTAAAATGTGTAAAGCTATTTTTCTATAATTGGTCCCAGGGCAAGGGGCTGATCTCGCATATAAAAGCCTCCAAATATACTCCTGGACAGCTTCTAATTAGAGACCAAAAATGGAATTGAGCTTTGGAAACTGTGATGAGTCCATGCCTTTAAATAAAGACACAGAGAAAGGACTATAATCATGTTGACCTTGAACTACAAAAGACCCTGAAATCAACTGATTTTTACTCTTTAAGCTCCTTAACAAGCACAAGGATTAAAGATGATCTGTGTGGAACGCTTCATATTAGATATAAATGATAGTGGACAATAGAATATTTATCCAAGGTTCCTGCGGCAGACATTCAGTGCAAATGCCATTTTCCCAAGATGCAGCGATACCACATTGCAATGTAACATGTAACCATTGACAACAATATGACTGCATTGGTTGGAAAGTACTCAAATGAAACAGAGGAAGGCTTTAAAAAAAAACTCTGGCATTTCTTAGTATTCTCAAATATATTTAAATTAATAACATATAAGGGTACCTGAGACATATGAGGCATAATTAGCATTCAAGGACTACTATAGCGCACTGCGGCTTTCCCCAACCTGGCGCTCTCCAATGGCTTTGGACTATGACTCCCAATACCCTCCCAGTCCAAGACAGTTGCAGGGCACCAGTCTGGGGAAAGCTGGCATAGTGAATTAGAGGATAAACCATGTATGACTCAGGAAGTCGCCAGGAGCTGTTTATACCACAAGCTCAGCCTCTTTAGTCCAGTGTTGTGTCTGTAGCAGGGATAGGGAACTTTTTTTCAGCCCGACGGCCACATAGCCTAATGGTCAACTTTTTGGGGGGCAAATGACAGTGGTGCGCAAGAACAGAAGTGAAAGTGGGTCATGCAATGGATGTTAATTTTACCCTGGTAACTTTGTAGGCCTGTTTCTATACTAACTCACGTACCCCTCTCTATCTCTCCATCCCTCCAAGCTAGCAAGGAGCATGATTAGAGTTCGAGGACACAGTCCAGCCAGACAGAAGCACTCAAAGAGGATGCAAAGCCAATCTGGTGAAGGGTGTGGCCGGAGCAGAGTCACAAGGACCAGAGAGAGGGGGGGAGACTTGGAGGGGTGCATTTGGCCCCGGGGGCTGTGGTTCCTCACCCCCACTCTAAAGGTTGGCAGTTACTCTCTGCGGGGTCCTGGGAAGAATGAATCTTCTACATCATCTGCTCTCCGATTCTTTAGATCAGCAGAGATGCCAGGGATTGATCCTGGGGCCTTTGGCAGGCAAACCAAGTGTATGACCACTGGTCTATGTGGCCTGTTCCAATCCACAGCTTCGTGTATTCTGTAGGCAAGCTTAAGCAAGCCTCAAACCCTTCCCTGTCTCCAAGACAGAGATGATAATAATACTGATACGTCTCACTACAGGAAAGTTTACCAGGAAAATGCATGCAATGTGCTTTGAGTTTCAACCCTCATAAAGTATAGTATAAATCTGAAGTACAATGGTGATAGGTAGAGGAGGAGGAGGAGGAGGACTAAAGAGCTCTGCATGTGCAGTGAAGGCACATGGAGCTCCTGAACTTGTGTGATTCCCCATCTAAATATGAAATGATGAGGACCAACAACAAAGGTTGGCTGTCACTTTCCTTCTTCTGGGTCTCAGAGACGCATATTTCTGGTCTTTGTTGGAAGCAACATACCAGATAATCCTTTCATCTGATTCAGCAAAGCCATGTGTATGCTCTTCTGCCTGTTCTGCATCCTTTCATAAGGCATCCCTAATTCATAGTGCTCCTTCCTGTTTCTGGAGAGCTCTGACCTGCTCACTGTTTTTTCCTGTCCATCCTTTATGCTACAAAGCCAGCCTGTTCCCTTGCAACATTATGACAGCAAATTTCTTTGCAAACGTGTCTGTGTGGATAGTGTAATTACATAGCGTAGTCACTAGGTGGCACTGAACTTAGTTTATCTTGCTGGAGTTCTTGTTTGAGAGAGATAATAAAGTTATTGTTCAGTTTCCTGAGTGGTATATCCTCTAGACTTCCATAACAACAGCATTTTTCTTTATATGACACCATTGATTTTCCTCCTTTGCTCATTCAGACTATCCTATTTTACATGATTTTGGGGTGCTGGGGAGCAGTGCTGCTGCTGTTAAATAACCCTTTTACAGAACTGGAAGACTGATCTCACCATGAGGAAGTGCTGAGAGCTCTGTTTTGTCATCAATATGCCACATTGTGTGACATCTAGCATTCTATGTCAGCAGAATAAATATGCCTGCCTTTTATCAACACAAAACATTCTGGAACTCATTGTTTCATAGAAACATAGCAACCTTCCTTAGAATGAGTCACCGTTAATCCATTCAGTTTCTAACCTGTGGTCTTCCAGATGTTGTTGGACTTTTATCACATGAAATGTGCCTGGTTTAGCTTTGCTTTGAGTCGATTGTAAAAAAAAAGTATATTTCCCCCCAAAAATGTTAATCTTCCAGGTATTTTTATACCCAAGGGAAATGTTCAAATTATCCGAAGTTTTCCATGTTTGAGCAACTGAAAGAAGAGTAGCAAATGAAAGATGCATTAGAAGTTCTTTAAAGAAAATATCAGAGTGACAATCCTTAAACATCAAAAGGAGGGCCAACTAGAGTAACATCTGAATGGCAGCATGGATAATTTCAGATCTTTCTTCAAAACCTCAGTCCAGAAAGATAATAGTGTTGGACTTCAACTCCCATCAGATTCAGCTACCATGGTCAATGCAAAGGGATGTTGGGAATTATACGTTCATGATGTCTGGAAAGCCATAAGTTAGCCAGCCCTGGTCTATGCTGACCAGCAGAGACTCTCCAGGGTTTCAGACAGGGAACATTCCCAGCTCTACCTGGAAATACTGGGGATGGAACCAAGGGCCTTGTCCTCACCCATTACCCCTTTCCTAGAATGTAAGACTCCTATGCTGTCAGTCCATGTTTCCTGACTAATGTGTTCTCTGAGGCAGGGACGGGGAACTTGAGGTCCTCCCGATGTTGTTGGACTACAACTCCCATCACCCTAAACAGCGTGGCCAATGGTCAAAGATGATGGGAGTTGTAGCCCAGGAACATCTGGAGGGACTCGGGTTCCCCGTCTCAGTGCTAAGCCTTCCATGATGAAAGCAACATTCCTTTTTTAGCTAGAAGCAAAGACTTTCCTCCTTTTCCTCCTCCCCTTTTACAGGACACCCCCCCGGCCCAGTTTGGTGGTGGCAAAGCAACGTTTTTTAGACAAGTGGCAGATTGAGTTACATCAGACAATGTTGCCTCCTGAAGCAGCCATGTGAACAGATTCTTTTCCTGTGCCAAGTTACTTTAAATGCTTCTACCTGGACCTGAGTGTCCCCCCTTCCCCAAGCACATAAAAGAAAGCTATCAAGTTGCTCGATCAATGTTAGTTTATTATTGCTTACCCAAGTGTTTAATAAACCCGTCCCTAACTTGGACATAGCTTTAAATACTTCATTGACTGTAACAAAGCAGCTTTTTCCACTCAGACCAAAGTGGGCTGTATAAACTATAATTAAACACTCATTACGAGCTCTGCCGGTCAGATAACAGAAGGGAAGGTCCATTATGTGACTGGCGGAACCAGCATTTAAAAGGGGATTATTGTTGTCAGGAAAAAAAATGGCTCAAAAACAAACAAAGAAGGGGGAGAAATTAAATAGAGGGGTTTGCAATGGAGTAGGGCATGTTTTGCTCTGTTTGTGAGTCTGGAGTTTCTGCCATTGTAGACAGTTATAAAGGAGAAAGAACAGAGACAATGAGAAGGATAGATTGTGTATGAGATAACTTTGCCTTAAGTTGATCTATCGGTTGTCAACTTCTAGAGAAGGGTTTGGGATGGATGAACGCAGGAGAAAATAAAGGCTTAGGGCTGTATTCAACTAAGCCCTACTCAGAGTAAACTCACTGAAATTAATGAACCTGTTAATCATATCTATTACCTTCAGTGGGCTTACTCTGAGTAGGACTAGTGTTTAATACCACCCTTAAGGTTCACCATGCCTGATAAAGGACTGTTCTAAACCAGACTCATAGATCTAAGATACATAGTGGAAGATCTAAGATATGGAAGTTCTTTTATTCGCAATCTAAACGTTTGTGTGAGTTCAGATTAGCTGCATTTTGTATGGAAAAAGTGATTGCAACCTCTCTTTCTTTAATTCCATCTGTTGCAAGAGTCTTGTAAAGGAAGAGTCATGAATGATGTTGAACTTAAATAAACTCCTGAATGGATGATATCCTCACAAAGCTTCTGGTGTAAAGGTTATGGAAAACCTGAAGATAAGGGGGGGGGGGAGAAGCAGCAGCATAATAGTAAAATTGTCCACCAGTCCCAAAATACTGAAGGTTGTTGTCTCTAGCCATCCAAGGGTGCCGGCAAGAATAGAGTCCTGTCAGTGTTCTGAGTGTGGAAAGAGATTTAAAGTGAAAAAGGTTCTTGTGAAACACTTGAAGATCTGTAAGCCAGAGAGATCTTATAAATGCCTGATTTTGGGGACGAACTTCCGTAAGAAATCAAGCCTTGTGATACATCAGCAATCCCACACTGAAGAAAATCCCTTTACATGTAATGAATGTGGGAAAATGTTTGGTCAAAGATCAAACTTTCTAGTCCACAAGAAGACCCACATACCAAAGAAAACAAGTAATGGCAAAAACATCATTTGTGTCTCAAAGCATCCCAAACGTGACAGTTCCAGAGACCGTGTTTCTATCTCCTTTTGCTTTCCTTCTCTCTTCAACCATTTTAAGAGTTTCTTCAGTCATCCATTGAGGTCTTTCTCTCTTTTTAACTAGAGGTATTTTTTTTTTGCATTCTTCCCTGATAATGTCTCTGACTTCAGTCCATAGTTCATCTGGTTCTCTGTCAACTAAGTTTAAAGCCTCAAACTTGTTCCTTATTTTATCTTTATATGCTTCTGGGATGTTATTTAAATTGTATTTTGGCATTATGATTGCTTTGTTCTTCTTCTTTAGCTTTCTCTGATTTCCGATACGACCAGTTCATGATCTGTACCACAGTCTGCTCCTGATCTTGTTTTTGCAGAATGTATGGAACTTCTCCATCTTCTGCTACCAACTATATAATCAATTTGATTCCTATATTGACCATTTGGTGATATCCAAGTGTACAGTTGTCTTTTCGGTTGCTCGAAACATGTGTTTGCAAGAAACAAATTATTGGCTTCACAGTATAAGTCTTTGTCCTGCTTCATTTCTGTCTCCTAAGCCCCATTTCCCCACAATTACTAATTCTTCTCTGTTCCCTACTTTTGCATCCCAATCCCCCATGAGTATCAGCACATCTTGTTTTGGTGTGTGATCAATTTCTTCCTGTACTTCTGCATAAAATCTCTCCAATTCCTCTTCTTCTGCATTTGCCGTCGGAGCATAGACTTGGATGATGGTTATGTTGATAGGTTTCCCACTTAATCTCATTAATATCACTCGCTCAGACCTTGCGTTGTAGCTCCTAATTGCTCTTGCTTCATCACTTCTCACTATTAAAGCAACCCCATTACTTAATTTCTAATTTCCTGCATAAAATATTTTGTAGTTGCCTGATTGGAAATGTCCCATTCCCGTCCATTTTAGTTCGCTCACACCAAGTATTGTAATCTTGATGCGTTCCATTTCTTGCTTGACAATTTCTAACTTTCCCTGGTTCATGCTTCTCACATTCCATGTTCCTATTGTGTACGTCGTACAACTCCAGACTCTCCTTTTGCATCTGTGCGCATCAGCCTCTGGGCTTCCTTTCGGCTTTGACCCAGCTGCGTTATTAGTCACAGTGCTACTTGTACTTGTCCTTAGTTCTTCCTCAGTAGCTCGGTGAGTGCCTTCTGACCTGGGGTCTCATCTTCCAGCACTATCTCGTGTTGCATTTTGGACACTCTGTTCATAGGGTTTTTATGGTAAGAGGTATTCAGAGGTGGTTTACCATTGGCTTCCTCTGAGTTTGGATGCATCTTATTCTGGTGTCTCAGCTTTGACCATTCTGCTTTGGGTGCCCCTGCTAAGAGTCTAGCCTCACTCTCACACCCCCTCACCATGCTAAGGTATACATCCTAGAGAGGGTCAGAAGCATACTGCCTCTGATTATGGTGGCAGAACACAGCCATCATGGCTAGTAGCCTTGGACAGCTGCATCCTCCATGAATTTATCTAATCCTCTTTTAAAGCCATCCAAGTTGGTGGCCATCACTGCCTCTTGTGGAAGCAAATTCCATAGTTTAACCATGTGCTGCATGAGGAAGTAGTTTCTGTGCTGAATCTCCCATGAGTTCTAACATTATGAGAAGTGAAAAAATGTTTCTCTGTCCCCTTTTTCCACATCATGCATAATTTTTTTATATGCTTCTGTTGTGTCACCTTTTACTCACCTTTTCTCTAAACTGAAAAGCCCCAAATGCGGCAACCTTTTCTCAAGGGGAGTATTGCAGAGAGACAATACATAAAACACCCTCAGCCATTTTGTAATGATAAGGCAAGCTCAAAAGTCAGTACTAGGCAGAATTCTAGCAAAATTCTAATTAATATGTGAAATTACCTGAGAACAAAGGAAAGAAATGAAACCTTCATTCGCAGAGGAAAAGAACTTTGGAGAAATTGGAAGGCAGATTTTGGCATAGCACTCCCTACAGTCCCCATCACCAAGGTTCTTCTTACCACAAATGGCCAATATCCCCACAACTTCAGAACACAGAACAGTGTGGGCTTGCCTTTAACTGTAGCCCAGCCTGCAAAAAGGACATATTTAACAGTTTATAACAGTCCCAATGACAGTGCGTTCTAATTTAAAACTCCTGTGTAATACTTGCTGGGAAGTTTTAATATCGAAAGGGCAGCCAAGGTCTTCCATGAGAAATTTCTCAACAGTGAAAGAAACTAATCCTTTTTAGTAACATTTGGCTCTGGCACTGCAGGAGCTGATCTCTGCTTTTATATTTTATATCCATGGTTTTTGTTAATGAAATTTTCTCCTTTAAAGGCTAACCAGGCAAATAGGAAAGGGGGTGGGGGTTAGAGGAGGAAACTGGCAGATACTTTGCAGTGAATCTTTGAAGAAAAATTCAAGTAGCAAGCCCCAGGCACACAGTATGTTAAACCCAACTACCAAAGTTTTCAAGAGGGGGTTTAATCTATTTTTTTTCCTTCTCAAGGGACAAGTGCTATATTAAATTCTTTGGTTTGGAGGAGTCAGTCAACTTGGCATTAGAAAACGACTTTGCAATTTGCATCTTTTGAGAAAGGATTAGTGTATTCAGCTGCTCCCAAGGTCTGCCTGACAGTTGGCACCCATAAGGCCTTCAAACCAGGCCCGGCCTCCAAGAGGTCTTCTGTATCTTAAAAGTTGTGCAGGGGAAAGGGAGAATTCCACCCTGTGGTTTTTCCCATTATAGTGTTGCAAGAACACCTGCACTTGGCTGACTTTCTCTTCTCCTAAAGATGCAGGACCAGTCTCAGGCCATGAACCTGGGAACCCTACACCCACTTGCTCTATCAGCTAGTGTGAACTTTCATCAGAAAGATGGAATCCTTCTTGGTACTATCCTTTGAAGGGAAGAGAGAGGTTCATGTGGTGAAAAGCTGTCAGACAACTAAGGCCCCATCTGCACTATACTGCTTACCATGAAAACTTTATTCATAGGGTCGCCCATAAGTCAGAATTGACTTGAAGGCAGTCCATACGTTTAAAGTCGTATCATACCACTTTAAACCGTCCTAGCTTCCTCCAGTGAATTCTGGGAAGTGTAGTTTGTGAAGGGTGCTGAGAGTTGTTAGGAGACCCCTATTCCCTTCACAACACAACAATTCCCAGATTAGGTTTAACAGTCAGTCCCTCTTCCTAAGGAACTCTGGGAATTGTAGCTCTGTGAGGGGAATTGGGGTCTCCCCTCAGCACCCTTCACAAACTACGCTTCTCAGGATTGTTTGGGGGAAGCCATGAACTGTTTATGCTACACAGTGTATGCTACACAGTTCTGGAAAAGCCAATCCGCATGTCTTTCAAAATGTGTATTTAGAGAGACTTGTAAAAGTGCCAGTTTTATGCTGAGCAATACATATTGCGTTGTCTCCAGTGTTAGTCCTACTCAGGTAGACTAGGGATGGGCAAGGAATTCAATTCACTTTGCATTTCAAAACAGCACGGGAACCAAAACACAGCCATCCTTCAAAATCCACACTTATTCAAATATTGCAATGCAGTTCACCAACCAAACAATATTTACAAAAAATCATATGAAGGGAAAGCGTGCATAAAAAAATGAATATATGAGTGAAACTAACATACAAAATGCACTACGCTAGGAGAAACTGGTTGCAAAAATGTATACATTAGCTAAAAGTGTCTACAAAAAGGTGTTTATTAAGAGAAGAATTTTCATGACAACTTTTTTTAACAAAAATGCAAATTGCTGTGGAAGAAAAATGAGAATCTGAGAGAACTGGAATTGACAGATATTTCAATTCCCAGGGTAAATCCACTGAAATTAATGGCCATGATTAACTTAGGTCCATCAATTTCAAGGGTCTACTCAGTAAAATTTAGTTGGATATAATCCATTGTTCCTAAAATTTCTTGGACTCTCAAGTGCTGAATTATGTGTTTGGAATCCATATCTAGATATCCTGATTCTTAACATTTATTTTAAAAGCACCTGTGATGGCCTCTCAATCGGACAGAACCAACAAGGTGTTGGGAAGGGGGTGTTGATCTTTTCCACCATGCCATTTCCACTGTGCAAAGGGTCCCTCCCTCCCAGCTATTATCTGTTCCCTTAGAGAAAACATGCATGCACCTAGCAGGGCAAATAGTATGTGTGTGTATGTGCATTGTGTGCACATGCATGTGTGTTATATTAAAAAAATAGCATAGTGAGAGTTCATTTCCTCCCCAAGTGTTCACATCCAAACCCAATTCAGGGCCCTCATAGATGGTCTTAAAAGGCATTGCACATGATGGGAAATCTGTTTGGTGATCTCCAACGTCTCAGCTAGCTTGGCCCCTAGGCTGACAGTCCAGCAGAGAAGTTATTGCAAGATTGCAATGAAAAACACTTGATCTTCCGTTCTAATGGAGTAATGAAAAAGTCCCCCCTCCTCAAATAAGTGTGCCAGGAGCTTCATTCAGCCACATGTTTTGATAGACAGGGGACCCTGGTGGCAAGTGGATGAGAAGCAGCGGGAGGGCTGGCATCTCTCAGCCTGGAGCATGATGGAAGAGAAGGAAACCACCGCACACAATATATACCTTTCAAAGAAACCACATCTGATATGTGCAGATGTGGCACATGCACACACACACATTGGAAGGAAGCATGCAATGTCATCAGCCTATAGTGTAAAGTACACATCATTTTTCTCTAAGCTTTCTGTCCTTGAAAGTGTGTGTGTGTGTGTGTCCAAAACTCTTCTGAAATTTGTTTTAGGGAAGCAAAGCACAAGATCAGCAGGGTGTAGAAAATGTTGTAATGACAAGTCAGATGCCTTGAGGGAAGGTAGTAGACTCTGGGACGGGTGAGGGGAGAGAGAAAAAGGAAATTCTGACAGGGCCAGGTGAGGCAAGAGTCAGCCAAGAAAGAGTGTGGAAAGGCCCAGGGGCATAGAAATACGTTTGGTGAAAAGCCACATGGTGTGTGTGTGTGTGTGTGTGAGAGAGAGAGAGAGAGACAGATATTATTGGGAAAGATTCACTCAGGGCTGGAGTGCTGTGGTATTGAGGCATAATTTTCACCATTCTGCCATTTCCCTGATCTCTCTTCCCTCCCCCCATATGATACTTGCCCCAGTTTTTTTTAAAAAAATGCAGAAGATCCAATCATCAATCACCCATCATCACTGTAAGTTTGGCCCTTGAACTGGTTTACTCTCCCCTCCCAAGGAATTCTGGGTAATATAGTTCTGTAAGAGGGATTAGGTAGGGGCAACATTTCTGATTTCAGTGGATGGGGCAAAGATATTTCAGTGTGTGTGTGTGCAATGTATTTCTCTGTCTCTGTGGACATTCCCACTATGGTTTAAAGGGTTGCTTTCATGCAGGTGTGTATGCACACGTTCATGAACACACACACACATGTTGAATATTACATTTGGAGGCAGGGAGGCAGGGTCTTCTAAATGATATTTGTTGCCCACGTAATCACTTATAAAAAATGTAAATGTACTGCCCTCAAGTCGATTTCGACTTATGGCGACCCTATGAATAGGGTTTTCATAAGGCTGAGAGGCAGTGACTGGCCCAAGGTCACCCAGTGAGCTTCATGGCTGTGTGGGGATTCGAACCCTGGTCTCCCAGGTCGTACTCCAACACCTTAACCACTACACCACACTGGCTCTCAATTACTTATATCTATCTATCAACATTAGCAACACACAGTAAAATGTCACTCATTTTTCAAGCCAAGGGATTTGTGCTTTTAATATGCATATATACATCACACAGACCCATTTTTCATTGTTTAGCACAGCAAGGAGTTTGAATTGAAATGCAAGGAGACAGCAATTTCTGCCCTGTTCAGTGTTTGTTGCAATCAGCGCTGTTTCCATTCCACTACATTTAGGCTTCTGCTGAAGCCTACTTTATTCATCTTGTTATCCACTGTGGCCAAAACTAATAAAACTGATTGTGAAATTCACTTCAGTGGAAGGGAAATGCAAAAAATAATGTAATTCATTGCAGACTAAACCAAAAAAGTACAATAGCAAATATTGCTTGTATTTGCTTGCATGATTTCTGTTCTTGACCTCAGACGAACATGTGAATTATGGCAACACAGGATTCTCCAAAATCTCTACCAGTACAAGAGCCAGAAGTAAAGGTGTTTCTCTTTTCTCATCACTGGAGTGAGTCACTGAAGTTTCTGGTCTGGAGTGGTGGATGGGAAGGGGGGGAGAAGGGAGGTTAAGCCCTAAATGGAGACCCCCATAGGAAAGACAAAAGAGAGGCTGTGTTTGGTTCTCTACTGGATGGGACATCCGCCCCTTGGCTTGTGGCTCAGATATTTGCAGAGCCTAATTTATGAATACCATATGCCTGATGAAATGGCCAGAAATGAATGGGCAAGAATAGGAGAGAGTCAATAACCTTCTTCTAACTTTCCTTGCTGTAAATTGAAATGTGTTCCATTTTATACATTAAACCTATTTTCTTGCAACACATGAAGCTGCATTAGACTGAGTCAGGCCATTGACCTACCTAGCCCAGTATTGTCAACACTGACTGGCAGCAGCTCTCCAATATTTCACACAGGATCTCTCTCAGCCCTTAGCTGGAGATGCTGGGGATTGAAACTGGGACCCACTGCATGCAAAACAGATGCTCCCCCACTGAGCTGCGGCCCTTCCCCATTTCCAGTTGAGATGGTGTTGGGTCAATGAACCCCATTCGGATGCAAAAGGTGGCCCAAATAGTGTTGTATTTGGACCATGAATTGACAAATATACAAACACCCCCTTGTGTGTGGCATCATTACTTTGTGAAGAACAACTTCACGAATGCAAGGTTTTGATGTGCCATTGATTATCCCCCCAAAAGGGTACTGGCTAGAGGGAATTAACTGGCAAATAAATTTGGAGTGGGGGGGAATTTTTTCAGCTTGGGGGCCATGTTCCTTTCTGGGCAGCCTCTGGGGGCCACATACCAGAGGTGGGCAGGGCTAGAGGCAAAAGTGGGTAGAGCAATGAATGTTAATTTCATTTTTGTACAATAGTCTAGTCTTGTTCACACTCACACATCCCTGTCTATTCGGCATCCAGGGAAGCAAGAAGCATCATTAACATTCAAGGGCACGTTCCAGCCAGGCAAAGACACACAAGGAAGGAAGGTGCAATGCAGTGCTGGTGAGGGGGGTGGCCCAGAAGGATGAATGGCCTGGGGAGAGTCCTGTGGGCCAGAGAGAGAGAGCTGGAGGGGCACATTCTCCTCTGGCCCACAGGGTTCCCATCCCTGATTTAGAGAGATGCAACCAGTGGCTTTACATGGTATGCTCAGATACAACATGCAGTGGTGTTGGTCTCGAAGCCTTTCCTTTTACCCCTACCGACCAGCTTCTCAGAGCTGGAACGTTGTGTTGACAGTGGCACCTCCCATCCATCCTGAGGGATGAAGAACTCTGTGGGACGCAACAACTCACACAGTCACAGATAATTTTTGGTCAGGTAAAGGGCAACTTTGTTGGGCATTTGACAACCGCAGCACCATCCTGCTCGTCAGACAGGTGAGGGGAAGACACATACACTCCCGTGCTCTTGATATCTTTGCACATGGCAGCAACCATTTGGTTCTTTTTTTTAGTTCATAGATAAATATTATTCTGTATCCTATTGAATAAAATATATTTTATCAAAGCTGATGGAGACATACTGGCTCAATAAATTCTGATACTCTATTCAGAGGGAAAGTGGCAATAAAAATGCTGATGACGCGACACCCAGAGAATATTGAATGCCATTAACATGTTATTTCCTCTGTTCTGATATTGCTGTCATGTTCTTTCCATTGCTCTAATCTGTTGGTTAGGAGATTTGTGCCCCCCTTCCCTTTCTTTGCCTGCCTGAATGAGAAAAATGGCATTTTTATGCTTTAAATTACCCTCTACTGGAGGACTGGTTGCAGATACAGTGTGATGTGCCAAATTGCCAAAATCAAGACAAGGGTTGATATTAAGGATGAACATAGGAAGTGGCCTTACACCAAGTCAGACTATTGCTCCATCTAGCTCAGCTAGGGACTGGACCTGGGACCTTTTGATGCAAAGCAGATGTTCCATCTCTGTGCTACAGGGAACCTTTTTATTTGTGAGCCAGTGTGATGTAATGGTTAAGGTGCTGGACTACGACCTGGGAGACCAGGATTCGAATCCCCACACAGCCACGAAGATCAGTGGGTGACCTTGGGTCAGTCACTGCCTCTCAGCCTCAGAGGGACGCAATGGTAAACCCCCTCTGAATACCACTTACCACAGAAACCCTGTTCATAGGGTCACCATAAGTTGGGATCGACTTGAAGGCAGTCCATTTCCATTTTCAAAGATGAAAAACTGAGATGCTCCCTGAATCCTCCTCTCAGGGTTCCCCCACCGCCACCCTGCAGGGGCTCTCAACCAATTAAATCATTTGTGGTGTTGTTGATTAACCAGCGGCCTTTTTGTCAATTGCTTGATTGGTTAATTAATCACTTAAACTTTGCATGTTACCTAAACTTAAAAGAAATTATGCTGACGGTTGGTGGGTTATTTCATTTGTGTGTGTGTGTATTGAGATATGGAAGGATGAAGCTGCCACACAGCATTGCCAAAAGGAAAAACCATCTCCAATATTTTCTCTTTTTCATTCCTTCTTTCACCCCAGGAAAAAATTATCTCAAACAAGATAGACAAGCGGTCCCTTACCCTAATTAATATTGCCCTTGGATTAATGAAGAAAAGTTTGATCCATATAATTAATTTATTAATTGATTATGGTCAGGACCTTAATTAATTAAAAAAGAGGGCCTTTTTTATCATGGCACCATCATCACCACTATGGTGGAATCATCTCCCTAGAGATGTTTGCCTGATGTCTTCTCTGTGGTCTTTTTGACACTAGATAAAGACCTTTAAATAGTGCAATTATAACCAGGTCTATTCAGATGTAAGTCTTTGAATTCAATGGGGTCTACTCCTAGGTATGCGGGGTTAGAATTATTGCCTTTTTCACCTGGTCTCTTTAGGTTATACACACTTCCTCAGAAGTAAGCCCCATTAAACTCATTGGGGCTTACCTCTGAGTAAACACTGTTAGGAGTGTGCTATTAATTATGTTTTAAAACTGGGCTGTAAATTCTTTATACTGCATCTGCTGGCAGGATTATTATTTTTTTGCAGTCTTTTATTGCTTTTCATTGATTTAAATCAGGTATGGCAAACCTTTGGCGTCCAGATGTTGCTGAACTATGACTCCCATCATCCCTCTTCATTGGCCATGCTTGTGGAGGCTGATGGGAGTTGTACTTCAAGCAACATCTGGAAGGCCTTAGTTCTACTCAGAGTAGGCCCATTAAAATGAGTTGACATGACTAACCTGGGCCCATTAATTTCAATGGGTCTACTTTTAGCATGCTACTCTAAATATTCTATGCAGCATAGTCTCGTCTATGAGTCACCCAAGGGATATTGATTGATGGCCAGCTATATCAATTAAATAACCAAACAAAATAAATAGAAAATAATTAAAGTTTGAATCTGTACTGTACTGGGACACCCATGCAGTGTCCCCACTTTTTGATTGGCTCTTTTCTTCTCCCCCACCTTTTTTTTTTTTTAAATGTGACTTTAAAGACTCCACCGTCAGATTCTTCACAGCTGGGAGAGGGTGGAAAACTTTCTCTCTCTCTCCCCCTGTCTTTCCCATGGCACATGGTCCCAGCTGCATGACACCATTCATGAATATGCATGAAATCAGATATGACATTGCCCTGCTCCCATTAATAATCTTGTCATCTGACTTGTGCGGCATAAAAACACAGCCTGTGGCATCTCAGAGCAAATGCAGCCCGGGGGGGTGGGGGCAGGGGGAGAGGTTGGTAGAAGGAGAGCCAGTCTCATCTCTCTCTCTCTCTCTCTCTCTCTCTCTCTCTCTCTCTCTCTTACAAAAATTGGGATTAAGTGCTTGAAAAATTTGGCAGGCAAATTAAAAAGGGGAGGGTGTGTGGACAAGTGACGGGGAGAGAAGAAAAGTCTCTGTGACTATGATGGCTTGTTAGATGCCCCAAAGCGGTGGGTGTAATGGAATGTGAGCTGACCTTGACTAGAACCACTGTGGGGATCTCTCTCTTTTTTGTCAAAGCAGCACTTGCAGCCGAGGTTTGGATTTCGGGCTTTCCAGTCATCAATCATCCCAGCCTATTCTCTCCTCTGACAGCTGAGTACAAGGTCTAACATTTGACACTGGGGACCTCAGGCCTCATGCACATGGTTCAAGAAGAAGCCCTGAGGGAAGAGGTCGAGGCGGAGAGGGGAGTGACAGGGGTTTTTTTTAAAGAGAGAGAGCAGCAAAATAAAAGGCATTGCAAAAAAAAATCAAAAAAAAATTGTAACCGTAATAGGAATGGATCTTGAAAGAGGGATGGCGTTGAGGCCTTTTTCACTTTTGTGATTTTCATGCAGATAAAGCTGCCTTCAAGAATGAGGGTGGTTCAAGGTGAGGATGACAGCTTATCCAAAATCATACATCTGATCTCAATATTTTTTTTATTATGATTTGATTCTTTGGTTCTTTGATTCTGTACTATACATTTATAGCGGTATCATATCACTTTCAACAGTCATGGCTTCCGCCAAAGAATGCTGGGAACTTTACTTTGTTAAGGGTGCTGAGAGTTGTTAGGAGATCCCTGTTCCCTTCATAGAGCTACAATTCCCAGTTATTTATTATTTGAGTTATATCCTGCCCTTCTTCCCAGCAGGAGCCCGTTAGAGTTGACTGTTAAATTATAGAGTGCATTGCCCTAATCCAGCCTGGAGGTTACCAGTGCATGGACAACAGTGGTCAGGCTATCCTGGTCCAGAAACAGACACAGCTATCTAACCAGCAAAAGCTGGTAAAAGGCACTCCTAGCCACAGAAGTCACCTGCGCCTCTAGCAACAAAGATGGACCCAGGAGCACCCCCAGACTATTATTTATTTATTATTATTTATTAATAATATTTATTAGTCACTTTTTTCCCACAAAGGAACTCAAAGCGACTTACAAAAAAACCCTGTACTCGAAGTGGCTTCCAACAAAAGCAAGCAATTACAAAAACAATTTCATAATAAACTAATACAACAGCAGTAACAACAAATGTCACATCAACACAAAAACCATTTCAATACTATAAATATAACATTACAGTCTTAAACAGGTCACATTACACCACTTGGCAATATGGCAAAAATAAAAGAAAATTAAGACAGTTTCAGCCATCCTGCTCATCAGTTGAGTCTAGACTGATAGTTCTGTAAAATATGGAAAAAAGTACAAGAAATCTTCTTTTAAAAAAGAGAACAGTGTTGGGACAAGTCACTCTCATAGGTTAAAAAACAGTTTTAATTTAAATTCAGCTCTTCCTTTTATATTAGAAAGGTAAAGCCAGGGTCAGACTCACCCACTGAATCCACAGAGCTGGTGGGGACACTAAAGTGAGTTCAGTGAGAATCCTGTAGAAAGTGGTACCAAATAAATTCCGTTGCAGCCTGAGGCTGTGTGAGCCTGGATGGAATCCCTTCTAGGCAAAATATTGCTGTGCAAAACATTGATTTATTTCAGGCTGATATTCAGCATAACTCATAGAACTGAAAGCAGGTGACAAGCTTTTTGAAATTTTTTTTTTAAAAAAACACCACACATCTTGAGTCCAGGTTTGTAGCTCAAAAGCTGGGGATTTGGGGTGGGGAGGGTGGAGAGATAAACATGCACCCTGTTTCTTCTTGGGAAAGCTGATTTATAGCACCATGGCCTGGCACTTTAAAGAATAACATAAGGAAAAGCAACCCAGGTCTCTGTCCCAAGGTGCTTACAATTGAAAATTTATTTATTTAATTGTTTTATACCCTGCCCTTCCTCCCAGAAGGAGCCCAGGGTGGCAAGAATTATTGGGATTTCAGTTGGGAGAAAAGTCTTAAGGCAGCCTTTCCAAGCTGGTGCCCTCTGTCCTGGTGTTTTAAACTACAACTTTCATCAGTCCCAGCCAGCATGGGGAAGGCTGGGTTAAGCCAGCGACTTCCCTGGAGCAAGTAGGCTTTAAGATGGAGTTGAAGGAAACGAGAGAGGTGGCCCCACACAGACGTTCTTGGAGGGAGCCTGAAATACAATGGGCAGCAGGAGAGATTGGACGAAGTCTTGTAAGAGAGTAGGGAGATCTTTGCGTGGGTTTGGGCCACAGAGTTCTAATGAGCAAAAGTCATAACCAGAGAATTGTATTTATTTACGTAAATAATTTTTATCCTCTTCAACCAAAAAAGGCTTCCAGAGCAGCACTTTTAAAACAGACTCCCTGCCCTTTTAGGCCAGGCTTGCAATCTAAAGCAGCCTCCCCCAGTTTGGTGTCCTCCAGTTATTTTTTAAATACTACAAGTCCCATCAGCCCAAGCCAGCATGGCCCATGATCAAGGATGATGGGAGTTGTAGTTCACAACACCTAGAAGGCACCAGGTTGGGAAAGGCTGGCCTAAAATGGCAAGTGATGTTTTGTTTTCCTATTTGTGTCTTGTATATGTTTTTGTGATTTTACCATTATGATGTACTGTATTTTACTCTTGTTGTTCACCGCCCTGAGAGCTATTTTGCTATGGGCGGTATATAAATTGAACGAAATAAATAAAAAAATACATGGGAGGGATGAGGAAATAAGCAACTCAGGGACAAATTCTTAATTACAAGTTCTTGTATTTATTTATTTTATTTTATTAAATTTATATACTGCCCCATAGCTGAAGCTCTCTGGGCGGTTCACAACAGTCATACAACAATATAATAAACCACATATTTAGACAATTTAAAACAACTTTAAATTTTTTATATTCTTAAAAAAGTTAAAAGACAATTTTAACACATACTAAAATGCCTGGGAGAAGAGGAAAGTTTTGACCTGGCGCCGAAAAGATAATAATGTTGGCACCAGGCGTACCTCATCAGGAAGATTGTTCCATAATTCGGGGGCCACCACTGAAAAGGCCCTTTTTCTTGTTGATACCCTCCGAGCTTCCCTATGAGTAGGCACCCGGAGGAGGGTCTTCGATGTTGAGCGTAGTGTACGGGTAGGTTCATATCGGGAGAGGCATTCCATCAGGTATTGTGGTCCCGAACCGTATAAGGATTTATAGGTTAACACCAGCACTTTGAACCGGGTCCGGAAACATATAGGCAGCCAATGCAAGCGGGCCAGAATCGGTGTTATACATTCGGACCGCCGGGTCCCTGTTATCAATCTGGCCGCTGCATTTTGCACGAGCTGCAGTTTCCGAACCGTCTTCAAAGGCAGCCCCACATAGAGCACATTGCAGTAATCTAATTTAGAGGTTACCAGAGCATGAACAACTGAAGCGAGGTTCTCTCTGTCCAGATAGGGACATAATGACGAGCTGGGGTGCAAAAAAATACAAGGAGAGGGTGCACCAAATATTTTTGGTCTCTCATCCTGACCAATGGAGTGACCCTGCTGCTGTCCAGTGAATCATGGGAAATGATAAAGACATTGTTCGGCAAGCCACACATACCTAGAGGAAGTGTCATGGCGCAGTGGTAGGGATATGCTACAATTCCACCCAATTAGGATTCGGTACTGAATTGTCCATTAATTCACTTATTCTCAATTGCTGAGGATTGGATTTTAATGTAGCAAATTTCTGCGGCTATTTTTAAAAACTGACCTTTATATATATATATATATATAAACGTAATTGTGATTAACCAAACAGAGATTTTTATTATATTAACAAAACGTTTCAGCTTCCGCCTTCATCAGCTGCTAACATACAAATGCTGTTACCAAGGTGGCAGTTATAGAGCTTTGAGGATGGAATGCTCAGAGGGGCTTCATTGGCAGAAGCTAAGTAGTGGTGGTACTGTCCTCCAGGTTCAGGTCATGTGGTGCCAATGTCTCTAAAACACTGATTGTAAGAAGGATAATTTACTGCGATTTCCTTTTAAAATATTGATATTTTCTGCAAAATATCAATATTTCCTTTAAAATGACTGATATTAATGTCAATATTTTTTTCCGTTTTACGGATCAGTAAAAGCAGTGGCTAGCAGATACAGAATGAACGAGATAGATGCCAGGATGTTATAGCAGTGGAATGCCTTCAAATCAGCATCAGCCAATAGGTCCCATCCACACTCTGTCGCAGAGCACCTGCTTTGCATACGGAAGGTCCCAGGTTCAATCCCCGGCATCTCCAGGTAGGGCTGGAAATTCTGGAGAGTTCCTGACCATCAGTGTAGACACTAGTGCACTAGATGGACCAATGGTTTGACTCAGTATAAGGCAGAGAGAGAGAGACTGAATAGGGGTGGAAACTTTTTAGCTGGCCGCTTCACACAAGAGCTGGACAGATCCATTCTTAATCCAAACTTTGGAATGCAGTGATACTATAACACTGCATTTGACGGAGCAAAAGAAAGGAGTCCTTCTTATGAACGCTGGTGGGAAAACAAAACAGTGGTAAACAACGTCAAAATGAATTAACTGTCCTGTATTGTAGATTCATAAGTACCTCTCAGTTTCCCCCTCCCCTTGTACCTTCCTGCCGGACAACAAAGATTAAATCCCTATAAATGTGTCACACAGTTTCCCCTCCACTTCTATGCATAGAAAAGGCAAAAAGCACAACATTATCACAGCATGTTCTCATGTCCACTAATTGCCCAAAGGGACCGGAGAGGACTTCCCTCCTCCTTCCCCTTGTCAAAATCCATCTGAGTGCATTGTGGGTACTTTGGGCCGCATTCCCTGAGAGTCTCGGGGCTTCTCTCGCCATTGCTGAAGGCAAGAGCTGAACTTGATGAACCAATGGACTGATTCGGGCTGGCAATTCTTCCCTGCGTATTTTCAAATTTCTCATGCGCACACAATTAAATAAATCTTGTTCTGCATATGTTCGAGATTTGCCTCACTGCGAAGATTGGATCTGCATATTTTTACAGCCTGGGAAATATTCAGCATTCCTTCTCATATGCTTGATGGTTTAGGAGAGCGCCCTTGTACTTTCACCAGTACAATTAGGTCACTTCATATATAATGCTTCTGGGTGTGTTCCTTCCCCCTTCTCTTTTGGCACTCAGAGTAAAAGGGGAAGGTTAGAGGGTAAACATCTGTGCTGCAAGAAAGCCGGTGCCTTTCTCCCCCTCATTCTCCCCCTCACCCCCATTTGGCTTAATAGACCTTGGAAAATCCCACCACTTGCATTCCAGATGCAATGCTGCTAAAAGCATGTTTTACCAAAATAAATAAATAAATAAATAAGGAGGGGCCAGAAAATATTAGAAGCAAGGAATTTGCAATCATGGGAATTAAAAGTCCCCACCCATTGGGAAATTCTTTCATCCATAAAATAAAAAAGAAGCATTTTCTTTCTTTACCGTTCATGTGATAGTTTTCAAAACAGGCTTATGCACGTCCCCCAAGCTCCCAGCATCAAACTTTGGAAATGTCCCGCTGGTTAATCAAAACGTGTTAATTTTCATTTGTGCATTTGAAAACAGTTACATACCGCTTAATAGTTCGAACATTCTCAAAAGTAGGATGGCACGGCCATGAACGAAAATGGTTTGCAGTGTGACAAAGTGGCACCTCTCCCTCACCCAACCTTCCACCAAAAATGGGGGTGGGAGGGAGGCTTCCATGCTGGCCTTTGCCATTTTTTTTTTTAAAAAGTAAAATCCTCTTGAAAATTAATCAGCATTTTAGCACACATTTTCCCTAATATATATACATTTTTGAATGCAGTTTTGCCGAATATAAACACAGTTTTTGCAAGCGATTGCCCCTAATACAATGTGTTTGGAGTGCTATTGTCATGAATGTATGCATTTTAAAAGGACAGTTGTGTTTTGATTTGCTCATTGTTTTGGGAAGTGCAAATGAGGTAGGTTCACACCATGAATCCCCCTCTCAATCCTTAAGTGCAAGAACATCTTTCTCACAAGCCGGTTGGTTCTCTCCCACCCCTCGGTGACGATGTCATCACGAAGTGACTACTGGATATGGGAGAATCCTACAAATTGAGGGTTTATTGCTTTTGGAGAGCCTAAGGAAGGGTGAGCTCCTTCCTGGATATTATTGGGAGTGGTGGTTGTGAAGCAGAGTCTGTAGGTGTAGCATTCCGGCCTCTGTCCCTGAGGTCGGTGTAACTGTTCCAGAACCAGAGATCTCTGGGCCGTAGCTGCTCCTTGAATGCTGTCATCTCTGTAGCTTCTCCTTTCTCCTCCTAGATTAGTCAAATGGGGGCTTCCACTGAATGAAAACACCTGTGGTAAATAATTCATGTCATGACGCTGCATAAGCCGAGGTAGAACTTTCTTGTTCCAGCAGCTATTTTAAAGTAGTGTTGGTGTTTTGATGATTGCATTGTTTTATTGTTTATTTTATGCATGGCTTGTTCTTATGTACGCTGCTTAGACATTCAAGTGATTAAGCAGTATATAAATGTTTTAAATAAATAAATTTGTCTACACTAGAGGCTCTGCCCCTGCTTGCTTCACTCACCAATCCCCCATGGGTCACCAGGACTCTCCCTTCTTGCCCGACTGGTTGCCAGCACTCCCCCTTCTCTTGCCCACGCAGATTGCCAGTGTTCCCCCTCCCCCCCACATGTCATCAGTGCTCCTTTCCCCCCATGGGTTGCCAGCTCTCCCCTTTTCCCCCAACAGGTTGCCAGCACTCCCCCTTCCCTTGCCCACACAGGTTGCTAGTGCACCCCTCCCCTCTCCCTGATGAGCTGGCAGTGCTCCCCCCTTACCCCCACAGGCGTCACCTGCACTCCCTCTCTCCCCATGGGTTGTCAGCACTCCTACTTCCCCTCCAGGTTGACAGTGCTCCCCCTTCCCCCGGTGGGTCACCAGCACTACACCCTTTCCCTCTCACACAGGGCACCAGCACTCCCTCTTCCCCTCACAGATCTCCCAACCATTCACCAGACCCAGGCCACATCCCTCTCAGCTGGTACAGTCTCCACCTCCCTCTGCACAGCCTCTGCTGTTGCCCCTCTTGCCACTGATGCCACTGCCACCCCTCTGGCCACTGTCCCTCTCGCCCCCTCACCCCTCTCGCCCCCTCACCCCTCTCGCCCCCTCACCCCTCTCGCCCCTCTCACTGCTCTTGCTTCTACTGCCACCACTCCTCTCACCACTGCCATCACCACTGTGGCCCACCTCAAAGTGTTCGTGGGTAGCGTGACACTAAGAAAAATATAATACAGGAACACGAAGTCATTGAGGACATGTAAAGGCATAGAGACAGAGGGTGTTATGGCTTGGACTGGTCACATGGGTGACCCCACTCCATTCATGGATGACACAGCAAACAGGATGACAATGATTCTGCACTGCCAATCAGATTACATCGTAGAGGGCAAATGAGGGAATCTGAAAGTGAAGGCAAGTGAGAGCTATGCATATGTTCATTTGTAAGGACTGCCAAAAAGGAGGCCTTTTTTGGCACTGCTGAAAATGCTTGCTGTACTTTTGGTTCATCCCTAGTTTTACACACACAGAGAGAGAGAGAGAGAGAGAGACCGCCAGCTTTTTAAAGGATTCTGGAGATATCTTTGTGAGAACACAGATTTTCTGAACGCTTTGCTGGGCTCAGGCTTTGGGAAGAGTACACAGAGAGAGAGAGAGAGAGAGGGAGGGAGGGAGAGAAAGAGAGAGAGTGAGAGTCTCAATTTATGTTTGTAAACAAAGGCATTGATAATGTGTTTCCTATCCGGCTGGGTGACATCTTATTCTTTTACATTTTCACCTCCTGACATGGACTGAGGGTGCAGGGGGAGGACAGAAAAGCTCTTCTCTCTCTCTGAGAGGGCTAGTTAAGATGTATCTTGCTGTTTTGCCATATCTTTAGTATGCAGGGAGCAGAGAGATGAAGATAAAAGGAGAAATGTCTATCTTTGAGTTCTCGGCAATACAGAATAAGTTATCAACCTACTAACATGCATGTCTGAATAGAGTCCTTTGGCAGCGGGAAGATGTTATCTCTCCTGACATGCGAATTCCTCCCTCATGTCAATCCACGAAAGTACTAAAGAATAAATTCTCTAGTAAAATGAATGTGGCACACCACTGGGATTTGGAGAGCAACATATTTCCCCATCGCTACGCCTTTCTGTTTCCTCTTTTAAAAAATCCTCCAACGGAACCCTCGATATCCATATAAATTAGTCTCTTGAAAAATCCATTGCTCCCGTCTCGCAGGCTTATGGAGAGGGTGGTGGGGTTCTCAAAGGGCTGAGAGCTTATCATTTCCCTGCCTCCTTTCCTCACCCCCCTCCCGCCCAGCTTTTCAACTGGTTAGCATGCCTTCCTTTCCAACTTCCACACTCAAGGACCCCAAAACTACCCACCTGGGCCAGGCCAAGGAGCGGCTACCATTTATATAATCCAAGTTGTGCAGTCCCAACACTACTTACCCTATTTGTGGGCAAAGGAATTGGGGGGGGGGACATTTCCCCAAATTTTTCCATAGGGAAGGAGGATGGTCACCTTTCTTTTTCAACAGGCTTTTGATTTACCTGCTGCTTAGAAGTTTGTGGCTGATTTCCTGGATCCGTTATTTATTTTCAATCGGCCGCTTTTAAAAATTGTATTGCTTCATTGCTTATTTTAATTTGTAAGCTGCCTGGAGTGCTTCAATTTTTGGAAACCAGAAAGTGGGATACCTCAAGGTTGCTAGGATCCTTAGAGCCCTAGGTTGTCTCTTAACCTCACAATCCCCTGGTGGGTCCCTTACTTTGAAAACCTTCCCCTTTAATCACAGGACTCTTTCCTTATCATTTCAGTAGTGTCGTGGTCCCAACCTGAATCTAATAGCCCCCTTTCCCCCACCCCTTCTAACTTGCCACTGGAACCCATCGCTATCCTTCCCCCCCTCCCCAGTATGTCTTCCAGCCTTCATCTCCTCTGAGGAAAACCAACTTCTCCTTTTTGTTTCCCTCTACTCTGCTTTCTTTATCTCTCCCCCCGCTGACCCACTCTGGTTCCCAATCATTAAACCTGTGACTTGCCTCCAAGGGTGTAGTCATCTGGGGTCTTGGGGATCTTAGACCCCTTACTTTTTTGAGGAGCAGAGTTCCAGCAGGGCCCCTATGTCTCCAGCATCAATCAGCATGAAAGCAGAGTCTGTTGCACACTGAGAAGAGTCTTCTAACATCTTCCTTGTCCTGTCCTGCTGATTGAAGCCAATCAGAGTGAAAGGAGGTGAGTCAGCCAGTGAGAAGACTCTTTCAAGTAGTGAATACTCCCCTTCCCCATGTTTGTTGGCTCTTAGGGATGTTAGTTGTGGTGACAGAAGGCATTAACAAGGATCTCATTCTCAACCCAGCAGCAAAAAGTTGGGGGTTCATGGCTGTGACTATCATGAAAGAACCCTGCACTTCTGAATTTGCCACCACACTGCTGTCTGCCTCTGAGTCTCTTGCGCCTCAGATCATCTGCAGTGAGTGTCTTGAGGCTTCTATATATGCATTGTCACCCTGTTGCTTCACTTCTGATTGGACCAACAGAAGGGCAGGACGAAGAATGGCCACACCTGTTGCACTCTCCAGAAAGTGGGGAATGCATTATCTTGCCACCTTGGGCTCCATGATGCAAGAAAGACTGGATATAAACACACACAAATAAGTGACACTGTCCGAGGGTTCCATCACACTCTATAGTCTACTGGAACCAGGAAAGAGATCCTACGCATGGCTAGGCAGACCGGAGCAGAGATGGGGGAGAAATTTAGTCCCTATTTTAATTTGAACCTACCTAATTTGCAGTTCTCAGATCAATGCCCAAACAAAAGTGTAGCTACCCTTTTGAAATTTGCTCTTCTCTGAATTTCTCAAAGCAATTTTCTACCCAGTCCTCACTGGATCATCTTGGGCCAGCCGAACGTACCTCACAGGGTTCATAGATTCAGAGAATCAGAGAACTGTAGAGTTGGAAGGGGCCTAGAAGGCAATTGAGTCCAACCCCCTGCTCGATGCAAGAATCCAAATTAAAGCATACCTGACAGGTGGCTGCCCAGCTGCCTCTTGAAGGCCTCCAGTGTTGGAGAGCCCACCACCTCCCTAGGTCATTGGTTCCCTTGTTATACCACTCTAACAAGAGAGCCAGTGTAGTGTAGTGGTTAAGGTGCTGGACTACGACCTGGGAGACCAGGGTTCAAATCCCCACACAGCCACGAAGCTCCCTGGGTGACCTTGGGCCAGTCACTGCCTCTCAGCCTCAGAGGAAGGCAATGGTAAACTCCCTCTGAATACCGCTTACCATGAAAACCCTATTCGTAGGATCACCATAAGTCGGGATTGACTTGAAGGCAGTCCATTTCCATTTTTTCACCACTCTAATAGGACTTTTTTCCTGAGGTTCAGCTGAAATCTGGCTTCCTGTGACTTGAGCCCATTACTCCTTGTCCTGTGCTGTGGGATGATCGAGAAGAGATCCTTCCCCCACCCCATATGACAACTTTTCAAGTACTTATGAACATAAGAAGGGCCTGCTGGATCAGGCCAGTGGCCCATCTAGTCCAGCATCCTGTTCTCATAGTGGCCAACCAGGTGCCCATGGGAAGCCCACAAGCAGGATCTGACTGCAAGAACACTCTCCCCTCCTGCAGCTTCCGGCAACTGGTCTTCAGAAGTATACTGCCTGTGACTATGGTGGCAGAGCACAGCCATCATGGCCATTCAGCACCGAAGAGCACTACCATATCTCCTCTCAGTCTTTTATTCTCAAGGCTAAGCGTGCCCAGTTCTTTCAGTCTCTCCTCATAGGGCTTTGTTTCCACTCCCCTGAGTATATTACATACATAGGAGGACTCACATATATTACCTTAAGTTAGTTTGAGGAAGGGTACGATAAATACCCACTTCTCTGCTGTTTGGAGATCTCTGTTTCTTTTAACTGCTCCCTCCCCGATTTTCCTATATGTCAACAAATGCAGGATATCCTGTTCTTTAGTTGGAATTTTGCTTAATTTGACCCGTTCTCAGCCCAGTAACATGGTAAACTGGAGGGGGAAAAGAGAGGGGCCCCAAGCATGTGCACTATGTTTTTACTTTGCTGAGAGTACCCAGAGCCATCTGAGACTGGGGAGAGCAGGTTTCTTAGACTCTTACCCCTTGGCAAGTTTGCGCTCAACACCTCCTTTGTCCAAACTGCTCTGCCTCTGTCACAGGGCTGAAATTAGGTTTTGGCTTCATTGTATCTGCTTGCCTCTGGACTGAGTGTCCCACAGAACTAAAGCAAACCCTGGGTGCTTTTCATGGAGGAAGTTTCCAAGTATCATTTCAGTTTTTGGATTTGGCACATTTCAGGCTGCCTCAGGAGCAGTCATTTTCATCACCCTTGGTTGTTATTGTGGGATTTTTTTGGGGGGGGGGTTGCAGAGCTAATGCAATTTTGTACCTAAGATGCAGTGTCTCAACTCTTCCCACCTGG
Source organism: Rhineura floridana (assembly GCF_030035675.1). NCBI lineage: Eukaryota > Metazoa > Chordata > Lepidosauria > Squamata > Rhineuridae > Rhineura > Rhineura floridana. Next base: position 5,690,920 of record NC_084493.1, on the reverse strand, counting down.
GCAAAAAGTGTGTGTGTGTTTTCCATGGTTTCCAGATGTGGAATGGGCAAAAGCAGGCCTTCAAATTCACCCAGCATGAGTTACGCATTTGGATTGGTCAAGACTGCTTTATTGAAGGCCATGAATGTGTTTACCATCTCCTGACTACATGAGCTCTCTCGAAGAAAAGAGAGAGAGAAAAAAACTACCTAAAACTTAAATGCTTTTTTTATATATATATAGGGAGACCTGAAACCTTCCAAAAATATAAATCTAAAATATTTATATATGGGCTTCAAATGGAACAGACGTTATGACCTCATATGTGCATAGAGAATGTCAAGGTCTCCCCTTCCTCAGTCCCACCTGGAATGACTTTAGCTTTCCTTCATTCTGTGCGCAGGTTGGCTTCTCATTGACTTATGGCTCCATCAATCTGAGCAGATATGTGCAGCTTTCCATCCAGGCATGCAGTTCATCTTGTATATGACTGTGCCTCCACCTCTTCTAAAGTTTTTTTTTCTTTTTTTTCTTTAAAAAACCCACAGTTTGGGACAATTGCCTATTCAAACCAGCTTTAGCATAACAGATTGTCTTCCCACTTGGGGTAGATTTTGGTGACAGCAGGAGATGATGAACTCTGATTGCAAGTGCAAGGTATAATAATAATAATAATAATAATAATAATAATAATAATAATAATAATAATAATAATAATAATAATAATAATAATAATAATAATAATAAATACCTTGCACTTGCAATCAGAGTTCATCATCTCCTGCTGTCACCAAAATCTACTGTTGGAGGTCGCTGATTCATAGGGTCACCATAAGTCGTAATCGACTTGAAGGCACATAACAACATTATTATTATTAAATGAAAGTTGGACAGTGAAAAAAGCAGATAAGAGAAAAATCCGCTCATTTGAAATGTGGTGCTGGAGGAGAGCTTTGTGCATACCATGGACTGCGAAAAAAACAAATAATTGGGTGTTACAACAAATTAAACCAGAACTATCACTAGAAGCTAAAATGACGGAACTGAGGTTATCCTACTTTGGACACATTATGAGAAGACATGATTCATTAGGAAAGACAATAATGCTGGGGAAAACAGAAGGGAGTAGAAAAAGAGGAAGGCCAAACAAGAGATGGGTTGATTGCATAAAGGAAGCCACAGACCTGAACTTACAAAATCTGAACAGGGTGGTTCATGACAGATGTTCTTGGAGGTCACTGATTCATAGGGTTGCCATAAGTCATAATCGACTTGAGGGTGCATAACAGCAACAAATTATTATTATTATTATTATTATTATTATTATTATCATTATTATTATACCAAATCCTTTTATATGTCCAGTATGAAATGATTCAAAGCCAGTCCTGAGTGACCATCTACCAGATGCCCCTCAAAGATGGTTGGCTATCAGGCAATCTACCATAAATATTTGGCACAATTTTTCCTTCCTTCAAAATTCCTGAGATGTTTTGCCCAAGCAGGAGCCTCAGTCTTTGCCTCCAGATTTCATTTTAGTCAAAATTCATTAGCAGAACAATGGCCACCTGTTTCCTTGCCATTGTTCAGTGTTCACTAACTAAGTGGGGAAGGGCCATAGCTCAGTGGTAGAGCAACTGTTTTGCATGCAGAAGATCTCAGGTTCCCAAGCACCTTGGATAGCATCTTGACATTTCAGACTAAAGCCTGGAGTGGATTTCACTGCCCCACTGACTTGGAGCCACCAGACACCACTAACTATGAGCTTCCTCTTCACCTCCTCAGATTACAGCTCTATTCATTTTGGTCTCCTCTCCCATTTATTCTAGGAAGGACAGTAAGTGAACTTCACTTTTAATGTTGAAAGCTTTCTGTCTCAGACCAGCTCAATAGATCATGCCTTGCCTGAGCCCTGAATCCATGGCCTACAAACCACACCATATGATTAATTTTTAAGCGAACTAATTGTATTTAATAAGGCAGAGGTGAGAGAGAGATGATGAGATGAGCTGTCTCAACATGCCATTGACCCAGCGGCTCAGTCTCTTTTTAACCCTTTAGATTGTGACTGTGGCCAAACAATCAATGAAAGAAAGAGAGAAAGTCTACAATGGACATCTAGCTTTACATTCAATAACCCTACCACAGAATAATTAAAAAAACATTAATTCTGGGGGCAACTCTGGGCTGGTTCACAAATGGATGCCTCTGCTCAGGGATCTGCACTAGTTGGTGATTTGTTATCGGGCCACATTCAAGGTGTTACTACTGGTATATAAAAGCCCATGATAACTTGGAACCAGTTTACCTGTGGGACCACCTTACCCCATATGTGCCCACTTGAGCACTTTGATCTGTGGAACAGGCACAAGTGTCATATATTATCCGTTCCGCATTTGTAAGAAATTGTTCTTTTAGTGTGGCAGCACCAACTCAGCCTGATGTCAAGAAACAGGGAGTTCCAAAGCCATCAGGCAGTTGCCTTCACTGTATCCTTTTTGGCACCTGCTTAAAACTTTTTTGTTTAGGCAACCCTATGCAGATGCATAGATGCTGATGCGTTTTAAGTTTTTGTTTGCTTCTTGCTGTTTTTATTTGCCTTTTTCACAGTCCATGGTATACGCAAAGCTCTCCTCCACTACCACATTTCAAATGAGTTGATTTTTCTCTTATCCGCTTTTTTCACTGTCCAACTTTCACATCCATACATAGAGATCGGGAATACCGTGGTCTGAATGATCCTGACTGAAAGTTTGTTTTTCAGATGGAATCTGAAACTGACATACCTAATCCAGCATCAAAACCAGTGCTCAGGAGCTCACTGTCATTACCGAAGTAGTACAGTTTATGAAGAATCAGAAAACAAGGACAGACCACAGGTGAAAGAGGGCTGTAACTATAGGCAAAGTCAAGCTTTTGAGTTCTTGGCAATCTCTCAAAAAAGTGTGAGACTCAATCTCACTGACTTCAACAAGGAAGTTATGTATATTGTTCTCAGCTCTCCTCTCCCTAAATGTTTGACTATGGCTGCATTGTAAGGTGTTCTTACTCTGTTTCTAAACCTGTTTTTTTGTACTGGTGTTGTCATAATACAAGGTTAAAACTGAGTTTTTGAGAAAACAAGCTCCCCAGTAGTTATTAGTTAAAGCATAAACTATTTTGTTTGTTTTACACCTTTTCGTGCCCCCTTGGTCACTGCATCCTTAACAGCTTTTTTTCTTGGGAAACAAAAATATGGGAGTCATTTAATGCATTGTGTTCATACTAAATTTTCTGTTAACTTGACCTTTAGATAGCCCATTGTATCTTTAAGACCCTCTCTGCATGGAGGAGTGAAGGGAAGGTTACTACCTTTCCCTGGCCTGGCCCTCACATCCTCTATACCAGTGATTTGTGGAGAGCAATTGGCTAGTGCCATGTTCGTCATTACAAAACATGCCCCATCTACAAATGTGGCTCCCTCACCTAACAAGGAAGGCTGGCTACAGGAGTAGGAGAGAGGGTATGGGCTGGAGAGAGTCCCTAATAAAAGGGCCTGGATGGACATATTCAGCTCTTGTGTCTGAAGTTTCCCACTCCTAGAACAAGCAAACGTTTGGTAGAAGGCAAGAGTTCAAGAACTCCAGAACAAAAATAGAAAGTTACAAGAAAGAACATACCAGTGTCAAGAGACTGCCATATTCTGACAGCTATGTTGTATCCAAAATATTGTCAGCAAAATGGCAACGACAGCAATGAATCCATTTTAGTGTCTGGCAGCCAGACACACCAGGGCATTTTGCTCTGGTGTTGGGCAATAACTGAAGTATCAGTTGAGGGGCAGTAGACATCAAGCCCTGATCCCCAAATCTGACAGCAAGTCCCTAACCAGAATCTATGATCCCATGTACAGGCTCTGTGTCCTGTCCTCCATGCTTAATGCATTCCTTGGAAAGAGAAAGGGGGAAAAAAAACACAGTGTCATCATCTGGTGAATCCAAAAAGGAAATTGGATTGTAGCAGGAAACAGAAATCAGACTTTTGGTAGGAGTAGAGTCTTAAAGTGTGAGTTTTGTGAACAAAACAATAAATATTTGGATTAGGAAGGGGCAAAGACCAGGCTTGTGAGCATTCTATTTCAGCTATTTCCGTTACAACTTCAAAGCTGCCAAAATATGTCCAGGATAACACAATAATAAACATTTTAGGAACTTCAAGTTCAAGCTTGAAGTTCAAGAGCTTGTCTATCATGTCTAGCATTAGCTAAACATCTTAAAAATCTGTCTGTGGCTACGTAGTTGGCTGCTTTGCTTTGTAAAGGGATATTTCCACAGCGACAGTGTTTCTCATAGGACATTTTCTCAAAATTCGTGACAACAATGAATGCCACAGATGTGATATGCTCTGTTGGAAACTGGAGGATTAATGGCTTCTCTTGAATGGGTAGAAAAATGCATGCCGTGCCTCTTTGTGACCTGATGAAAAATTTCTAGAGTGTTGCATAACTGTGGCACCCCTTAAGATAGCCTCCACTAACTTAATGACGTCCAGATGTTTTGGACTACAACTCCCATCATCCCCAGACAGCACAGGGCACCGCCCTGGGCTCCTGCTGGGAGGAAGGGCGGGATACAAATTAAATAAATAATAATAATAATAATTTTGGGGAAGATGGCCCACAGCAAGCCAACAAGGAAAACATCCATTCTCGCTTCAGTGCAGAAAGCAAGGTCCCATCCACACCATACATTTAAAGCACTTTTACACCACTTTAAATAGTGGCTTCCCTCAATGAATCCTGGGAACTGTAGTTTGTAAAGGGTCCTGAGAATTGTTAGGAGATTTCTATTCCCCTCACAGAGCTACAGTTCCCAGAGTTCCCTGGGAAGAGGGGTCTATACGAGGGCCATGTAGAGAGATCGGGGGGGGGCTGCATTCAGACCTGAGTTACTCCAACTTTGCTGCAGTGATTCAAATGGTTTCTTGCACCAGATAGATGTGGGTGAGACTTTCTTTTTCTCTGCAACCACTGGGGCAGGGGTTAGGGGAGAGAAAGCTGTTACTGACAACGGCCAGCTGAGTCCTTGCAGGGCCCTTGAAATTCATGCAGTGCTTGAATTAAAGGGGGAGTGTCTCTTTTGCTTTTTAAAAATTCTCCAGCACTACTCAGTCTCATGGTCTTCTGTACAAGACAGTGAAAAGATGAGCTTGAGGAGTTTGAGTACAAAGGCTGTTATGCAAATCAAATGTCACAGCTCCCTTTGCATGAAAGGGGTTTGAAGAATATTTCCTAAGAGATAGTACTTAAGCATGCAGAAACCATGGATTGTTCTGACGGGTTTGCATTTGTGTAAATGCCACACTGCATCATGAGATTTGTAGTATTTATTACTAGTGTGCATCGACTCTTGTGTGGAGGCCAAATAATTAAGTAAATCAGGGTGATTTGGGGGGGCGGCTCTTCCCTTCCCCATCCAAGGTGTGATGCTAATATCCCTCTCAGGGCCCTCTCAAAGCCTCGCGTTGCTTTTTTTCCCTGTCCTTTCTTAACATAATATTTTATGTTTTTATTAATATCTCTATGTTGCTGTAGTTCTTGGGCTTTCCAAGAAGTGAGGCTGTCCCAAATGTTGCCTCTAGAACATGGGAAAGCTCAGCGGTTTTTGGTGAAAGCACAGTGGATTTTTAAAAAAGTTAATAGCATCATTTAAGGTTTTTTTTTAATAAAAAACACCTATGTTACTCTACTTGTAACAACAAAAAAACACAAAAAAATTAGAGAGCTTGTCAGAACTCCATCGGCAACATGCTAGATAGACTCAGGGTGTAAAGCCTATAGGAGGCCACAGACATGTACTGGAAAGGTGTTTTGATTGATTGATTGAATTTATATCCTGCCTTTCCTCCTAGAAAGAGCCCAGGGTGGTAAACAAAAACACTAAAACATTTTTTTAAAAAACCACACAATTTAAAACATCTTAAAAAGCAATTCCAGCACAGATGCCGACTGGGATAAGGTCTCTACTTAAAAGGCTTGTTGAAAGAGGAAGGTCTTCAGTAGGTGTCGAAAAGATAACAGAGATGGTGTCTGTCTAATATATAAAGGGAGGGAATTTCAAAGGGTAGGTGCTACTACACTAATGGTCCACTTCTTATGTTGTGCAGAATGGACTGATGATAAGACATCTGGAGGAGGCCTTCACCTGCAGAGTGCAGTGATTGACTGGGTATATAACGGATAAGAAGGCCTTTCGGGTATCCTGGTCCCAAGCTGTATAGGGCTTTGTACACCAAAACTAGTACATTGAACTTTGCCTGGTAGCTAAGGGGTAGCCAATTCTTTCAGCAGCGGGGTAACATGTTGGTGATACCCTACCCCAGTGAGCCATTGCACCACTGCATTTTGCACCAGCTGAGCTTCTGGATCAACCGAAGGGCAGCCCCACATACAACACATTATAGTAATCCAGCCTGGAGGTTACCAGTGCATGGACAACAGTGGTCAGGCTATCCCAGTCCAGAAATGGCAGCAGCTGTCTTACCAGCTGAAGCTGGTAAAAGGCAATCTTAGCCACCGAGTTCACTTGGGCATCTAGCAATAAAGATGGTCCAGGAGCACCCTGCTGTCAAGAATGCCTTGCTTCTAAAATGGTTCTGTGGCAAGGAATTGTGGGAGAAAACATCGTGCCTGAATTAGGGCCTCTGAAAGGCCATGAGATAGTCAGTTCTCACAGCTGAACTAACAGTCAGCAAGAACTCCTGCTTATCAGCTGAGACTGGTACTCCAAGGACACAGGCCTGGGAAGGTTGGAGATATGCATGATTGTTAGGCGTGAAAGCTCCAAAAGATTTCATCATCAGAAAGCCCTTGACTAGCTAATTAATTCCTGGCTGTTGCTGGGCTTTTCCCCATAAGAATAGAATCAAGGCCTTAGGTCTTTGTTCCCCAATGTTCCTTGGTGTTACCTGATGTTGGGGTTCCATCTTCCATCTGTTATCCAGGCTATACATCTCTGGGAAGATGTGGAACCATGATGTTGCTCTCCTGGTTTACCAATCTTGTGTAAGTACAGATTAGGCTAGACAGCTTTGTTATTTTTATTTGTGATTTGAATTCTTTCTGTATTTTACCTAGCCCTTGGGGGTGTTTGGTTTAAGGAACAATTTTGCTGCTATACTTTTTGCACATATATGCTGTTCATTTCAGGGGGAACATACGTGTTCATTTCAGGGGGAAATTGGCTCTGAATCCAGCACCTTGGTCAATTAGCACAGACTACCGTATATTTGGGTATTTTGCCTGAAGGCTCCTTTATTCTTTCCTCTTGTCTTCTGGAATCCTTGGCAGGTCTATTTCTGGCACCTTGGCCCAGAGTGGGTGACCAGATTTAAGGGGTGGTGGCAGTCTACCTACTTTGCAGGGTTGTTCTTGGTTTACTCAGCCCTGGTAAGGGAGGCATGGGTTGTGCCTGGCCAGGATCAATTGTCCTGGGTTTGGGAACTGTGTCCTGGTGAGAAATGGCAACAGTTCTTGACACCCCCAACTATGAACCTGCTCTTTCAGAGGAAGTATGACACCATCCACAGCAGGTAATTGTCCAATTTTCCGAACTTGGGAACCACCAACCCACAGTGCCTCCATCTTGCTAGGATTCAGACTTGGTTTATTAGCCCTCATCCAGTCCACCACTGAGTCCAGGCACTGGTCCAGGGCTTTCACAGTCTCTCCTGATTCAGATGTTACAGAGAAATAGAGCTGGGTATCATCAGTGCACTGCTGACACTCACCCTAAATCTGCTGATGACTGCATCAAATGGCTTCATATAGATGCTAAACACCATTAAGCTCAACATGGTACCCTGTGGCACCCCATAGCACAGCTGCCAGGGGGCCGAAAGACAATCACCCAATGCTATTCTCTGAAAACGATGCTGGAGATAGGATCAGAACCACTGTAAAACAATGCTGCCAATACCCATCTCACTAAGTCAGCTCAGAAGGATACCATGGTCAATGGTATCAAAACTGAGAGATAAGTAAGATCTCCCCCTTTCAATAACAGGGTTGTACTTCCTCTGCCCTTCTCCCGATAAAGGTAATCCATCAGCTTGTTGATTCAGTCTCATAACCAGGCCTGAACCCAAATTGGAATGGGTCAAAATAATCTGTTTCATCCAAGAGAACTTGCAATTGCTGTGCCACAGCCCTCTTAATCACCTTCCCTAAAAAGGGAGTATTTGCAACCAATGGGTCCAGGATGGGTTTTCAGGAGCGGTTGGGTCACTGCCTCTTTCAGGGAGACTGGGACCACTTCCTCTCACAAAGATGTATAGACTGCAACCTGGATCCACTCAGTCATACCCCCTTGCCAAAGTATAATAAGGGCAAGGGTCGAGGGGACACATTGCTGGCCGTATTGTCTCAAGCACTTTGTCCATGTCATCAGGCCACATCAGCTGAAACTGATCCCAAGAAGCTGCACAGATATTGTGCTGGACACCTCACCAGGAACTACAGTAGATGTAGACGGGCACCAAGACTGCTACGAAGGCGAGCAACTTTACCCTTGAAGTGTTGTGCGAACAATTCACAATGGGCTTCTGAAGGGTCTAAAACAGCACTTCCTGTAGTTGATGTTAAAAGATCCCTGACAATATGAAAAAGCTCCACTAGACAGCTACTTGAGGATGTAATGTTGGCAGAGAAGTGGGCCGTTTTCACCACCCTTACCACAAAAAAATATGCACAGTTATGATATCTTATGGTTATGATCTGTCTCACAGCACCTCTTTTGCCACTTGTGCTCTAGCCGTTGTCCAGCCTGCTTGATTGCCCTTAGTTCACTGATGTACCAAGGTGCAAACCAGGATCCATAATACCAGAGAGGGCACTCAGGGCAACTGTGTTAAGAGCCTAACATGTCTTGTTGTTCCACAGCATGACAAGAGCTTCACCAGGTTCACCTGTTCTATTTACTGGAAACTTCCCCAGGGCATTCAGGAATCCAGCTGATTCCATTAGTCTCCGGGGGTGGACCATCTTAATCTGTCCACCACACCTGCAGGGGAAGATTGGAGTTGTAAATCTAACTTCACCAGGAAGTGCTCTGACCATGACAATAGGGTGACATCCCCCCCCATCTCCAGACTACCCTTTCTCCCATCTGGAATAAAAACCAAATTGAGGGTGTGCCCTGCCCTGTGTGTTGGACCAGTGACAACTTGAGACAGTCCCATGGTTGTCATGGAAGCTGGAATTCTAGGGCAGCCTCAACATGGACATTGAAATCACCCAGGACTGTTGTTCTGGGCTCCTCCAATACCAGAGTTGAGACAGCCTCCGCTAGCTCAGTCAGAGAAGCTGCCAGACAGCAGGGTGGATTTTACACCAGAAGCAACCCTAGTTGACTGTCTCCTCGGCCCAACACTAGGTGCAGGCCCTCATAGCCAGCTCCAAGACAGAGTGGCTTCATGGTGACAGACAAGGAAGTTGTGTAGACTGCAGCAACCCCTCCTCTGTGTCCCTGCAGCCTGTGCTGGTGTTGCACTGAGTATCCAGGTGGGCAAAACTAGGTCAGGCCAACTCCTCCCAGCTCACCTACCTAGGTCTTGGTAATGGCCACCAAATCAGCACCCTCATCCAGAGGACATGGATGGGAGAGAAGCAGTGGCTCAGGCATGGAGGGCCAGATTTGGTCCCGGGCCTCAGGTTCACCTCTAGAGTGCAAGAACCTCTATCTCATGATTGGTTTATTTTACCCTGCCATGAGAGGGCCCAGAGAACATGTGAAAATCACATTTGACTTGGCCATTTTTATTTTTATCTTTTTCAAATTGGATCTGGCTAGACATATCTTTCCTCTGAAATTATTGTTATTGTTATTGTTATTGTTATTGTTATTGTATTTAAACCCCACCTTATGGCCAAAAGGCCTTCAAGGTGGGGTATAAATTTAATAAATAATAATAATAGTAGTAGTAATTCAGAGGTAAGATATGTCTAGCCAGATCCAATATGAAAAAAAATAAAAATTATGGTTCAACATATGATATTCCTAAGGCACCCTGTCGTTGTTCACTGGAGGAAAATGCAGTTATGGTATTGTGTTGTTCTCTATCATTTGTTTTCTTCTAGAAAGCCACCCCTCCAAAACCTGCAGTTTTTTTGGGAAAACCCTGACATAATGTGCTGGGGTTAGGGCTAGAAAGATCTGTCAATTTTGGTTCTCTCAATTTCTCATTTTTCCAATCTTGAGTTCTCCAGATTTCTGTTGCAACAGGCGATTCTTTTATAAAAAATGTTTTTAAATCCTCATGAAAATTCATCAGCATTTTGTTGCAAATGTATCCAAATAAACACATTTTGTATGCAGTTCTCATTCATACACATTTTGGCAAGCAACTGTTCCTAATATAACACATCTTTGTATGTTCTTTTCACTAATATATTTTTTTCTCTCATATATGCATTTTTTGTAAAGGTCGGTTGGTTGGAGAATAGCATCACAAAATTCAGATATGTGCAAATTTTGAAGGATAGCTTGGTTTTGGTCCTCATGTTGTTTTGGAAAGTGCAAATTTGATGGACTTGCCTTTAAATGTGAACTGGATTGAATTTCTCCCCCATCACTAGGTGGGGTTAACAATGGGCAGCTAACAGAAGAAGCTCAAAAACTTGTGGCGTGTGCTTTGAGGAAAGCCACCCTCCCTTTTATGTGAAAAGCAAGACAGGTACATTAAGATCTTGGTCATCCATCCATGGCCTCTAGCTTTACATTGTCCACTTTACTGCTTCCTGATACTGCAAAACAAACATATGGTGTTTACTGACAACATTGCTCCTCAAGAGAATCCCTTCCTGCCAACTCAATTTGCAAGGCCTTGGATCTTTCCATGGACCTTTGGTTTACATCCAGAATATTCCCTCATATTATCTTGGCAAAGTACAGCAAAAGACAACCTGTATTTTCCCCCTCTACCTAATTAACAGTCCACCGAGAGACGCAGCTAAGTGATCATCAGAGCCAGCCTGAATATTTGCCTTTTGTCCTCCAGTAACCAGTCAGGAAGTGAAGTGAGGGTTATATACTACTCAAGCTTTATTGATTGATTGATTTATTAAAATATTTATATGCCGCTATTAAAAAAAATCAAAGCAGTTTACAATAAGACATGTCCAAGAGATAATGGTGATGGGAGGTGCCAGAGCAGAATGTTATATCCGCCAAGTCTTTATAGGAAGGAATTGGCTAGTTAAGGTAGATACTGGCACTGTAATCCTGATTCCTGATAATGCCTCTTTGGGGCATATAATATGTGTCCTGTAGTGTCTTGTGTTTGGTCAGAAATGCATGTTCTTACTAACTTAGTAACTGTTTTTACACACTTTTAAATTAAATTAAATGTTCTTCTTGTGATATTGGATGAAAAACAAAAGTGGATCCTTAAAGCCCTTATGGTTGCAAAAAGACTTATACCTCAAGGTTGGAAGGATAAACACCCACCATCCATGTCTCAGTGGTCAGAAGATCTTACCATCCTTTCTACATTTGTACATATATTTTATAATCACCAAACTCATTTGGATATCTATTTGGTCATATGGAGTATGTGTTTTAATATACGTTTAAATTAGGATTGATGGATTATTCTCAATGTTAATGTGAGCTGACTGTCTTTTTTCCTTTCTTTTATATGTTCAAACAGAATTTATTTATTTTTAAAAACCAGGCATGTGTTTAATTGAAAGCAGAGCATCACAGATATTGCCAGTTGCTAAGATGGGAGGAAATACAAAGTTTTCATTTTAGATGTCTAATATTTCCATTCAAGTTGAAGTCTGTGTCCAAAAATTACCTGTTCATTCAAATTATTCACGTTTTGTGTGTGTGAATATGTACGATGTGTGTGTAGGAGAATGGTCTGGAAAACTGAAAAGAGTACATATTTTATACATCCCTAGCTTCTGTTGGTACAACACAGAGGATTTCTTTTCCTTCCTCTTTGATTTTTTTATTTCTGGTTTAGTTATCCCTCCCGTTGTTCTTGTAGGGCACGTTCCGGCAACAGACAAAAGGGGACTCTGCTGCTTCTAGGACTGGGGGCTGAGGACGGGAGGAGAGGAGCGTGTGATTGATGGAGTTCTGGTTGGCTTATAAAGGGCAGCCGGGAGAGCAGAGAAATAATCAGGGAAAAGGGCGTCCCATACTGGCTCTCTCAGAGGGGAGAAATGAATCCTGAACCTCTGCATTATTAAGTTGTCAGGCGGGCTGATGATGAAAATCTGAAGGTCAGGAATAACAAGAAGCACCTTATGGGGAGATCACGACCTTTTCTGGGAGTGCTACACTCATATTTATCCACACCTAACCCTTATCCACAATTCTTCATTTGATAAGAACGTTGGGAGGAAAGAGAGGGAAGGAGCAGGGAGGGCGTGGGGTGTGTGGCATGTGTTGGGCGGGTGGGTGGGGTTGGTGAAGGGAGGCCTCATTGTCTCCCCTCTAAGTAGCGAGTGAAAATTAGGCTTCACACAGAACTGATTGTGGAGGCTGAAGTCACAGTGAAAGATAATAAACCAAAAGGACCCACGAGGGATGCCAGCAGAAATTGTTTGCTACACTGGAACTCAATAAAGGGAACAGGAGTTTTCTTAAATGACAAATTTGGTACAGTGGTGGTAAAACCAGTGATCTCCCTGGTACCTTTGTTCTCTCTTTCCTTTTTAAAAGGAAAAGCAATTAATCCATATGCAACGTTTCTTGTAAATAGCCACTTCACACATTACAACTCTCCATCCCCTCTCCCCCAGGTGTGCATCTAGGTGGTTTGAAGCATACACCTACAAATATAATGCCCATGGGTGTGGAGATTGGTCACAGCTAAGGCTGGGGGAGAAATGTGATTCAGTTCAAATTTTCAAGGCCAGCCTACCTAATTCACAGTTCTTGGGAGAAGACAAAGGTGAGTAACCCGTCTGCTATTGTAAGCCCCCTGTATCTATGAAACCATGGGGGGCTGAATTGTAACCCACCCACTACCTGGAACCAAAATGGCAGTGCTCAATTTGTCACCTGTGAATGGGGTAATAAGTTGGGGGTAACTGTTTTAGCCCACCCCTGAAACTGAAACTCAATAACCTGGTTGAATATTCACTGGGATGCACCCCCTGGATTGCCTCTATGTAATGTGTGAAGTATTCCTCAATCTCCTTTTTATTGTTCTCTTGGGGGATGAAGGACAGTCAGGTGTCAATATCTAGTTGACTTCTCCTTTGGTTTGTAAACCAAAAATGTCATCATCTGTATGCTGGAACATTAAAAAGGGGTTTATATCACTTTTATTGCCATGGTCTTTCCCCAAAATCCTAGGAACTGTAGTTTGGTAATGGTGCTAAGGACTCTCTGCTGAAGATCCCCTAGGATTCACTTAGACACCATTCCCACAGTCCCCTAAAAAGAGGGGATTCCCCAAGCAATGCCTAATGCAGACTTCACCAACCTGGTGCCCTCTAGACATTTTGAACTATAGCAAGGGATGGGTGAATTGGCAGAGGTTGATTTCTCTAAGTTTCTCATTTTCCCCAAGCTTTCCCTCAATAAATTTATTTATTTATTAAAAGTCTTCATGAAAATTCATCAGCATTAAGTCTGCATTTCTCCCATTATACACAGTTTTGCAAGTACTTTGTCCTATATAATGCATTTAGTATGCTCTTTTCAATAATATATGCGTTTCTGTGCACAATTTTACTATCTATTTATTAGGTTTATATCCTGCCCTTCCTCCAAGTAGAAGCCCAGGGCGGCATACAAAAACACTAAAAACACTTTAAAACATCATAAAAAGTCTTTGCAGGAGGCACTCCCTTAATCTAGATCCTACTTTTGAATTCCTCCAGAGTGCCAAGAGAGATGGTACCTGGACTGATCTGGCGAAGCAGTTCTGCTACCGATGCTGCTGCTGTTATCGTTGATACATACTTCCTTGCCGGGTACACATTGCAAAGGGAAAAATAAAGAGGCAGACCATAAAATGAACTGAAAATGGCCATAACTTTTTTAATCACTGTAATGGCACATATAACTGCAACAAACTAACATCAGTACAGATCTGCTCTGCCAAACGAATGAGGTGACAATCAGGCTTTCAAGTTTTATTATTGTTGTTGACAGGTTAGCGTAGGGGAAATCTTCCTTGTCAATGTTCCCAAGTGATCTATACGAACCTGCAGAGTTGTGTTCGTATGTAGTTCTTTAATGAGAGTAAAAGTCTTTTTTATCTGTATTGGTTGCTTCTGATTTGCTCCATAATCTTGATCTGTTCACTATGTATTATTATCTTGGTATATCTTTATAGTAGATCCTCCGTGGCGCAGAGTGGTAAGCAGCAGTAACGCAGCTGAAAGCTCTGCTCACGGCCGGAGTTCGATTCCGACGGAAGGGGGAAGTTGAACCTCCGGTAAAAGGGGTTGAGGTCCACTCAGCCTTCCATCCATCCATGGTCGGTAAAATGAGTACCCGGCATATGCTGGGGGGTAAAGAAAGGCCGGGGAAGGAACTGGCAATCTCACCCCATATATACGGTCTGCCTAGTAAACGTCGCAAGACATCACTCTACGCGTCGGAAACGACTCGCACTACAAGTGAGGGGACACCTTTACCTTTTTATATCTTTACCCTGTAGAGTAGGATCAGCAGTATATAGCTGATGAAAACTTATGATAAGAAATCATGACTTACTAACTGAGGTGAGATTTCGATCAGAGACTTCCTGGCTAGGAGCCTACACTCTAAGCTACTCTACTACATCAGTTTCATCTGAATTTATGACATTTGCACTTTCCAAAACAATATGAGAACCAAAACACACTAACCCTACAAAATTTGCACTTGTCTGAATTTTGTGATGCACTTCTCACACCAAGTAATGCTTACAAAAATGCATATGCTATTTATTTATTTATTACATTTGTATACCGCCCCATAGCTGACGTTCTCTGGGCGGTTTACAACAATTAAAACAAAAACAAATATACAAATTTATGTTAGGGGAAAGGGTGCACAGAGTGAATGTACTAGTGAAAATAACATACAAAAATGCATTAATCGGGATAAATCACCTGCAAAAATGTGAACATTAGTCAAAACTGCATACAAAGCTTCATACAAAAATGTATTTATTAGGAGAAATATTCACTAAAATGCTGGGGAAGTTTTGTCTGGATTTTTTTTAAAAAATCATTAATTGCTGCAGAAAGAGACCTCTGAGACCCCCAAGAGCTGCTGCCAGTGTGGACATGAATGCGTTAGATGGACCAGTTGGTCTGATTCAGTATAAGTCAGCTTCCTATGCTACTCTTACCGAGAAGTTGAACTTTAAAAAAGAAATTAAAAACCCCAGCTCCTATTAAACCAGATTCCTGGCTGAATACACGTCAAGGATTTTATTACAGGCTCTGTGTAATAACGTAATTGTATAATTAGTAATACATCCATCATTCTTCCACCAAGGAAAAAGTTATACACATACAGCTTTTGTGTAAAATCTGACAGTGGAAGAGTTTCTCTCCCCCTGCCCGCCCCGAGAATTATATCATTATATCATAAAAGTGTCAAAGCTCGAGTTTACTGTTCAGGCTAATATCCTCAAATATTCTCTTAGGCTGACATCTCTGTCAATTAAAATTAAACAAAATTGCATTGTGCCATATACACTTCAAATGGGAAGCTTTCAAGTTTATGGGTGTACTTTGAATTGATTTTTAAGATGGCATCTGTAAAACCTGCCTTGTACAAGATGTGGTGGAAGGGAGGGGAATGTAGGGGGGGATGTAGTTAAGGTTCAGTCAGTTTTAGAAATGGTTTCAAGATCATAAACCAACAACTGGAAGTTATGGGGAATCTGAGGATCTATATAAAACGACAGTGTTTTTTTTTATTAAATAAAATAACTAAAATATAGAGAATTCATACCAGATTAATTAAATCAAAACCTGGGTCTGTTTCCTTCAGTCCTTCAATCCTTTTAGCTGTGTGTACCCCCACCCCCAACAAGGAATATACACAAAACAAAACAAGGACACTTTTTGTGTTGAGTTCCAGTTGCTCAGTCTCACAGGATTTGATGGCCTGCCACTCCTGGTCATTTCCCACAGAAATACGCAGTCTTTCTCACGGGACCTTGTGTTTCTCACGGAAAATAATAGGTTTGTCAGGAAAAAAATGATGTTCTCCAGCAGCAACACCAGGCCAACAAAACAGGATTTTTGTGGAGTGTGTGTGTGTGTGAATAGGGTGGTGATTACTCTCAATGAAATGAATATATATATATATATATATATATATATATATATATATATATATATATATATATATATATATATATATATATATATATATATATATACTGTATATATTCTGAACTACACTGAATCAAGATTATTCTTCCAAAATGTGATCCCTTAGGCTGAATTTCTATCAGGGGTATGTTCAAAGGCTGCCTGTGCTTGAACAGACAGGCTATCTCCCAAGAATTGATGTGCAACATCAGCCACCCTTATTGGCATGACGTAGGAAGCTGCTGGATTGGCCAGGGATCATATAAATAGGAGGAGCCTTGCCTTATGCACATAGTAAGACAGCTGCAGCCATTTCTGGACCGGGATAGCCTGACCATTCTTGCCCATGCACTGGTAACCTCTAGGCTCGATTACTGTAATGCGCTGTATGTGGGGCTGCCCTTGAGGTTGGTCCAGAAGCTGCAGCTGGTGCAAAATGCAGTGGCGAAATTGCTCACTGGGGCAGGGTATTGCCAGCATGTCACCCCGCTGCTGAAAAAATTGCACTGGCTGCCCATTTGTTACTGGGCTAAGTTCAAGGTTCTATTTTTGGTGCACAAAGCCCTATACAGCTCGGGACCTGCACAACTGAAAGACCATCTTACCCCTTATATACCCAATTAATCACTGCGCTCTGCAGGAGAGGAACTCTTGCAGATACCATCTTATCAGAAGGTCCGTTCCGCACAACATAGGAAGCGGATCTTTAGTGTGGCGGCACCTATCCTGTGGAATTCCCTCCCCTTAAATATTAGACAGGCACCGTCTCTGTTGTCTTTTCAGTGCCTGTTAAAGACCTTCCTCTTTCAACAACCTTTTAAGTTGACACCTTATCCCAATCTGCGTCTGTGTTGGAATTGCTTTTTAAGATGTTTTTAAATCTTTCCTTTTAAACAATATGGTTTTAACCTTTCTTTTTAAAGATGTCTTGAAAGGTTTTTTAAAAAGTTTTTAAAGATGTTTTGTTTTAGTGTAATTTAAAGTCTGTTTTCATGATGTTTTAAAGTGTTTTTAGTGCTTTTGTTTGCCGCCCTGGGCTCCTGCTGGGAGGAAGGGCAGGATATAAATCAAATAATGGACTGCCTTCAAGTCAATTCTGACTTATGGTGACCCTACGAATAGGGTTTTCATGGTAAGTGGTACTCAGAGGAGGTTTACCATTGCCTTCCTCTGAGGCTGAGAGGCAGTGACTGGCCCAAGGTCACCCAGTGAGCTTCATGGCTGTGTGGGGATTCGAACCCTGGTCTGCCAGGTCGTAGTCTAACACCTTAACCACTACACCACACTGGCTCTCATAAATTAAATTATAAATAAATAAAATAAAATAAATAAATAATGTTTGTTCAACAGAGCTCGATGCTACACTTCAAGAACACAGGCAGCTGCTTCTTAGATCGAGTCAAGCCATTGGGCCATCTTGCGCAGCATTCTTCTAAGCAGGGTCGGGGAACCTCTGGGCCACATTCCATGGATTGGGAACATTCCGGGGGCCATATGCCAGTGGTGGGTGGGGTCAGAGACAAAAGTTGGCAGAACAATGGGTGTGGCTCTTAGCTTTGTGCAGTAAGCGATATACCGGCCACACAAAAGTCTAAATGCAGATACACACAGAGAGCGAGAGCTCACCAATCCCCATCCGGGCAAGCAGAAGCAGGGGTGAAGTCGTCCAGGGTCTCGGGGGGACTTAGACCCTTTACTTTTTTGAGAGCAGGGTCCCTATGTCCCCAGCATCCCGTGAGGCAATCAGCAGGAAAGGGGAGTGTGTTAGCCTCTGAGAAGGGTCTCCTAGCATGCTTCCTTATCCTTTCCTGCTGACTGGAGCTGACCAGAGTGAAAGGAGGTAAGTCAGCCACTGAGAAGAATCTTCTCAGCAGCACTCTCCCCTTTGATTCAGCTTATTGGCTGCTAGGGATGTCTGTTGTGGCAGAAGGCATTGACAAGGATCTCCTCAACTCAGCGGAAAAAAACGGGATGGTGTGGTTGTGACTAACATGAAGGGACCCTGCGCTTCTAAAGTTGCCACTACACTGCTGAGCAGGAAGCATTAACCCAGTTGAAGAACTCATTCCAGACATGCGGAGCCACTCAAGGAGGATGTACAGCTGGGAAGAGGGGCTGTGGCATGTAGACAGTCTTGAAGGTGAGACAGAGGAGCCCAGAGAGTCACATTCATTGACTGGGACTGAGCATTCCCCACTCCTAGACTACAGTGATTGGCAGTGGCTCTCCAGGATTTTGGACAGGGGTCTTCTCCAGTCCTAATTGGAGATACTGGGGATTGACCCCAAGTCCTTTCCTAGGCAAAGCATGTCCTGTCATTGAGGTACAGCCCTTTCCCTTCAGGCCCTGAGTTTGGGGTGCTTCCCGGTCCAGCTCCATCCTATGAATCTAGCTCAAACCCACATTCCTGTCCCTATGAGTAGCCTCGTATGCTCTAGGCCAGGGACAAAACTGTTCCAGCCTGGGTTTGGGCCTGCTCTGCTCATGTAGCAAAAGGAGGTGGTTGAACACTTGGGTGGTAAAATGGACTTCATTACTTCAGACTAGGGATGCTCAGTTCACATTTAAAGGTGGACCTACCTAATTTGGACTTTCTGTAAAAATATAAAAACTGAAACATAGCCATTTTGCAATTCAGTTCTCCAGACAATTAAGGTGTACAAAGATGTGTATACTATGGTAAAATGTGTGCAAAAATGCATACGTTAGTGAAAATAACACACAAAAATGAATGATATTAGCAATGCCTGTAGGGAATCTTAGCTGCCTAGAGCTTCCCTGTCATGGGCTGAAGGAAGCCTGCATGTCTGGGCCTTCAGGGTCTTCCAGGATTCTGAGCAGGAGAAGGTTCCATCTACACTTCTTATCCTTCAGGTCTGTGCACTTGAGTTGGAGATCCGTCATACTATTTTTCAGCTTAAGGACCAGCTCCGCCTTCTAGAAGCTCATGTCTGCGGCCTCTGTGGCTGTAGTTTCCACCTCTTTAACCCTACTGTCCAGGGACACCAGCTTGGTTTTTAAAGGTTGCAAGGTAGAAGCCCATTCTTCTTTCAGATCCTGTTTCTGTTGTAAAAACTGGGCTGGAAATTCCTTCTGTGTAAGGGTGGCCAGGTCCTCACCTTTGGGATTCACGTTTTTGGTGGGCTTGGTGGGCAGTGACAAACTTTGACAGACAAATGTCCATTTAGGCACATTCTCATGGCAGTTGGCTTCCTGGAGATATCCCCTGATGGGGGATGCTTCCAAAACTATTGAAGTCCATCTATAACAGGGGTAGTAGTCAATAAAAATGGATGTCAGTCATGAAGCACTTGCTCAAAGCAGCCTTCTTGGATCACCGTCACCCCATGAGGACTAAAACAAACAAACACTTGCAAAGTGAAGTGTAAATGTGTAGAACTGAACTTAAGATGTTAAAAATGAAAAATAGAAACAGGAGTTCACAGATTCGCCCATCCCTACTTCAGACTTCTGGGCGGGGATTGGGAAAAAAGAAATGCAAGTGTTATAATTCTTAAACAGGAAAAAGAAAGAAAGAAAAACTCTCCTGGATGCCATCTGAAAATAGCACACTGCCCTGTTTCAACACAATATTTTTATTATTATTGAAGGCCTAATTAACACACACACACACACACACACAAAATATAGCAATCTACATCAGTAAGCTTAATTCATAACATGATTGATTATCAGCCGTGACAGTGAAATCAGATAATCTCCAGTTTCTTAACTAAACATTTTTTTGAAAAAGCAAGCTGTTCCCCAATTGAATATGTACACTTGACTATGCAGGTGTTAGCTGCTTATTGGGTTCAGGTCAAGAGAAATATTTAACTAAAGTCCCCTGGGAGGAAAGGCAAAATTAAGAAAAGAAAGGCACGTGTGTGTGTGTATGATCCTTTTAGGGACTGGGTTATTGGGAGAGTGCAGATAGAAAACTCCTTAAGTCATTCATTTTAGAGCTTGAATGGTGTTTCATTTGACAACTTCAAAGTGAATTCTAACTGGCAATTAAAATCACCTATATCAACACAGAGCAGACTCAAAACTGGTGTGTGGCTGCAATCTTATACTCACTTATGTGGGGGAGAAACTCATTTGGTTCTCAGTTTAATAAGAGCTTGCCCAATATGCACTTCCCAAACCAATATATGAACCAAATCACAGCTCTCTTTTGAACTTTGCATTCCTCTGAATTTTACATTGAAATTCTCCAAGGAATGAATAGAGTCAAAAACTGTGTATGTTAGTGAAAAGTGCATGCACAAATGAGCACATTGGTGACAATAATGTACCAAAAATGCATTAAATTCATTAAAGTGTGTATGTAAAATGCACACCAAAATGCAAACACATTTTCATGCAGACTTTTTAACAGAAAAAAATTGCAACACATTCCCAAATGGGGCAAACCAAGTTTAAGAACAGAAAAATGAAATGAACTGTCACTGACAGATTTGTCCATCCCTCTTTGGGAGTAAGCCCTATGGTACACAATGAGACTTATTTCTGAGTAAATAAACATGCATAGGATTTGGCTCCCTAAGTGATTTTTTCTTCCTAGGAAATAATTCCTTCTTAGGAAATAATCATAATCAGCCTCTTAAAACTCCAGTTCTTTGGGGGAAGCCTGGACAGGTGGAATGCTGTAAAGCCAATATATATTTGTAGGATTGATAGGACAATGATTTTGATTGTGATGTTGGTATGATGCCATCTTCTCAGAGCTGCAAGACCACACCATAATAACTTGATCCACTTATTTATCCTCACGGGATTACATAAATGACAAAAGGAAGAACAAGTTGTAAATTAATGAGACGCGCAGCGCTGGGCCTAAACCAAGTACCATCTAGGCAAGGGTCATCTTTGGAGTCCCCTTCCATTTGATTTAACTTTAAATACCTTATTGTATGCTGCAACCACTTTCATGACTTCGATGCACAATTTAGATGCATGATTTATCTCAGCCATACAAGACGTCAAACCTGCATGTGTGGATCTGATCACAGTCATTCCTGTGTGCATCATTTATTGAATATGCACTGATTCCTTCATGTTGCGTAATAAAAACAAAAAGAATGTTAACAATACAGAGGACCACTAGGAGCCTGGAATCATACAGTCTACTGTGTATGTATATGTATATGGTCCCAGGCTATGGTCTGAAGGCACATGTGGCCAGCTCATTGCTGAAGCTAAGCAGGGTCAGGTCTGGTCAGTGCTTGGATGGGAGACCTCCTGGGAACCATATGTAAGCTGCTTTGGGTTTCAATCATGAAAAGAAAGGCGGGGTATAAATATAATAAATAAATAAATAAAATACTACTATAAGGATGAGATCCTTTGGCCGATGCTGGTTCAAAAGCATTCCATCAACCTAACAGGCCAGTATCAATTCAAGTTAATTATTTTCCACTAGCTGCTTTTACCAATCGTTTTTTTCCCATGCAAAAAATGGTCAATATTAATATCATTATTTTGAAAGGAAATACCAATATTTTGAAAGGAAATATTGATAAATAAACAAAAATATTGATAAAAATATTCTTAATATTGATATTTTAGAGGCTTTTTATTTTTAAAAAATCCATTTTCAAAAATAGCCGTGGAAAATCTCTACATAAAAATCCAATCTGCAATGATAGAGAATCAGCATAATAATGGAAAATTTGGTACCAAATCTGAATTGGGCCAAATTCTAGTTCACCCCTAGCCCACTGTATTACTATAGGAACTCGCTGGTATAGTGATATGCATTGCATTCCTATTTGATGTATAGCAATTGTTTCTCAATTTGCATGCATATACATAAATTAAAATGTGGATTTTTATGCAAATCAGTATCCACTTTTGTCTTCTTCTTTTTGTGATGCATAACTAAATTTCAGTCTAAAATTTGAAAGTGAGGAGGGGATGACAGAGCGAGAGAGACCAGAATTACAAGAACTGAATGTGAACAAGTTCTGTTACTCATGCCTTAGCCCTATTTCATAAACGATACTTGATGATATCCATTTGGCAGATCGAGATACAAATTTTAATGCTGCAAGAGAACTCAAGAGCTGGAGAGAAACTTCGCTGAGGTTTCTTCTTTGGGGATGAGACTAGAGCAGGCTTTCCCCAACCTGGTGCCCTCTATATGTTTTGAACTATAACTCCCAGCAGCCTCAACCAGCACAAAACATATTATTTGCATAATAAATGCAGGCTAATATTCTTTTGGCATGCTATTAGAGCTGGTAATGAATCATTTGCAGTTGCAGATCCATTACAATAGCAGGCAGGCTCAAGAATCACCTGAGATCATCCTGATAAGTCGAGAGAGCCTTGTAAATTGCCCCCTAATTCATAGGAACAGAAATTTGCAAGAAGCCTAAGCTTTCACTTCTCAACTGCACCTGGCCTGGGGGAGGCTTTTCCTGTTTCCTCTCCAAGAACAGCCTGGACAGTAGGCTGTGGCAGTATTGTTGGCACATGGGCTGAGGCATCAAGATCTCAGTTTGCAGGGCTTTCAGCAGAGACATACAAACCCTAATCCCTAGACGCAGTTTCAAACAAATACTCATTTTATTTACTCATATCCATCTCTTCAGGAAAAAAAGGAGGGCAGAAGGAGGTGATGGGGAAAGGGTAGAAAGAGAACATAGCTCACTTAATCCCAATACTAACATAATATTGATTCGCATTCATGCTCACTATTTATTGACGTGCGCCGCATACAATGGATGGTCTCAATTAGGCAGCCCCTTTCAAGGGAAGGGGCAATCACATTAGAAAAGTGACGGAGCCAACAGTTTAGAGAGGTCTAATTTTATGTAAAGTAAACTATCCAGGTGCCAGGAAAATGCAGATTTCAGCAAATCAAAATATTGTTTTTAACACCCTCTCCTAAAAAAAAAAAAAACCCAAAACAAATGGGATTTATCTCTAAAGCTAATTATCCTAGCTTAATATCTGTCCACAATCACATCATTGGGTTCCCAACATCTGTAATGAAATCTTCTTCACACGTTGCACTTTGAGTTTTGTGTATTCTGTTAAACAGTGTTGAATGTATTTACCTAATAGCTTAGCACAAGATTTGTTTGGCTGTGCTAGGACCAGATTTATGGAATACTGGATGTTGCTTAGAAACTTTGAGTGGTATCATGCAAAATGCACATTAAAGATCACCACCAAGGCTAAACAAGACCTGGCCTAGAAGGAGCTCTTAAGCAACTGAAATATAAAACTGTCTCTCTCTCTGCCTCTCTCTTTTCCTATTTGGCCCCTTGTAGGTTTTTTATTGCCTGGTCGCAGCTGGATTTACACTGTATTTAATAAAACATTAGTAGTCACTAGGGACTGAAATATGTAACATAAGTCTTTTTCAGTAAAATAATTCCATAAATCTACATATGAAGCCATTTTGTGCAAGTGCTGTATGCCTGTAATTTAATTAGAAATGTGGTGTATAGTGCTCCCCCCATTGCCACCACACTCTTGGAATTTCATGGAAGCCAAACCTATCCATAGTTGATTGTGGATGCATGTTGCATTTTTGGAAGCTGATTCCGAGTCTTCCAGCTATCATTTCTGGAGGAGACTTTACAACAATTTATAAACCAGTGTGTGCTGAGTGAACAGAGATGGTGAAAAGTAAACTGCATGATTCCATAATGTTGAGGCTGCAATCCTTTTTTCCCTGGGAGGGTTCATATAGGATTCTTTAGATCTCCATCTCCGAGGGCAGACAGGTCTGCCTCCGAGAGGGAAATCCAACCTCATAAGCATCCCCTGTATGGATGTGGAAAGACTCACAGTGGGTGTTTCCCTAACATAGCGGAGTCTCTGCCATGCACATATTACACCAGTGCTAAATGAACTGCACTGGCTGCTTATTAGCTACCAAGCAGGATTGTAATAAATCAACAGTTTCCATGCTAAACCACATTCATCACAAACACCGGTGTTCCTGTTCTGCTGCAGTTCACTTTCCACCAAATACTATGTTATTTGTCTTGCTCTCTGCTACTTAACAGAAATTACATAACTTACCTTATTTGCAAAACTTACATAACTATTTAGGTAACTCACATTCATTTCGATGTAAAGGAAACATCAAAACAACATTGAAAAGTCATTAATTACATATTATTTACAGACTTCAAAAAAGTCCAGATAGGGCCTTGGATGGCTTGAAATTTATTCATTTTGAAAGGTTATTAATGAGTATGTTGAATTGGGCATCACTTGCAACATGTCATTGTCATGAGAAATGGACAGGGATGGGGGGTAGGAATTTATTTGGTCCCGCCTTTGCAGTGGACCAACCAGATCTCAGGGACATCCAATGAAACTGAATGCTGAACAACATAAATAACTTCTTCACCCAGCACATAGTTAAAACTATGGAATTTACTCCCATGAGGCAATGACGGCTACCAAATGGCATGGCTTTAAAAGAGGATTAGACAAATTCATAGAGGATTATTTCATAGAATCATAGAATTGGAAGGGGCCTATAAGGCCATTGAGTCCAACCCCCTGGTCAATGCAGGAATCCAAATTAAAGCATACCCAACAGGTGGCTGTCCAGCTGCCTCTTGAAATGTTATATTAGTTTGTTAAGGACTCTAACATTTTAAATGTTATGTTAGATGCTTTTAAAAATTGTATCTCACTTTGTGACAACAACAATAATAATAATATCTTGCAGGCTTCCCATAGATATCTGGTTGGCCACTGTGAGAACAGGATGCTGGACAAGGTGGACCACTGGCCTGAACCAACAACAAAGCTCTTCTTATGTTCTTTCTTCCATCACGGAACTCAAGGTGGTACAAATGGAGTATTTTATCCAGGCACTGGATCAGAACCAGCCCTGTTTAACTATCAGATTGTACCTTGGAAAGTTGAGCCCCCCCCCCATATTAACCACCAAGGAAGGATTTGGACAGCATTTCATTTATTTAGTCTGCCATTTTATCATTTGTAGATTGTATTTTATGTGATTATGTTGGTGGCTCTTCCTTTTTATGGCTTTTGGATGTTGGTTTGGTACACTTTTTGTGTGTGCTTGTGTATAAAGTGCCTCAAATGCATAGATAAATAACTGAATAAATGAGGGGGAGGCTGTGGCTGGGGCATCTGTCCTGTATGGGAGGCTGGGTTAATTTCCCTGACTACAGGGGAAACTATTCTGGATCATGACAAGGTGGATTCCTCAGAAGTTATGTCTTCCTTTATTTTCTGGGAAATCCTTATTAAACATTTATTTGGGATGGGGGCGAACATCAGTTGTTGTCAGTATGGAGTTATTTAATTACTTTTGTGAGAAAGTTTAAAGAGAGGCCTATCCCAATCACACCGCATGGCCTAAAATAAGATTATTTACAATCCAATCTAAGGAGTGCTGACTGGTGGTGTTGGCAGCAAACGCTGCCTCAGCATTCAAATTCCCACTTTTTCTGGGCAAAAACCCAGCAGGCTGATTCAATTAAACTCTTTATGTTATATATTACCCAGAATTTTACCATCTGAAGCAATTCGCAGAGACTGAAGCCATGCCTTTATGATTGCAATTTAGTAGCAAGACTTTTTTTCCCCTCCCAGGGACTTTTTTTTTTTTAGTTGAACTGCAATGAAAACGACAGACAGAAACCATGTACTTTTGATTGTGGGTTCTGCGAAAGACACACATTGCCCCTTCTTCCACAAAATAAAGCATTATCTCGAGACATAAATTTTATACGTTGGAACGTAGATGTGCACTGCAAATATGATAATTTCTTAGGCACAGGAGCCCCAAATCAAGGGACCCTTGCTTCATTTGTGTCAGCCTTCCCCAACCTGGTGTGCTCCACATGTTTTGGACTACAGTTCCCATTGCCCCTGACCATTGGCCCTACTGGCTGGAGCTGGTGGGAGTTGGAGTCCCAACAACATCTTCAGGGCACCAGGCTGGGGAAGGCTGATTGAAGATAATGGAGGCCTTAGCAACAAATTAGTGCCTTTAGTCCACCATAATTTATCCTGAGTTGGTCTATCTACCTTAATAATGCCATCTCCGATGTCCAGCCTTCCTCTAAGGAGCCAGTGGCCCTCCAGATTTTGTTGGACTCCAGCTACCATCAGCCCCAGCCAGTATGGCAGATAGATAGGTGTGATGGGAGTTATGGTCCACCAACATCTGGAGGGCCAAAGGTTAGTCACCACTACTTTACTCTGATGGGCAACAGCTCTGCAGGGTTTCAGGTAGGAGTTCCTCCTACCTGGAGATGTCATGAACCTTTGTACGCAAAGCACGTGGTCCACCACTGAGCTACACCTTTGCTTCAACCAGAAACAGGAGTGACTGAATTTGGGACAATCTACACGCAAACAAGGGAAACAAGAGAAATATGGCCTTCCCCAGGCTGTCTTTTGTCATCAGGTCTAGTGGCTTAAAGGCAAACAGGTTGGGCAGTCCCAAAAGGAACTCCTCTGTGCCCAAGGGAAGAGTTGTTCAGGGTGAGAAGTAGGGATGTGCTTGAATTCTGCCTAATTCGGATTTCGTATTCGAATTTTCCATTAAATTGCTTATTTTCAATAGTTGAGGATCAGATTTTAAAGTAGCAAACTTCTGCAGCTATTTTTGAAAATGGACTTTTTTAAAAAAATCAGCCTCTAAAGCATTGATTTTAATAATGATAATTTATCAATATTTTAATATCAATATTTCCTTCAAAATATCAATATTTTTAAAGGAAAAATTGGTATTTCCTTCAATATTTTTTTCCGAGTGAAAAACAACCACATATCAGTCAAAGCAGTGGCTAGTAGATAAAGAACAAACTCAATTTGATGCCAGCCTGTTAGGTCAACGGAATGCTTTTGAACAGGCACCAGCCAACAGATCCCATCCCTTGGAGAAGACAAGCTAGAGTCATCTGCTTCACAGGACCATGGGGAATTCCACTGGGCCTTTTGTGCCATCTGATACCTGTTGAGCTGGTAGCTGCAATACCATCCTCTGTCTATCCACAAAGGTGGTGCTGTGATGGAGCAGAGAGCAGGCCTGGTGCTCCCCCCTCCTGGAAGATTCCACATTTGAACAAAAAAATCAAGGTACCTGGCCTCTAGTGCTTGGGTCCTTGGTTTAAGACCCCTAGGGTTGTATCCAATGCAAATCCTATTCAGAGTAGACCAACTGAAATCAACAGAGCTAAGGCAGTCATGGTCATTAACTTCAATGGGTCCACTTTGGATAGAGTTATCCTTCACAATTTTCTGCAAACCCTCTTAAGGCCATCTATCTTGGTGGCCACCACCACATCTTGTATCTACTGTTCCATAAGTTTACCAAGCCTTCCATGCTTCACTATGTGAAGAAGTACTTCCTTTTATCTGTCCTGAATCTCCCACCATACAGCTTCATTTGATAAGCTAGGATTCTAGTGTCATGACAGAAGGATAATCCATTCTCTCCATACCTTGCATAATTTGATTAAGCTTGATAATGTCTGCCATTATTTGCTTCCCCCCCAAACAAATAAAGAAGCCCAAAATATTGTAACCTTTCCTCCAGTTGTCCCAGTCCATTGATCCCTTTTATTGCTTTTTCCAACTCAACAATATCCTTGTTGAGATGTGGGAACCAGAAATGTATGCATATATACTCCAGGAGTGCTTGCCCCATACATATGTACTGTATAAAAGCATTGTGCTGTTGTCAACTTTGTTTGGGATCTCTTACCTAATGATAATCAACATGGAATTCACTTTTTTCACCACATCAGCATTTTCAGCATTTCCACCATGATCCCAACATCACATATTGTCAGCTCAGCCTCCCATGTATATTTGAAAGCCCAACACCTCCTAAATTAAGTGAACCCCAAAACTGTGTGACAGGTGAATAGAAATAGGTCTCATCCACACGTATTTAAAACACTGTTATACCCCTTTAAAAGTTGTAGAGAACCCAGGAGCTGTAGTTTGTTAAGGGTGCTGACCTCACAGAGGTACAATTCCCAGTATGTTAAGCAAATTAGTTCCCAGGATTCTCCCATAACAAAGTGGTATAACAGCTGTAAATGTATGGTGTGGATGTGTCACTAGTGACCACAGACATCTAATGAATCCTTTCCTTAACCAGAATCTCCTACTATTTCAAGCTTTTGCAATAAGTTTCCATCATCCCATGTTCTTGTTGTTAGTGAGGCTGAGGGGTTTTTCTTTCTTTTTTTCCTTTTGAACAAGGACCCCTCGCAAACCTTTCCAGTCTGCTGAAGGCTGCCCTTGTGTTGTGATGAGCTTCTTAACTTTCGGCAGATTGTTTTAATCAGGTTTTCAAAGCTAGCCCTCCATGCTTCACTGCGACGGGCCAAAGACAATGAACTGCGTGTTGCTTAGACAGGAACATCTGACTGGCTTTAATAGATTTTATGAGCCAGAGTAGGGCTTTCACATTAGATGCAGTTTTACATCTGAGAGATATCTTGAGTATTTAATCTATACAAATGACACAGATATAGAGGAGGGTGAGAGAGGACATTGAACCCTGAAGACCTTCCTAAGAGATGCATTTCATTTTAATAAGGAACACGGCGGCCATTTAATTTTTTTTCTAGCAGTGCCCCACACATGCTGCCTTGGGGATATAATGTAGGTCACTTTACATCTATTTTATCCATGGTTCCTTTTCAATAGCAATATTGTTACTAAATGTAAGGGGAAATAATCAACCTTTTGGGTCTTGGGATTCAATCTGTACATGGAAACACTTCATATAATAATAATAATAATAATAATAATAATAATAATAATAATAATAATAATAATAATAAAACCCTTTACGTTTGTTGTGGTTTTCCTAAATGAGTTTTTTCATTTCTTTTTGGAAAAGCTGATTAAGAGAAAGGATTTATAGAATACATAAAAATCACCACAAGCACATTTTAAATAGATAATTTATATTGCCTGGCAACTTATTTGCAATAAAGTTATTCAAAATACTTTTTAAAAAAGTAACCAAATCCAGTCAGGATGGACTTAAAATGTCCTATTATTATTGCTTCTTTGAACAACAACAACAACAATAATAATAGGAAAATAAATGTTATTGGTAAATGAAAAATGTGTATGGTGCAATTGTAGTCATATCGTTTGCTTTAAAAAGATTGCTGGTGTGAAATATTTGTAGGAGTAAAGTCACTCCATTAAAGTCGAGTGCGGTTTTGTTTTTTGTTTACTGCTTGCTAGCACTTTAATCCTTTTGTAGCTAATATTTTAAACTGCTAAATTACATTCATATTTTGTTCTTAGGCACATTGAACTTTTTATTTATAAGGAAAGGCAGGGTATGAATGGATTAAATAAATAAAGCTTTATTCAGAGTAGAGACGGGGGAGAAATTCTACCCAGTTTACATTTAAAGCCAAATCTATGAAGTTCACTTTTCAAAACAATATGAGAACCGAAACAAAGCCATCCTTCACTTATCCAAATTTTGCAATACAGTTCTCCAATCAAACATACAAAAATTCATTATATTAGGAGAAAGTGCTTGCAATAATGTGTGCATTCGTCAAAACTGTATACAAAAATATGTTAAGAGCTGCAATTCCGAGAGTGGTGTAATAGCCAATCCCTCTTCCGAGGGAGCTCTGAGAACTGTAGCTCTGTGAGGGGAATAGGGATCTCCTAATAGCTTTCAACACCCTTAACAAACTACAATTCCCAGGATTCTTTGGGGAAAACCACAACTATTTAAAGTGGCGTCATAGTGCTTTAAATGTATAGTGGCGATGTGGCCCAATATAGTATATCAGTGATAGCCAATGTCAGTCATACTCTGAGAAGATCCATTGAAATCAGTGGACTCAAATCAGTAGTTCCAAGAACAAACCCACTGAAATCAATGGACTTAAGCAACTCAGATCAATTTATTTCCATGGGTCTACTCTGAGTATGACTTAGTTGGCTATCACTCCTATTTGCTTGTTATTGCATTTTTTTATATCCCCCCCCCAAAAAATCCCCCAGAAATGAGTCTGAGAATAATGTTTCTTCTTTGTAATACCATTTGATGTTTTCTTCATGCTTTTTTTTGTACATTCCTCAGCTCATCACCCTTTTGGAACATCACATGGATACCATCTCCAGGGTTTGCTTTATTCTATTCCTTCATATACAAAGTATGTATGTGGAGAGGAGAGTTCTGTCGACTTTCTTCCTTATATTCGAGGTACTAATTCCTGATTTTGGGGGATCTCCTAAGTCCAGAAAAAAAATTGTGATGTCTAATTTATTGCTTCATTTGTGGCTGCTGCTACAGCGAGGTAAATTTATTCTGATTTGCACAACCCAACTCCCTCCTGTGACAGTGACTAATTATTACCTCAGTTAAAATAATGAAAGTGTCGGAAAGTGTCCGAATGCAATTTGTTAGGAAAACATGTGGCATGCTGTGTTACCCCAGCCCAAGGAAAAAAAAAAGCCTAAGTGATCAGAAAGCATGGCGAATTAAGATATTGTTCCCCCCAAAGGTTACAAATCGATAAAGGGAATTTCAGAAACTCCAGCAGCCAAGGGGGAAAAAATCAGTCACATGGCAAAAAACATAGGTGTTTTCTTCCTAATGAGCAGAAGTCATCTTGGATGGGGGAAATTCAAAGGGGCAATTTAACAGTAAGAATGTTCAAATCATTTCCTTCAATTACTGTTTGAAGGTATAATGTAAGCATTCTGCAGGACTCCATCCGTGTGAGTCACCTGGTAGATTCGACAGAGGAAATGTATTGGACATCTTTATGCACACAAGGGATAGGAACAGAAGGGTTGCTCACACGTGATGCTGAGCATAGATACAAACTGTCCCAACACGTGTGTAAGTGTTTCTAGGCTTGTTCACATGTTACACTGAACATAGGCATAAGAAGTCTCTACACATGTAGAAGTGGTAGTGTGAAAAATGTACACTTGTTGATTTGTACAGCTCAACTATTGTGTACACAGATACACAGGATCTACAGTTATTGAATGTTGCATGTGAATAACTGTACAAGTGTACAGCTCCATTATTTGGGTACACGGGCGCGCAGGATATACACTTGTTGAATGTAATGTGTGAATACCCTTTGTGTGAAAGGGTTATGATTGTTAAGATTCACATATAAAAATACTAGGGTCTGCACCTGTTCTCACTCCACTTGCCAACTCCCCCAATTAAACACCCAAGATCTTCCCCTTCCCACCCCATGCAATGACTAAGCTCCCTTTTCATCTTCCCAACCCCATTGCTGAAGCCATTTCTCTCTTCTGTTTTGCAGACCTGCTTTGCACCCATGTTTTCACATTCACCCTATGTCCATGACTCCTCTCCTTCCCCCTCCTTTTGTACAACACAGACCACCCCATGATAGCCTCCTGCATATTCCTCCTCCCATACATTACAACAACTAAACACCCTTTTCACATTCAACCCAATTATGAATCCACCATCCCCTCATATTCTGCAGCCTCTTCTGTACCCCAACGTCCATCTTTACCCCATACCCATGCCTCTTACTCCCTCCTTTTTTGCAAACTCCCTTTGCACCTTCAATTTCACCTTCACCCTTATTTTTCTCGCCACCCCCTTTTCTCAATCCCTGCTTGCACACAGACCACCTCATTTCATGCTTCCTCCCCTCTCTTATTCTGCAGCCCCCTTTGCACACACACTCCTGATGATATATGTTACTGTATCTTTAAGAAGAATAAAATCTTAAGAACAACCTTGTCAGTTAACTTGCTCTGTTAGAGAAGGTTAAGTTCAGTTGATGGATGTACATATATGAGTATTTGCTTATTAACAAAATACCTGTTCTAAATTACTACGCTGAATCTGGAACTTCATGTTGAAGACCACTCATGGTACCAGCAGTGAAATACATTGTGTGAAGGTACTATGGAATGTTTGAGGGGTCCACATCCTTTGTCTCTGTTACATGAGGCAGCTGAGGAATGGAAGAGGAAGACGTTTGAGTACAGCGAGAAAGAAGGGACACTGGAAGGGAAAAATGGCTGTTTTAAACAATGGAAGAAGTTTTGAGTAAAGCAGAGATAGACACTTTTTAGACAATGGCAAAGGTTGGTGTGAAGCAGGGATGGAGAGACACTGTGAAGAAAATTGCATTTTTAAACAATGGCATAGGTTTGAGTAAAGCAGGGAAGGAGTGACGCTGAGAGGAAAAATTGTGCCTTTAAATAATAGCAGATGGTTGAGTAGAGTGAGCAAGGGGAGACATGGAGAGGAACAATGCTATGATTTAAAACAAGCTTTAACTACAGTGAGAGTTGGGAAGGGCTCTGTCAGGTGTAGGGCATGTAAAGGTACAGGAGGACCACAACTGATCATGTAGGCTTGCATAATGATGTGTGTCACACTTGCTAGCCCAGACAATCAGCTGATTGTTGGGGCTTTTATAGCATAGTGCCTTTGCCTATATGGTTCAAATTCAAATTGTGCAGGCAAAAAATGGGGCCACCTGGTATTATGTCAGGTGATTGTCATGTGGGCAACCCCATCCCACCTCAATGTATTGTTTGGGTGGTAGCCAACTAGGTTTTATTCATAGTAGACTCATTGAAATGAATGGACCTAAATTAGTTATATCCATTATATTCAATGGGTCTAGTCAAACTAAACTCAGCTGGCAGCAATCCTATCTTTAGAGCATGATCCAGTGACACTGGGACAATGAAGATGGCAACAGCTTCAAACACTTGGTTCAGTACATCTTTTCACCATGCCAGAGCATGAAGTGAATGGCATCATCAGACCAGGCTATGGTCTGAAGACACATAAAGCCAGCTACCTGCTGAAGCTAAGCAGGTTCAGGTGTGGTCAGTGCCTGGATGGGAGACTTCCTGGGAACCATATGTAAGCTGCCTTGGGTTTCAATCGTGAAAAGAAAGGCAAGGTATAAATGTAATAAATAAATAAAATAAATCATTTTAAATACATAAATTTATCAAATGTATAGCCCGCCCTTCATTGCAAGCAACTCTGGCTGAATCTTATTTAAATAAAAATTTAAATTGCATTTGTGTTGGAATTGCTTTTTAAATATATATTTTAACCTTTTTAAAATGTTTTAAAGCTTTTTAAAGATGTTTTAAAGATGTTTTGTTTTAATATGTTTTTAATGGTTGTTGTGTTTTAATATATTTTAAAGTCTGTTTTTATGATGCTTTAAAGTGTTTTTAGCACTTTTGTTCACTGCCCTGGGCTCCTACTGGGAGAAAGGGCGGGATATAAATCAAAAAAATAAATAAATAAACAAAATAGAAGCATACAATAGGAGCCATCAATAAAATACTAAAAGCCATCTCATCATAACCCTGTTGGATGCTGTGATGTCACCCTGCATTAGTAAATAAAGTCACAATGAATCAGATTTGGCAAGTAAGGTCACAACATTAATTCCTAAAAAGGAAGGCATTTTTCAGCCACTTCGGAAAATGTTAATGAAAAATTGTGGGTATATTTCCACTCCGGCTTTCATGGATTTAAAAAAGCATTTAAAATCAACCAGGCTAATATAGGAACATAGAAAGCTACCTTATCCTAAATGTGGACTAAAACCCGGAGCAAATTTCACTGCCCCACTGACACGGAGCCACCAGCTATCTCTGCTTTCAGCAAGATGTGCATTCTCATCCACATTCCTTTGTTTTAAATGTATTGTTACATTCTTATTGTAAACATCATTGACCTGTGGGAAATTGGCATTAATATGTAACCTGGAAATAAATCATGACAGAAGTAATCACACATGCATGCTGTGAGAGCTGGATCAGAGCTAGGGATGGGAACATCTGGCGATTTTGGTTACTCTCCATTTCTTATTTATTTATCTGTCTGTCTGTCTGTCTGTCTGTCTGTCTGTCTGTCTGTCTATCTGTCTGTCTGTCTATCTGTCTGTCTGTCTGTCTGTCTGTCTGTCTGTCTGTCTGTCTGTCTGTCTGTCTGTCTGTCTGTCTGTCTGTCTGTCTGTCTGTCTGTCTGTCTGTCTGTCTGTCTGTCTGTCTATCTATCTATCTATCTATCTATCTATCTATCTATCTATCTATCTATCTATCTATCTATCTATCTATCTATCTATCTATCTATCTATCTATCTATCTATCTATCTATCTATCTATCTATCTATCTATCTATCTATCTATCTATCTATCTATCTATCTATCTATCTATCTATCTATCTATCTATCTATCTATCTATCTATCTATCTATCTATCTATCTATCTATATTCCGCCTTTCCTCCCAGCAGGAGCCCAGGGCGGCAAACAAAAGCAGTAAAAACACTTTAAAACATCATAAAAAAAGACCTTAAAATACAAATAAAACAACTTTAAAAACATTCTTTAAAAAAGCTTTTAAAACATCTTAAATAAAAAGGGTTAAAAACATATTGTTTAGAAAAAATGTTTTTTTTGTTTTTTTAAAACATATTAAAAGCAATTCCAACACAGATGCAGACTGGGATAGGTCTTAACTTAAAAGGCTTGTTGAAAGAGGAAAGTCTTCAATAGGCGCCGAAAAGACAACAGAGATGGCGCCTGCCTAATATTTAAGGGGAGGGGATTCCACAGGGTAGGTGCCACCACAATAAAGATCTGTTTCCTATGCTGTGCAGAATGGACCTCCTGATAAGATGGTATCTGCAGGAGGCCCTCACCTGCAGACCGCAGTGATCGACTGGGTATATAAGGAATAAGGTGATCTTTCAGGCATCCTGGTCCCAAGCTGTATAGGGCTTTGTACACCAGAACTAGAACCTTGAACTTGGCCCAGTAGCAAATGGGCAGCCAGTGCTATTCTTTCAGCAGCGGGGTGACATTTTGGTGATACCCTGCCCCAGTGAGCAGTCTTGCTGCCGCATTTTGCACCAGCTGCAGCTTCCGGACCAACCTCAAGGGCAGCCCCACACAGAGCACATTACAGTAATCCAGCCGGGAGATTATCAGTGCATGGACAACAGTGGTCAGGCTATCCTGGTCCAGAAATGGCCACAGCTGTCTTATCAGCCAAAGCTGGTGAAAGGCACTCTTAGCCACGGAGGTCATCTGGGCCTCTAGTGACAAAGATGGATCCAGTAGCACCCCGGACTATGAACCTGCTCTTTCAGAGGGAGTACAACCCCATCCAAAGCAGGCAACTGACCAAAGTCGGGAACCACCAACCCACAGTGCCTCCATCTTGCTAGGATTCAGACTCAGTTTATTGGCCCACCACCGAGTCCAGGCACCATTCCAGGGCTTGCACAGCCTCTCCCAATTGAGATGTTATGGAGGAATGGAGCTGGGTATCATCAGCATACTGCTGACACCTCATCCCAAAGCTCCTGATAACCACTCCCAAGGGCTTCATATAGATGTTAAACAGCATGGGGGACAAGATGGTACCCTCAGGCACCCCACAGCACAACTGCCAGGGGGCCGAAAGACACTCACCCAATGCTATTCTCTGAGAGTGACCTATCAGAATAGATCACCCTTGCCTTGACTAACCTGGCACCCTACAGATATTTTGAATTACAACTCTAGTCATCCTTAGCCCTAGCCTGGAGAGCTGGCAAAGGCTGGAGGAGACTATAAAGAACTAAATGATCCAATGGTCTGAATCAGTCTAAGGCAGCTTCATATAAAATTGCCAAAAGTGTATGTGTGGGTGCTTTTCAAGGACACCAAAATGTTTGTGACCCTCTCTAAAGTTCTACTCTAATTATCAAACTATAAATTACACTTAGTGTAAGGATAGCCACTGCAGTGCCCTCCTGATATTCTTGGACTACAGTTCCCACCATCCATCCTCTCTGATCATTGGTCATACTGGGTAGGGCTGATGGAAATTATAGCCCAGCAACACCTGGAGGGCACCACCCTTGGCTACCCTTGGTTTAACGTATAATGTACAGATGCTTCTTCATTTCTTCTTTACTTAATTACAGGCAAGGTGTGCTATTACTGAGACCACAATGCACAGGAAGAGGAGGAGTCTCTTCCCAATATAAATCACCCCTCCCTCCACACCTGTAATTAAGTAATGAAAAAGTAGTCATAGCTGAATGTTGCACACTAAGTGTAACATATAGTTTTATTATTTATTTAATTTATATCCTTCCCTTCCTCCCAGAAGGAGCCCAGGGCTGCAAACAAAAACACTAAAAACACTTTAAAACATTTAAAAAACACTTTTAACATATTAAAACAAAACATATTAAAAAACGTCTGAAAAAGCAATTCCAGCACAGACATAGACTGGAAAGTTTGGCTCTAAGGATAATCTTTGATAACTCGAGGTAAAATGATTTTTTAAAAAT
Source organism: Rhineura floridana (assembly GCF_030035675.1). Classification (NCBI taxonomy): domain Eukaryota; kingdom Metazoa; phylum Chordata; class Lepidosauria; order Squamata; family Rhineuridae; genus Rhineura; species Rhineura floridana. The sequence goes on along the minus strand of NC_084493.1, from coordinate 5,654,282 downwards.
TAATTAATAATACCAGCATTGAGACTGCACCACCCAAGCATGCAGGTGAGGGATTTATGAATTCTGAAAATTGAAATCCTGCCTTTCCACTGGCATGCTCAAAGTAGTTAAGAAATTCAGATTGCTTAGACCAATTTAATTTACACCAAGCTGCTACAAACGTATCGGTCAAATCAATAGAAAACTATCAGAACAAAGATAAGAATCTGCTGATAAAAGGGCATAATGATTTGACAGAAAACTGAAGGTGCCCCCACCCCCAGCTTCAGGCAAGTGACGTTGCATGAAGTGGTGGTGCTGTGGAGACTCCGAACTGGATCAGAAAGCAAATAATTCTCCCTACACACACATACCCCTTTATTATCCCAGCTCAGATATCCACCAAAGCTCAGGCCCAGCTCATGGTAGGCTTACCTCAGTGTCACCCTCGCTGGAAGCACCCTGGCACCAGATCTGCTATTTCCCAAACCTGTGAAGAGAATGTAGGAATCATTGCTTGAGCTTGAATCTTAAGACATCCATCTTTTCTAGGAAGCTTGAGGATGGTAGTGTTTAATTCATATACCTCAATGAGCTCCAAAGAATGGAAAATTATTTATTTTATTTTTATTTTATTACATTTTTAGACCGCCCTATAGCAACAAGCTCTCAGGGCGGTGTACAACAGGGTAAAAACAGATTAAAATACATGTGGGTATGAGTACAATACAATAGAAAACATTTTTAAAAACAAAATTAAGACAAAAGATTAAAATTAAAATAAATGAAAATTAAATTTAAAATGCCTGGGCAAAGAGGTAGGCCTTTACCTGGCGCCGAAAAGATAACAAAGAAGGCGCCAGGTGTATCTCATCAGGGAGGGTGTTCCATAATTCGGGGGCCACCACTGAGAAGGCCCTAGCTCTAGTTATTGCTCTCCGGGCCTCCCTATGCGTTGGAACCCGGAGAAGGGCCTTCAACGTCGAGCGCAGTGACCGGGTAGGTACATAGCAGGAGAGGTGTTCCGCCAGGTATTGCGGTCCGATGCCGTTAAGGGCTTTATAGGTAAGAACCAACACTTTAAATCTGGCCCGGAAACATATTGGTAGCCAGTGCAGCTGGACCAGGACAGGTGTTATATGATCAGACTTTTTAGTCCAAGTAAGAACTCTGGCCGCAGCATTCTGCACCAGCTGAAGTTTCCGAACCGTCTTCAAAGGTAACCCCACGTAGAGTGCATTACAGTAGTCCAATCTAGAGGTTACCAGAGCATGGATAACTGTGGCGAGGTTCTCCCTGTCCAGATAGGGTCGTAGTTGGGCTACCAGCCAAAGCTGGTAGAACGCATTCCATGCCACCGAGGCTACTTGAGCCTCCAGTGACAGGAGCGGATCTAATAAGACCCCCAAACTACGGACCTGCTCCTTTAGGGGGAGTGTAACCCCATCTAGGGCAGGTCGGACATCACCCATCTGGGCAGAGAGCCCCCCCACCAACAGCATCTCAGTCTTGTCAGGATTGAGTCTCAGTTTATTAGCTCTCATCCAGTCCATTATCGCGGCCAGGCAGCGGTTTAGTACATTAACAGCCTCACCTGAGGAAGATGAAAAGGAGAAGTAGAGCTGCGTATCATCAGCATATTGCTGGAAACGCACTCCAAATCTCCTAATGACCTCACCCAGCGGCTTCATATAGATATTAAAGAGCATGGGGGACAAAACTGAACCCTGTGGGACCCCATATTAGTGTACCCAGGGACTCGAGTAATGCTCCCCAAGCACCAGCTTCTGGAGACGATTCTCGAGGTAGGAGCACACCCACTGCCAAGCAGAGCCTCCAACTCCTAAATCCGCAAGTCGCCCCAGAAGGATACTATGGTCGATGGTATCAAAAGCCGCCGAGAGATCAAGGAGAACCAATAGAGTTACACTCCCTCTGTCTTTCTCCCGACAGAGGTCATCATACAGGGCGACCAAGGCTGTTTCTGTACCAAACCCCGGCTGAAAGCCCGATTGAAATGGATCCAGATAATCAGTTTCATCCAATAGAGCCTGGAGCTGGCGAGCGACCACACGCTCTAAAACCTTGCCCGGGAATGGAACATTTGCCACCGGTCTATAGTTGTCAAGGTTTTCAGGGTCTAAGGAGGGTTTTTTTAGGAGCGGTCTCACCACTGCCTGTTTCAGGCAGAGTGGTACCACTCCCTCTCGTAAAGAGGCATTAATCACCTCCTTGGCCCATCCGGCTGTTCCATTCCTGCTAGCTTTTATTAGCCATGAGGGGCAAGGATCCAGAGCGGAAGTGGTCGCCCAGCAACAATATTTTGCTTCTGAGCATGCTCAGTCTCCATTGTCACCTGCATGAGACCTCCTCCATCTCCAGCCCTCCTCACCAGGGGAAGTGTCCTAGCTTGGTGGTAGAACACATGTTTTGCATGCAGTAGGCCTCAGGTTCAATTCCCAGTATTGCCAGTTAGGAACTGGAGAGACCTCTGCCTCAAACACTGAGAGCTACTGCCAGTCACTGTCAACAGCACTAAGCTAGATGAAGCAATGGTCTGACTCGACATAAGGAACCTTCTTTATTGCCAAATACCATCCATACAAGGAGAGGGGGTAGTGATGGTGGAAGGCTGCTATCATCATCATTTAAATTTCTTACCCACCCTTCACCATGAGATCCCAAGGCATGTTGCAACAATTTAAAAATACAATATTAAAATCAGTTAAAACAAATTACAATCAATAGAATAGGGTGGATCCTAATGTAGACGATTGACCAGGAGTTGATCGTCCTGAGATCTCATGGAGAATTATGTCCTGGGCTCCTTTGGGAGGGTGGGATATAAATTTAATGGATAAATAAATCCTTGGGAAAACTGAGAACTCCTCCAAGAGTTCTCTAAGAAAGACCCAGATAATTTTGAGTTTTTTCAAGGAAGGAATCTTCCTTGGTGAGATCTGAGGTGCTTTAGTCCCGGGAGAGGCACACTTAAGACTCATTAAAGTTAAATGTTCCTTTCAGTATTCTTTTTTATAAAAATAGTTTTATATGTGCATTTTCAATAATAAATACAAACAATTTTACTCAAAAGAACCCCTAATGTCCCCCCATACATTCCATATTTACATATCATTCACAAAGAAGTAAGTTATTTAACAGTTATCTGTAAGTATTGTGGCCAATTGTAGGCTTTAGTTAATGTCATGTTCATTGTCTCAGCAGATTACTCCAGAGATTGCCATGAGTTGGTGGAGGCATTCTAGACATGGTGCCTCTATTATGTTGAATAAAAATGTACCACGTTTCCTCAAAGCCATCCTTGTTTGATGTGCCTTTTAGATCCTTAAGTTGCTTAGAGAAGTGCAGTGGTCCATATTTTCTCCTACCATGCCTCCAGCGTCAGATTAGCAGCTGCCTTCCAGCTAAGACCCGTCTTGCAGCTACCATAAAAAGGGTTAATAATTCTTTAAACAACAAATCCTTTAAATCTTCAGTAAACAAGTTCAATAATGTTAGCCTGGGATCACAAGGAACCATCTGACCTATAATAAGCCTTACTTCATATATTATTAAACTCCAGAATGGTTGAACTTTCTCACAGGTCCACCACATGTGAAAATAAGATCCCAGTTGCTGGCAACCTCTCCAACATAGTGGGTTTGATTTTGGATTTATTTTATGATATCTGGGAGGTGTGTAATGCCTTCAAGTGTACTTCTTATCAATGCAACGTGTCCATTGCATGCTTTCCCTGGATAGAGAGAATAATACTGTGAAATACTGTAATACATACTTTTTATTACAGAAATTTCAAGATCTACTAAATCCTTGGTACGCCTGTTTTGGGGCTATAAAGGAGGAAGTCTGGAATTTCATAGTGTATCTGCATCAGGCAGCTGGCTTGTGTCATTCACAACCACCATATAGCTTGGGAAAGAAACAGTAGTCCATGGAAGTGCCCACTCCATAGTTTGTCAATAAGTGAATCAGCAATTTGAGGGATAACAGTTGGGTAAATTTGTTTTGGACATTTCATCTTGGGAAACTAAAGTATTGAATTCACCAAGCTATTCTCTCTCTCTCTCCCTCTCTTTCTCTCTCTTTCTCACACACAACTCAGGATCAAACAAATAATGAATTATGGCTCCATACAAAATGTTGCAGGTGTGAAATTTGGGGATATTTATTTATTTATTTATTGCATTTGTATACTGCCCCATAGCCAAAACTCTCTGGGCGGTTTACAGCAATTAAAAACATTAAAAACAAATATACAAATTTAAAAACACATTTCATATGACTGCATAGTGTGAACTCATCTGTAAAGTTCTAGGCTTCATCCAGATCTTTTCCAGAGCTCTGACCCTTCTATATTGAAGAAGGGCCGTAGCTGAGGAGTATAGCATCTGCTTTGCATGTGTAAAGTCCCTGGTTTAATCCTTCGCAACTCGAGATAGGGCTGGGAGAGACTCCTGCCTGAAACCCTCAAGAGCCACTGCCAGCCACCTCTTTGAAAGTTCAGACCAAAAGCCAGAGCGGATTCCACTGCCCCACTGACATGGAGCTGACATGTTGATCATGTGGTTTTAAATTGTTATATGAAATGTTTTTTATCTTGATGTACACCGCCCAGAGAGCTTTGGCTATGGGGCGGTATAAAAATTTAAATAAATAAATAAATAAATAAATAAATAAATAAATAAATAAATAAATAAATAAATAAATAAATAATACCAGCAACCACTGGTTCGAAAGCAATGTAATGCTCTCACCTGGGTGCCCTGCGACACACAGCAAACTGCCACTTGATAACATCATTGCTTCCAGAGTGGTTGATGAGGGAGCAAGAAAGTTTCTTTCCCTGTTCTACTCCAATTCAAATGGAAGGCAATGGCTTGCTTTGCTTGCCCTCCAGGACATCATCACAGAGTCAGATCTGATTGGCTGCATGGCTCCATGACACCATCACATTTACCCCATGATCTCAAATTGGCTGGAATAACTTGGAAGCCTGGTTTCACCACTGGTGCCAGAGAAGCAGCACTGGAGGAAAACAAGGTATATTAAGCACTGCAAACAGTCGTGCAGGGGAATACCGTTTGGAGGGGTTTCAGAGGGCTTTATTTGGGCCTTCTAAAAGTCCTCCTTCTCCAAAGAAAACTCGAGTGCAAAAATACAGCAGAGCTCTAATTGTTGCACACTTGATTGCATTAATGTTGAGTTTAATAGCTGGCACATCTCAACTAACTGGGCAATTTTATACTGAATACTTTACAGAGCACAACATAAAAAATGGTTTGGAAACTATAATATCTATTCTCTGCTACCTCTGGGAACTGGACCTTGTTATTAGATTACACTACACAAGATTAGACCAGTCAATAAGGGATTTGTTATATGCTGCCTGCCATTTGAAATACCTGGTTGTTGATGGGGGTTTGTCTCTCCCGCTAAATTCCTCTAGGACCACCTCTGCAGACGCTTTGGTTAAATATGTTCACAGATCATAAAACTGGCAAGCTACTCCACAATATAGTTTCCATGCTAGAGACTGAGAGACTAGAGATAAGGTGATCTACCGTTGTGTCATGACAGGCATGAATTTGAGATAAACAGAAGTTACTGAATCAAAAATAGTTTGTGCATCTGCACATTTAGAATGACATCTTACAGTATCTCACGAGACCATGGGCTGATTCTCACATTAACTGAGCTAGAGAGGAATGTCAACTTTGCAAATGTTCATATCATTTGTCCTGATCCACACCTCTCAGTCTAATGTATTCAGCAGAGCAGGAAAAAAACCCGCATGTTGTGATGCTGTTCTTAGCAGCATTGATCAGGGATGGGGGGGAAATTCAGTTCAGTTCCCATTTAAAGACAAATCTATCTAACTTGAAACAATATGCAAACGAAAACACAGCCATCCTTCAAAATGCACACTTCTCTGAATGTTGTGATGTAGTTCTCCAGCCAAGTGACGTGTACAAAAATTCATATACTTAGTGTGCATAAATTGGTGAAAATAATATAAAAATGCATCACCTTCAGAAACAATTGTTTGCGAAAGCAGTGTAGGTTGGGCAAAACTGCAAACAAAAATGTGTACCTTAGGAGAAATGTGCATTAAATGCTGGTGAATTTTTATGAGGACTTAAAAAAAAAATTGCAAACTGATCTGGAAGTTTAGAGAGGTGAATTCAAGATTGGAAATATGAGAAACTCAGAAAAACCAAAATTGACAGATTTGCTGATTCCTAGAGTTAATCCATAAAATATGTATTTAAATATGCACTGAGAGAGAGAGAGAGAGAGAGAGATGTGAATACACATTAAGATACATATTTAAATAGGCATTTTGAAAGAATTCTTTAAAAATCCTCAGATTAATGAAGAAATTGAATGGAACAGAGTCATAGTTTTTTTTAAAAAAAGTGAAAGTGAAATGGACACAAAAATGGGAACAGTCATGGATTTCCAACCATGACTGCTTCTTCTCATCAGCCATAGGTCTGCAGCAGATATTTGATCCCCCGTTCCAATTTCAGTCATGGGGGGAGGGGAAAGGGCACCAATGAATTTGCTGCTTCCAGATTGGTGTCCCATCTATCCTAGTACTTCCACAATATGAACGCCCTATTGCATCCATAGCTACTGTGAGATGGAAATGAATAGGAGTTGAAAGGATCATACTTAAGAATGTCCCTGCGTTATGCCCACAAGATCATTCCATCTCTTATATAAGCTCAACTTTCTCTGGCTGACATTTTGGAAAAGGGACCAAGGCAGACAGGTGAATGCAGATCAAAACAGATCATGCAAAGTTTCCATTCTAAAGGTCAAGGTTGCCACTGTTTTTGTCATAGGGATTTCACTCTACTAATGCCATCTATTTGTCCCCTCCTATTTGGGGGGGGGGCATATATTCCATGCTGTATAAAATTGCACTTCTGGGACAGGTCATCAAGGAGGTCCTTCCTGATGTGGACCACATGCATACCATACATTTATTCCACTCTTATTCCATAGTCATGTTTTCCCCCAAAGAATCCTGGGAAGTGTAGTTTGTGAAGGATGCTGAGAGTTGTTAGGAGACCCATGTTCCCTTCATAGAGCTACAATTCCCAGAGTTCCCTGGGAAGAGGAGCTGACTGTTAAACCACTCTGGGAACTGTAGCTCTATAAAGGGAATAGGAGTCTCCTAACAATTCTCAGCACCTTTAACAAACTACAGTCCCCAAACTACAATCACCAAACTACAGCCTTTGGGCAGAACTATGACTGTTTAAAGTTGAAGAATAGTGGAATAAATTCATGATGTGAATATACCCCTGATCTCCCATTTTACCAAAAAAACCCATCCCTACCATGCATGTGTCTGCCTAGGCAGCCTTGTTGCATGGACAAACGCAGCAGCGTGGAATCTCTGGCCCACGGGCCCAATTAGGCCGACTGGGCCTCCCCATCTCACCCATAAGGTCCATTTCTGCCAAGCCGCCCAACCTGTCCTACACCTGACAACATATATGCCATCAGGTGTGGACCAGGTAGAGATATGCCTGGGCCCAAAGGGGTGGTGGTGGCAGGCACTGTGGATCAGCTGATCTACAAAAAAGTCACTTGATATAATTGAGATGTCAGATGATTGACAGGTGGGCCACAGGGAAATTGGAGAAGAGCTGGATCCGGTTCCTCACCCTTGAATATGGGGAACAGAAGAATAAACTGGATGAATGGATGCTTCTCATGGCATTTCTTTCTATGGGCTTCATGTGCTCCACATTTCTCTCCTCAGGCATTCTGGGTGAACTAGGAGAGTTTCTGAAATTAACTGTAGCACTGGGGCATGCACAGCTTGGATAGGCTCTAAGAGGCTGTTGGGTGTCCATTGGCAGGGGAACACTGAAAAATCCTGCTTCCGTGGCCCGGGTCTCCCTCTTGCAGTAGATGAAAAAATCACATCAGGAACAGATTTTAGGTTTTATTATCATTATTTGAGATTTTTTAATGCCGTAATGTAAATTGTATGTTTTTATATTGTACGTCGCCCAGAGTGGCTGGAGAACCAGCTAGATGGGCGACTAATAAATTTAATAAATAAATAAACAGATAGTTACATCACTGCACACTTCCCCCATGAGGATCCCTTCACAGTCCCTGGGGGGGGTCTAGGCTGAGGCCTCACCCCTTGCCCTCTGGCCTTCTAGCCCCACCAGGTCTCTGGCAGCCCCTTCTCCCTCTCAGGCTGAACACCCTCCCCCCTCAGCTTCAGTCAGCCCTTCTCTTCTGTGGGCCTCTGAAGGCTCCCTACCAACAGCTGGGTCTCTCCACAGCTGTTCCTCCTTTGGCTGGTCTCCTGGCCCTTCTTCCTCAGCCAGTTCGGTTGACCAGGGACTTGATTCTCAATTAGGGTTGCCAGGTTCATGGCCTGAGACTGATCCTGTATTTTCAGGAGAAGAGAAAGTCAGCCAAGTGCAGGTGTTCTCCCTCCCCCCTGCACAACTTTTAAAGATACAGAAGATTTCTTGGTAGCCAGACCCAGCCTCCAAGAGGTGCCATTTGTTTTTACTTTTAGTCAGTGGAGACTGGTGGTTCCGATGTCAGTGGGGCAGTGAATCTGCTTGGGGTTTTAGTCTGAACTTTCAAGGAACTGTCCAAGGTGCTGAAATTTGCTCTCTCTTAATTAAATGCAGGAAAACCAGAAGGAATCCCAGGATCCTTAAAAAAGATGCAAACAGGTATTAAAAAGACCCATTCTTAGTGTGGTGTAGTGGTGAGAGCATTGGACTAGAGTTCAAATCCCAACCCAACCATGAAGCTCACTGGGTGACCTTGGGCCACTCCCTCCGTCTCAGCCTAACCTACCTCACAGGGTTGTTGTGAGGATATAATGGAGGGGGAAATGCCACGCACGCTGCCTTTAGCTCCTGGAAATAAAAACAGGATATAAATGTAATAAATGCATCAATAAATTAAAAGACCTGACTGCATTCCCTCTCCTATTTTGCAACCCCACAGTTCCATTACTTCCCCAGCACATTAAATGAGGCGAGAGGAAAAGTGGGAGGAGTTTTGAAGGATTGATTGGGAAAGGGAAATCACATACAGCAACTTGAAGGAAAGCTAGAGGAATGTAGTAACAACAACAGCAGTAAACAAAGAAACAAAAATAGTGTTGTTTGGTGTGAGCTGTCTTAGGAAATTAGAGATATCATTATAATTCATTACATTTCTGTTGACTTACCATCCATAATAAATAGGCACCAAGGCAAGTCAAGGAGACAACAGAGTTCTCTTTCTCAGAAATTTACCAAGCAAGCTATTAATAGCAGAGTTGCACTGAGGTTACTGAAAGCAAAAATCCTGAACTCCCAGCCTGGTGTTCGGCTAAAATTCAGGTACCAGCCTGAAGGTCGGGGAGTTGGCTGGTGGACTCTGGAGTCTAGTTGAGCTCCCTCATCATAATTAAAGCAATAATTTCTGACAGCGGTGGATTCCCCGTAGCAGTTAATGATTGTCTGCTGGGGTTGTAAGCCCTGAGGCATAGCTGAGGACTTTTAATCCAGCCGGCCATTAACTGGCTGGAAATGTCTGACCTAGAAGGTCACTTTGTTTCTATTTTTAAATGATGAAAATGTAACAAAAAATATAATGGAGGGGGGAAATAGTCAATTGGCTATATATATATATATATATATATATTAAGGCAGATATTGAACAAGAAAAATGAGGGTGCTAGTTACTGCCATTTAAGGAATAGACATACATTATGGCTAGGTTTGGAAAAAACTTGTTCAGCCTTTTATAGAGGGCAGCGTGCCTATGAATACCAGTTGTTGGGAATCACCGATGAGGAGAGGGCAGTCCTGCTTGTGAGCTTGCCAAGGGCATCTGGTTGGCTAGCATGACAGCAAAAAGCTGGACTAGATCAGCGTTTGGTCTGATCCAGCATGGCTCTTTTGATGTCCTAATGGACTGCAACAGCCCCATGGGTTAGGCTGATTTAGGACATAGGAAACTCTCCTGTGATGAGTGAGACCACTTCAGCACCTTGGACAGCTCCTTGAAAATTCAGACTGAAAGCTGGAGCGGATTCCACTGCCCCACTGCCTATGGGGCCACCAGCCGCCACTGCTGACAGCCATTTTGTGGGAGGGGCCTGTAAGATAGGAAAGGAGACCTGGTGAGGAGCTTTCCTGGAGGAGAAGGCCCAATCCTTGTTGCTGGTTTAATCACTGGCTGTGTAAGCCACCTTGCAGACCCATAAAGATAGAAAAGGCAGAGGACAAATAATGGCAAGCACACAAACAACAACACTTCTCTCTTTAGAAAGAACACACACGCACACACATCCCAGGACTGCATATGGGGAAGGCACAGCAAAGGATGACAAACATGATCTACACCCATATGTGAAAGTAACAGCAGCATCCAGGAGCATGAAAGAGTCGAGCTTCACTTACAATTTTTTAAAAATGAAAACCTGAATGAAAACCTCTGAGTTCTCACCTTCCATCTCTCGCTCCCTCCTTTTTTTTCCCTAAAAGAGACATCTGTCTCCACTGTCAGTTCAGTTTCCTATGTTTAACCCTTGATATATCTTGCCTGATTACGGCTAATAAAGCTTGACAATCGGAGGGTTAATCCAGACGTTGGTCTCCTGATTTCTTCTCAGGAAACAGTCTGTCCCTGAGAGCTTTCTGGCCCGCTGCAAGGCTATATCCCCCCAGGGTACCATTGGAGCCAAGCACCACTCCGCTCCTATTGTCTGCCAAATGGGCAGCAATTAAGTCAACTGTTCTCCAATTAGAATTCGAAGGAATTTATCTTGTTTCTCTTGTATTCCGAACTCCCCAGCCAAAAGGGGCCATTTATTGGAATCGGTTACACAGACGTGCGCGCACGGAGCAACAGGGGGGGAAGAGATGAAATAAATAAATAGAAGGCCTCTCCTGCAATGTGATACTCCTGGGTTTTTCCGGCCATCCATTCACACGGCTTAATTCAGGGATGTGTGACAGAGGGGGCTGTTGGCCTCAAGGGAGCCTTTATCGGTAAAGCGGATTTGCACAGGATACCCAATTGACTGCAGCTTTAGGTATGTTCCATTTAGCAAAACTTTGTCAGCACCATTATGCGGACACCGCAATCAACACTGAGGTAAATTAAAGGAAGAAATGCAATCTTCTTGGGATGTAATTGATCTGTTAATATCTAACTTTGTCTTCTGGAAATGGAAGCATTCGTTTTTTGAGGAAGGAAACTACACGTAGAGTTCTCTGAATGACAGGGTTGAATAATTGGGTATTAGAGTGATACCCAGACAAACTCAAACTTGCTCCAAACCCACATGTGGAAGTCTGTGCAAGTTTGCATCCACCCATCCAAATGCACCAACGTGCCATGTATTGTACCTGAAAGGAGCTTTGTAGTCATCCAGGCAGGTAACAAGACCCAGTGCTTTATTGTAACCCTTGGTGGGATGCTTTTCAACTTCATTTGATTAGATGGTTACCAGTTTGTACAAACCCAAGGCTCGACCCATAGACAATCAAAGGAAGTTTTCCAATCAATGTGCTGTTAAGCCTGTGCAGACCTCAGTGGCAGAGCACATATTTTGCATGCAGAAGGTCTGATGTTCAATCTCTGACAGCTCCATCTTAGAACATAGGAAGCTGCCTAGTATTGAGTCACACCATCAATACACCTAACTCAGCTTTGCCTAATAGTAGTTCTCCAGGTTTTCAGGCAGGATCACTCCCAGCCCTACCTGGAGGTGCTGGGGATTGAACCTGGGACCTTCTGCAAGCAAAGTAGATGTTCTTTCACTGAGCTACAGCCTCCTGACAATTGAAGGATCTCAGATAGGAAGCTTGGGAAAGACCTCCTTGTGGAGTTTATATCAGTCAAAGCAGAGAATGTTGGGTTGTCTAGATGGGTCAATGGTCTGATTTAGTATTAGGCAGGTTCATAGGTTCAAGCAGTGTGATGGTGAAACCAAGCAGGAAACTGTTCCAAATCCTCTGAAGAAGTGCTGGAGCTCAGTGGTAAAGCACACGTTCTACATACAATCACCAACATATCCAAGGACAGCTGGGAAAGGCTTCTGTCTACAATCTTGGAGATGTGCTTTTAGGCAATGTAGTCAAGAGTGAGCTAGATGGATTCTGTATAAGGCAGAACTTCCCTGAAAATGTAGATTGTGAACTTCATTATGGTAGCTGGTCTCTGAACTGCATATGTTTATTTTTGGAGGAATGGTGGACGGTGGATCCAATATTGCCAATTGGAAAGGAGGGATGCCCCAATGAAGGATGGGTAGAAATTTGATTCAGTTAGCATTTCAAGTTGAATGTATCACACTGGCACTTTCCAAAACATGAGAACCTAAACACAGCCATCCTTTGAAATTTGCATTTATTCAAATCTTGCAGTGCAGTTCACCAAACAAATAATATTCACAAAGATGCATGTGTTAGGGGAAGTGTGCATACAAATGAATATATAAGTGAAAATAACATACAAAAATGCATTATGACGATAAATTGCTTGCAAAAATGTGTACATTAGTCATGTGTTTAGTAGGAGAATTTCACATTAAAATTCTGGAGAATTTTCATGTGGATTTTTTTTAAAAAAATAAATCACAAATTGCTGTAGAAATGTGGAGAACTGAATTTAAGATTGGAAAAAATGAGAATGGAGAGAACAGGCACTGACAGATCTTTCCATCACTAGCCATAACTGAGAATCATACACAAGTATTCAAGACAGTGTAAACATTCTTGAAATGTTCCCCAACCATGAGCAACTCTCCTCTTTTTTAACAGACGAAGAATGTCATTAAATTATATTCTCTGGAGAAAATGCATTTCTGGTTCAAAATGCTTTGAGATAAATGGCTTTTCAGGTTCTCTTACATAAATATTTCTGCACCACTGTGGCTTAATATGTGCTTTCGCTGGCTTCCAGTTCTGGATAGTGTTGTGCCAAAAAAATTGTCCTGTGTTTTTTCCGACAATTAATCAGAAAAGAAATTGCATTTGAAAATCATCAAAGGGCAGAAAGACATTTGGTGAAATTTCCATGGGCAGAGGACAGGGGTTTTGATGCACATACCTTACTTTTGAGGCACCCGAGGGGTGTCTGTAAGTTTCATTCTACAAGATCATCTCCATGGTGGTTTGCACTCTGTAGCCTTCCAAGGTGCCCACATTTCGATTCAATCCTAGAGGAAGGCCTCACAAGGCTTTTCAAGATCAGGAAGTGCAGGCTGCCAGGGAGCCTGCAGAAGGTTGGAGAAAGGGAAGAAAAACACATATAGGAAAGAAAAGCACCACTTTGCAATGATAAGGTCTGCTTAAAACCCCTCACCCACCAGAATCTCTAGTAGCCTGAGAATGATGGGGGTGGGGAGTGAATGGAAACCTCAAGAAAACGTTTGAGAAAGTGGGGGACAGATTTCATCTCAGCTCTCATTTGGGGCAAGGATTACCCAGCTTCTGAGTCCTCACAAGCTGCGGAACTGGCTTCCTTAGATTCAGCAACGCCATTAACAAACAGAAAATCGTTCCCCAGACAACAGCTTTAAGGAGGTTTACAAGATGAGATTTACTCTACTGCAACCCACAACAGCACCAAAGCAGCATATTAGAAATAAATAGAGCAAGACCCGGCCGAAACAGCTTACACCTCACAGAAATCCTCTGCTAATTGGATCCATTTTGGCATAGCAGGAAAGGACTTCAGACATTGTTTCCTCTTTGAAATATTCCTGGGGTGGGGCAGTCAGATGGGGTGTGCCACTTCCCTCATGCTGGCTTAAGGGTGGCTGATTGATAAGGCATCAGTCGTCAGGGTGGAAGTCTGCATTTTGAAGGCTCCCCTGCACTATCTGTCTAAAAGATGGCTTGAGTACATCTCAACCTTGTATTTGAGTAGGGAGGTAGACAGCATGCTTGCAGGCAGGGTTCAGTCCCCTATATCTCCATCTGAAAGAACCTCAGGCAGCAGAGCTGCTGACAGCCCTGTGTCCATATTCTGTTGAACCTAGATTGTGGAATCGAGACAACTCATACATATTGGTAATATATGGGTTGATTATCAATGGCTACTAGCCATGATGGCTGTATATCACCTCCAGGAGAAGATGCAGTGTGCTCCTGACTGCTAGTCACTAGGGGTCATGAGTGGAAGAATGCTATTTATTTATTTATTGCATGTTTATACTGCCTCATAGCCAAAGCTCTCTGGGCGGTTTGTTGTTGTTATTATGTGCCTCCAAGTCGACTACGACCTATGGCTACCCTATGAATCAGTGAACTCCAACAGCATCTGTCATGAACCACCCTGTTCAGATCTTGTAAGTTCAGGTCTGTGGCTTCCTTTATGGAATCAACCCATCTCTTGTTTGGCCTTCCTCTTTTTCTACTTCCTTCTGTTTTCCCCAGCATTATTATATTTTCTAATGAATCATGTCCAAAGTATGATAACCTCAGTTTCATCATTTTAGCTTCTAGTGATAGTTCTGGTTTAATTTGTTCTAACACCCAATTATTTTTTTTTTTTGCAGTCCATGGTATCAGCAAAGCTCCCTGGGCGGTTTGCAGCAATTAGAAACATTAAAAACAAATATACAAATTTTAAAACACAAAATACAATTAAAAAATGCAATTTTATTTTTTTTAATTTTTTTTTTAAAATTAAAAACACATGCTAAAATGCCTGGGAGAAGAGGAAAGTCTTGACCTGGAGCTGAAAAGATAACAGTGTTGGCGCCAGACACACCTCGTCAGTAAGGTCATTCCATAATTTGGGGGCCACCACTGAGAAGGTCCTCTCCCTTGTTGCCAGTCTCCCAGCTTCCCTCGGAGTAGGCACCTGGAGGAGGGCCTTGGGTGTTGAGCATAGTGTATGGGTGGGTTCATGTTGGGAGAGGCATTCTATCAGGTATTGTGGTCCTAAGCCGCATAAGGCTTAGGCACTCAGGTCCTGTTTGTGGGCTTCCCAGTGACATTTGGTTGGTGTGAATGCTGGGCCATATGCACCTTGATTTGCAGTATAAGAATGTGAGAAGAGCACTTGTGGGATAGGTCAATGGCCCATCCAGTCCAGCACTCTGTTCTCACAGTGACCAAACAGATGCCTATGGGAAGCCCACAAGCAAGACCTTGAGTGTAACAGAGCTCTCCTAATTTGTGATTCCTTGAAGGCCAAGGGAAGGGGGCAAGGAGCTGGATGATGAAGGAACTGGAAACAAAGCCCTGTGAAGAGAGACTGAAAGAATCTGACATGTTTCACTTTGAGAAGAGGAGACTGAGAGGAGATACAGTAGCACTCTTCAAGTACTTGAAAGGTTGTGACACAGAGGAGGGACAAGATCTCTTCTCGATCGCCCCAGAGTGCAGGCATGGAATAATAGGTTCAAGCTGCAGGAAGCCAGATTTTGACTGAACATCAGGAAAAACTTCCTAATTGTCAGAACAGTACGACAATGGAACCAATGACCTAGGGAGGTGGAGGGCTCTCCAACACTGGAGACATTCAAAAGGCAGATGGACAGCCACCTGTCGGGGATGCTTTAAGTTAGATTCCTGCACTGAGCAGGAGAGTGGACTCAATGGCCTTATAGGCCCCTTCCAACTCTACAATTCTATAATTCTACACATGCTCAAGGGGTGGAGCAGTTAAATCACTGTGCGTCTCAGTCCAATGCCTTGTACCAGCCCAGCACAAAACATGGCCAGGCAAATGAAGGGAACCTGGAAGGAGACACCATAATTGAGCCACTGGAACAGCTGCCAGTCAAATCCAACACAACTGAAAAAGTTACGGTTATGGCATAGTACTTGCCCCAAAGCTTTGTCCCATTGTGGCCAATCTTCATCCCACATTGGAGCTTATGGATAGACTAAGCATGAGGGAATCTTGGGTTGTGTGGTTGCTTCCTACAACAAAGTCATATCCTATACCCCCATCCCACCCCCTTACACAAATATACAACATGGGGACCAGGATTCTTTGGGGTGAGGGAGCCATAACAATGTAATTGATATGAAACCAGTTGAGGAAAGCAAGCTTGGTATACCCTGAGAGCCATGAAACTGGGTTTCATTCCAACGTATGGTGTGACATTTGAGAAGCACCAAGATCTTTGGGGAATGGGGTGAAAGCTAGCATGCTTATAGAAGCAATATCCTCAAAACAATTGGGTATCCCAGTTCTGTTCATTGCTGTTGAAGGCTTCACTAAGCATATTTCATTCTGTAAACAAATATATAACGGGGCTTAAGATAGCTCTTCGACGGGATTGGAGTTTCCAGGAGAAGTGGGGAGGGATTCATACAGTTGCTAATGGAGGTAAATTCACTTTGGTAGAATTAAATTGTTCAGACGCATGCACGCCCCCATCCAGCTCTGAATGGCCCCCATGGCTACAGATCTCTCTGTGTGTGACTAGAGAGGAGACACCAATAGGCGACACTTTTAATTTGCCACAACAATTTTAGTGCTCCAATTCCTCAGCAAAATAATTGCCACCTGTTGAGCACCCAGATGTCAAAACACACGGGAGGCCTTCCCTTCCCTCAAGATGCATGGAGAGTTTCATTCTGTTTTGTAAACCTGTCAAGATTGATCACTTAGACCTGTTCTCATGTGTTAGGCTGGTTTACACAACATAGTTCTCTGTGCCTGGGCCCAATACTTCTTGGGTTTCTCCATTTTGGGCCTTGCTAAATCTACTTAGAAAGGCAAACTCCTTTCTGCTAGATGGGAAAGGGAAACATGCACTTGGGTGCCGTTTGTGCGCAGCTGGTTAAACAGAAAGCACTACTGTACAAGAGTCAATGCTAGATGCTCTGCTAAAACACACCAGGCGCTTAAGGAATGCTCTTCCCAGTGAGAAAGCTGGCGTCGTATAGTGCAGTTATGTTCACAAGCTGTGGATCAGGATCCAAAGAGGATCCTTTACCTATACCCAAGGAGTTGGAATGCCCATGAAATGTTTAATAATAGTAGTAGTAATATTGGACCATTGGGAATCCTCCGTGAAAGATAGCTAGTACTCACTTCCTCCCTGATGGTTTTCCAGAAACTTGTGAAAGCTATCTTGTTCCGGAGAGCCTTTGGGAGGGACTGATGGGTGAGCCTGACACTATTTTTAGGCTTTTTATTCTTAATTTTTATCTGCTGAGTCCTTTTAATATCACTCCCCCATATATCTATGCATATATATATAAATGTATGTATGTATCTCTATATATGCATGTTGTATTTTATGTATTTTAATTGTATTCTATGTATTTTAATTTACTGTAACACTTTGTGTTTTTATTGTGTATAATTTTGTTATGTATGTGTGCGATCTTCTTGTAAGTCACCCTGAGTGCCCTACTGTAGGGTAGAAGGGCAGGATAGAAATGTTTTAAATAAATAAATAAATAAATAATCCAGAGTTTCTATGATTGACTGGGAGCAGAGAATTTATTGACAACCATTTGTGTAGATATGATCATAAGAACATAAGAACATAAGAAGAGCCTGCTGGATCAGGCCAGTGGCCTATCTAGTCCAGCATCCTATTCTCACAGTGGCCAACCAGGTGCCTGGGGGAAGCCCACAAGCAGGACCCGAGTGCATAGGTTGTGTCTTCTTCCTTTCAGCCAGCAATTAAAACCTTAGGGAGCACCTCAACTTATATATCAGGTCAATCACTGAGATCATCTGCAGGTGCATTGTGGGTCATCCCTCTTGTTGGTCAGGCTCATTTGATATCAACACAAAATGGAGGCTTTAGAGTCATGGGTCCAGTGCTGTGGAATGCTCTTCCAAAGAGAGTCAGCAGCGATCTTCTATTTTAACATTCAGATATTTGCTGGAGAATTTTCTGTGCCACCGTGCTTATGTAGATGGTTAAGAAAACGTCTTCTGTAGCTTTAACTGCAGATCTGTGATATTAATTGTGTGTGGTTTTTATGACATATATATGTATGTGATTGTAAACCACTTTGATATTTTTTATGAAATTGTAGTATACACACAAGTGGTTTTATATATAAATAAATAAATAAAACCCTGTATCTTCGTCGTCTTGTTAGTCGCTTTTTACTTCCCAAAAAGCCTCAAAATGATTTACAAGATAAGTAGGAATATATGAATCTGACTTAGGCTAAGCCTGACCAACTGGTCCACACAGCTCAGTATTGTTGACACGGATTGTCAGTTGCCCTCCAGGGTGTCTGACAGGGGACATTCCCAGTTCTACTTGGAGACACCTGGGATTGAACCTAGGACCTTTTGCATGCAAAGAATGGGCTCTACCACTCAGCTACAGGACCTTCCCCTGTAGAAAGGCATTTAGAAGCCACTAAGGTTAATATTGATATAATGTCTCTAAATCTCTACTTGGCACCTGTTGAATTGTTGTACTTGCCCATTAGGACTCCATTTAACACCAGAAGCCAGTTAATAAATTCTTCTGTACTGCATGGGAAATTGACTACAAGAGACACAATTAGCTTTTAAATTTTAAAGAATTAAGATCTTTGCAACTGCCTTTCCACATATATATATATATATACACACACACATATGGCCTTGCTCTCTCAGTATTGTTATACGCTTGTAAGATCCCTGGGTCTTTTCAGTTTCAGTTTCAAGTGTCGGATGGGAAGTTGAGGGAACAATAGACACTCTTTCTCCAGCCTTCTCCCTGGAGCAGTTCTCAAGGAAGGGCGGGGAGGAGAGGGCAGCAGGCTCGTTCAGTTGTCTAGGCCTGTTTAGGCCTAAAAGGTCAAAAGGTTCAAGCTTTTGTACTGCAAGGTTTCTTAGATTTCTTTGCACCCTTTGTCTGACAACAGATAAATAACTGGGGAGATTTATGCTCCCTCTGTTGAAATGCAAAGACGTTCAACTCCCAAATAAGAAACAAGCCAAATTACGCAATTCCTGGGGTTCTCCTTGGAGGCTTTGTGGAACAGTTTCCATCTTTAGGCTCTCAAATGATGTTGTATGAAAACCCAGAGTTCCTTCAGTAATGATCTTTAGCATTTATATAGCAGCTTAGATGGGGCGCAAATCACATAATGTGCATTATCGTAGCAGTCCTTACAGCAGACCCATAAAGGTAGGACAGTGTTGTTGCAGCGTTATCTCCACATTGCAATTTCTGAGCCACTAAACTGAACCAGCCTGCCAGCTTGTAACCCTCATACTCATTTGCTTATAATTTTTGGAGCTCGAGGGAGCAGAAGGCTTATTAAATACCTTTTAGGTCACCAGCCACAGCTGGTGGGATGCATTTGGGCTGGTGGTCACAAATCATGCAACTGAGTACAGTCCATTCTGAGCCCTAGAGAAAGAGAGGGAGGGAGGGAGAGAGAAAGAGAGTCAAAGCTGGCATCAGCAGTATCATGCTATTCATTCAAGTGCTACTTTGTCATACTGAAAATGATTCACATAGCCAAAGGGGGAAAAAAGATACTGAGCTCTAGTAAATAAAACACACTTTCCAGCTACAATGACGTAAGGTCCAGCACCATCTGAGGCTTGGGGGGGGTGCATAAGAAAATGCTAAGAGGCTTTATCTCAGATGAAGAATGAACTTCCTGGTTTAATATATGAAAAAATGATATCAACACATTTTTGGTATGCAAAATTATGACCCCCCCCAAAAAAAATTAAAATCCTCAATATGATAGATATTTCATTATATATATATAGGTCAGCAGATTCCAGTGTGGCTTTCTGCATGTGACAATTACTCAGTCAGGAGTAGGCTTCCTCATCTTGCCCCATTGTTTAAATCCCACTTTGTGATTGAAAACAGACAAACCCGGAATTTGGGAGGCATCGGTAAAGAATTTGCTGATGTGGGGGGGAGAGGAGGTGGCGGCTTTGGGAAATATGCATGGTACTATTAACTTAGCAAAACTTCACATGAGAAAAGAAAAGATGTCAGGCTTTGTAACTTAAAAAACAAAAACAGTCAACAGCTCCTTCTACATGTCTAAATATTTAAAAACTACAAAGCTACTCGTCATTTTCTTCCAATGGAGATTTCATCTGTTTAAGCAGTTCCCACCATTGTATTGTAAATGCAACTTTAGAAAAAGTTGGTTAAAGCTTGAGAAGACGAAAACTCTCTCTCTCTCTCTCTGTCTCTCTCTCTCTCACACACACACAGAGAGAGCATGCTTCGTTCCAATACCAAATTAATCTCTCTTCCCCCTCCCCCTTCTGCTCATTTCCAGAAAACTCTGGTAAAAAATGGAGTCTGGCCAACAGCTTAGTACCAAATGACAGACGCTACTTACTTTGCCTCTCTTCAGATTGCTCAGATGAACCCACGCCAAGCATTCCTAAAAAAAAGAATCGCTTGGATCTAGACTAAGTTAGCTGCACTTAGGTCCCAGTGAAATCAAGGGGCCAACTCGGTCATGATGACTTAAGGGGAGTGGGAGGCAAGTGAATTTCATCAACATTTTCAGGGGTGATGGCTTACCTTAGCTTGTATGAAGTTGCCAAGGTTTTTTTTGGGGGGGGGAAGAAACCCTTTTGAAAAAGTGCTGTGGCTACTTGTAGGAGCAGACAAATTCTCTGCAACTAATCCCAATTATGCTTCCTGATGGTGGTTAAGCCAAAATGCAGACTGAAACAACACTATGGCCCCATCTGCATTATACATTGAAAGCAGTATTATACCACTATAAATGGTCATGGCATTCCCTGAAGCATCCTGGGAAGTGTAATTTGTAAAGGGTACCAAGATTGGTTAGGAGACCCCTCTTCCCCTCACGGAGCTACAATTCCCAGAGTT
This sequence comes from Rhineura floridana, assembly GCF_030035675.1. NCBI lineage: Eukaryota > Metazoa > Chordata > Lepidosauria > Squamata > Rhineuridae > Rhineura > Rhineura floridana. The sequence goes on along the minus strand of NC_084493.1, from coordinate 5,633,482 downwards.
CCCTGGGAAGAAGGAGCAACTGTCATGGCTTTTTAAAAAGAAAAATGCTCCAACCCCTGAATTTTGGGGAGCATTTTCCTTTTGCTTCCCATGAACTGACAAAGAACGGTGGTCCCCCAAAATATTGTCCCAGCTTTTTACACAATCATGAAAGGTCCAACAGGAAGTTCTATATATATATATATACATATATACATATATATATATATATATATATATATATATATATATATATATATATATATATATATATATATATTAAAATAACAGGATTCTATGTGATTGTGCAGGTTTATATTGGAAAGAAAGATGTGGTAGGGGCGCAAACCTTTGGCACTCCAGATGTTGCTGAACCACAACTCCCATCATCCCTTCCCATGGGCCATGCTTGCTGGGGATGATGGGAATTGTAGTTTAGCAACATCTGGAGTGCCAAAGGTTTGCCACCCCATTCTGTCCCAGTTGAATATGGTGGATTTATATGGTGCGGGTAGTGTGTGCATGATATGTTCAGGAACAGAATCAGTCATTAGCCAAATCCAGTTGGCCTTCCTGCAAATTTATGAAGGCCTCTTGTGAGTCAAATTTAGAAGCCATTCTGTTTCAGAGCTCTGAATGCACTGCATCCCAGGAATTACATTCCAGAAATTAATCCAGAACTGAAATGTAGCACAACTGAATCATTTCCAGAGCAGAACTCTGCAACATCATCCATCTCTTTCTAGAAAGGAAAGACATTTAGGATTCCTTCAAAATGCTGATCTTCATCAGAGCATGGTAACTGGCATCCCAAAGCTGGAGCTAATAAATTCTAAATATCATAATTGGAAAGATCTACATAGTACATAGAAAGCTGCCTTTCATCAAGTTAGACTATTGGTGCATATAGCTCAATACTGTCTGCACTGACTGGTAGTAACTCTCCAGAGCTTCAGGGAGGAATGTCTCCCACCCCTACCTGAAGGTGCTGTGGATTGAAGCAGCAACAGATGTTGTGCCAGTGAGCGACAGCCCTTCTTCAAGGAAAGGTGCTACATTGTCAGAAACTCTGAGTTGTTGCATTCAGTGTAGGACTAAGTTAGAGTCACATAGCGGTATACTTGTTCTGCTGGTGAAACTTTTGTGTCAGAGGAATGTCCTCATGCAAACGGATGCATAAGCAGGCTGCTGATAGCTATGTTGAACAACAGATTGTGTGATCTGTTGTGCAATGAGTTTCTGCAAGCACAATTACTGTGTTGGATTCTTCTGTTGCACAACACTGAAACTCACCCTTGCACTAGTGGACAGACCCTTTGCACTAGCAGACAGAGAACGTTGTATACAATCCACAGTTGTTTTTATTTAGTAGTAGTAGTAGTAACAGTAGTAATAATAATAATTCAAAACCTGACACAGCTGTAATTATTCTAACTCCCTTTAACTCCAGACTTTAAATGCAAAAGATGCAAAACAAAAAACAACCACACACACACCCCGAAGGTTTGCTTTTGAGTTCGCCTGGAGTTGTTCAAGCCAGCAAAGTTCTTTGAGGTTGCAAGGAAGAGACTGGCCTGAGCAAAATGCTAAAATGGAGGAGAATAAAAGTCAAAAGCATTAAAAAAAACACATACACAAAGAGCAGGCAGCTCACATTTCACTCTCATTTCCTCTGAAGATTGACACAGTAGTTCCCCCCCCCCGCCGGCTGCTACCCCCGCTTTCCATTTTTCCATGAAGTGAGTTCTTTGGAGAACATCTGAACTTTTCCCATCCCTGACGATTCCCACGGACCATTGGCAGGGAAAGTAGGGCAAGTTGCAAACCTGGGATGCTTTCCAGGGATGAGTTAACTTGTTAAAACGCCACTATTTTCCTAACACTAACAGTAAACAGAGTTCACATCCACATGAAGTTCTTTGTGACCCATTGCAGGGTGGGGAGAGCATTCTTGTGTATTTATAGAATGAGCTAGAGATATACAAAATACTTCAAAGCCTCCCCCCTCTCTTCCACTGAATTTTCAGATCTCATAATGTCTATTTATGTTTTGTGGGGGGCCCCCATACATCTGCAGTTCTGGAGAGGATGCAGGGGTGTCTTGTTACCCTTCTGCTGTCAGCAAGCACTAGAGAAGGGCTGTGAAACAGCCTTAGGCAGACTTTTACCTCTACCCCCAACTACCTGAGATCTTTTTAGCTATAGTCTGAGGTCGCATGCACGCTATGTATTTCAAGTACTATGATGCCACTTTAACAGTCATGGTTTCCCTCAAAGAATCCTGGGAACTGTTGAGTGCTGAGAGTTGTTAGGAGATCCCTACTCCTCTCACAAACCTGCAATTCCCAGAGTGGTTTAACAATCAATCCCTTTTTCCCAGGGAACAAACTGGAGCTCTGTGAGGGGAATAGGGGTGTCCTAACAACTCTCAGCACCCTTAACAAATGACAGTTCCCAAGATTCTTTGGGGGAAGCCATGACAGCTTAAACGTAGTGTGGTGCTGCTTTAAATGTATGGTACAGATGTGGCATTAGATGAAATGGTGAAATAATGCAATAACCTCTTGCAATGATAGAAACTGAATTCACAGAGAAAGAAAATAAACCACCGACATTTCCCATAAAACCTTTGCCTGCTGGGCATAAAGCAAAATACTTTTAAAAAGCACGTAAAATCAAAGTACAAGAACTGACGGGCCAGAGATTTGGTGAAACATCATATTCTTGCAAGGAAAAAGTGGAACAGTTTCTTGTGAATCCTCAAATGCTGCATTCAGTGCCAATTCAGATGGAGCGAGGGAGTTTCAAGTCTTCAAATCTGTTCTGTAGCCTTGATTCAGCAAAGGTCTTTCTTTTGTCTTCTGCGACCCAGATCCAACAAAAGTCCAGCTTCTGTTTTACTGGAGTGCCCAAGGAGAACTTTTTAAAATGCCAGAATTCACACAGCAGTCTATTAAGTTGCAATCATTATATTTAATTGTTAATCGTTTAACAATGTAATTAAAAAAAACTCCACACGCGACCTGGTAATTATAGCATATCAATAACATAGATTACACTGCATTAATTGTGATCTGTAAATTACAGTAAAAATGTGCTAGGATAATATTAAAATAGTTTCCTAGCTGGAATGGTTCAGCACCTCTGCCATGGACTTTAGCCACATCTGCACCATATATTTAAAGCACTATTAGGCCACTTTAAGAGTCTTGGCTTCTCCCAAAGCATCCTGGGAACTGTAGTGTGTGAAAGGTGCAGAGTGCTGTTAGGAGACCCTAATCTCCCTCACAGAATTACGATTCCCAGTGTGGTTTAACAATCAATCCCTCATCCCAGGGAATTCTGGAGTGCAAAGTAGGGTCAGTAAGAGGTGCAGCCTGGGCCAAATAGAAAAGCCTGTAGGGCAACATTCAGCTCCTGGGCCACTGAAAAGTTAAGAGAAGGTCTACTGTCCATTTTCAAATCCCCCCATACCTTGGGGTAGGATGAAGAAGGAGCCCAATGGGGAGCTGTTATCTTGGAAAAGATCAGAAAAGACGGAGTCTTATATCCTCCGTGGTGCAGAGTGGTAAGTGGCGGTAACGCAGCCGAAGCTCTGCTCACGGCTGGAGTTCGATTCCAACGGAAGGAGGAAGTCGAATCTCCGGTAAAAGGGGTCGAGGTCCACTCAGCCTTCCATCCATCCGTGGTCGGTAAAATGAGTACCCATCATATGCTGGGGGGGGTAAAGAAAGGCTGGGGAAGGAACTGGCAATCCCACCCCATATATACGGTCTGCCTAGTAAACGTCGCAAGATGTCACCCTAAGAGTCGGAAATGACTCGCACTACAAGTGCGGGGACACCTTTACCTTTAGCTTATATCACGTGTGCCAGCTGTTCTCCCTTCTTGGCTGAATGTGAATGCAGGTTCTTTCCTGGCTTCTCCCACCTCCTGATTTAGACCCCCATCTGCCTGATGAATACCTCCCCCCATCTGCTTTGGACCTTTTGCTGTGCCTGAAGTAGAAATGGAAAGATCTGTCCATTTTGGTCCTCTCTGCGTCTCATTTTTTCCAATCTTAAAGTCAGTTCTCCACATCTCTGCAGCATTTTGAAAGGATTTTTTTGGGGGGGGAGGGAATCCTCATGAAAATTCTTCAGCATTTTAGTGTGAACGTCTCCTACTCAACACATTTTTCCATGCAGGTTTGACTAATGTAGACATATTCCTCCAATATAAAGCATTTTTGTATGTTATGTTCAGTAATATGTTCAGTTTTATGCACATTTTCCCCTAATACATGCATTTTTGTAAACATTGTTTGGTTGGCGAACTGCATTGCAAAATTCAAACACGTACAAATTTTGAAGGATGTATGTGTTTCGGTTCTCATATTGTTTTGGAAAGTGTGAATTTGGTAAATTCTATTATTGTTGGTGACATTTTATTTATATCGCACCATCGATGCACATGGCACTATATGGAAAATAAATGAATAAATATGGATAAAAAACATGTCCCTACCACAAAGGTGTACAATCTACCTAAAAAGAAAAAGGAGACGGGGGGAGGGACTAAAACAGGTAAGGAACAAGACAGACACTTCAGGTACACTAGCTATGGAGAATTATAAAGGTAAAACCTAATCCAAGATTCCAAAAGCTTTGGAAAAAAGAAGGGGTTTTAGCTGAGATTTAGGGTGCAATCCAACTGCTGTTGATGCCAGGCTGGGTCCTGGCTGAGCCTGGGGACACTGGGCTACATTAGTATGAGTCCCTCATCCCAGTTCCAGCCGGCTCAGACAGAGAAGCCCAGACAGGGAGAAGGGGAGTTGGTGGAAGCCTGCAGAAGACCTGGAAAAGGGGCATTCGAGGGGCATGTCAGAGGAGGTGCAGTGGGGGAGACTTACACGATATCCAGGTCCTGTTCAGTGCCCTCCCATGACCCTCCATCGTGGCAGCTGGGGAAAGAGGTGGCAGGAGGAAACATGCATTTTATTTTCTTCCGCCATGCCCTACTGGCACAGCCAACATCCTCCTCTCCTGGAGGCCTTGAGTGGCAGCTGGATGTGGCGACCCTTTCCACTAGCTCCACCTCTGCCAACCTCGTTCCCGATGGCCACCCGCAAGTTGGATTGCTCTGTTAATTCTGCTTTAAATACAAACGGAATCAAATTTCTCCCCCATCTGTAGCCTGAAGCTGCTTCAGCTCCTGGGAGACTGGGGTTTGGAGGAGTCCAGGCAGGCATGGTGTGCGGGGTCATCATCAGGGGAAGCTTGTGACTGGGCTTAGTACAAACTTTATCTTTTCTTGTGCACTTAGAGGACGTGCAAGAGATGCAGAGCCTCATGGGAGAAGGGGAAATCACAACAACAACAAGAAGGAATGTAGCTCAGTGGCTGAGCACCAGATCTGTGTGCAGCTGGTGCGGTGTACACTGCCTTGAGTCTCTTGGAGGAAAGTCGGGGTATAAATGTAATAAATGAATACAGAAATAATATACACAGCTACATGTGCAGAGACCCAGCTAATCTGCACTGGCATAGTTGAATCAAGGTCACGGAGCTTGGATCTGCAGGCACTTTCCATTTCTGTTCATCTGTGAGCCAATATGCTGGTTTACATACTGCAGATGGATGGATGAACAGACGGACGGACGAACGGATGGACAGACAGACAGATATATCTATTTTTATTATTATTTTTGATCAATTTGATTGATTAAGAGATACTTCCATCATCATCTGGGTCCCCCCCAGGAAAAATCCAAAAAAACTGTTGCTTCAGGTTTGTTTGTTTTTTTCATTTTGCGCGTCTGTGTTTTTATCACCAAGTTATTTACACATCTGGATCATTTCCGGCTTCTGCAGAAATGCCATGAGAAAATATTTTATTCTCACAGTACTTTAGAATTTGTGAAGAAAGTCACATGCTTGTAAAATCTCACGGGGAAACCTGATTTTCATTTTTATTTTTTAAAAGGCCATCCAAAACTTTGTTCGTCATTCATCTCCCAATGCTGGTACAGCTCAGCAAGCCCAAGCAGGCGAGATCCAGTGTGGATTGCCTTGGGTGGGTTTGGGCTGCTCAGAGTGTCCCAGGGCTCTCAGGGGGCGAGGTGTCAGGCAGAAAGGCTGTAGGGTTTGCTTTGCCAACATGTTCTCCACAGGCAAAGGTGAAGCAGAACTCAACAAGACCAAATCCTCTGCTTACCAGCCAGAGAGCAGAGGATTCTGACCTGTTGGCTGCAGGATGCTATTTCACAAGTGCCTTCCCCGCAGGTCTGCGGGTTGGACCCCTCTGCTCTCAGTCAGGAGTGGGAGGAGGCGACACAGTCCATCCTTCTTCTCCTGACCCCTCTCAACCATATGCTCAATTAGGGTTTTAAACCCCCTAATAAACATTAGTCCCGCCCCCACAAATTGATTTGGGGCCAGTTCTGGAACAGAGTGGGTGGTCCACAGGTTTGCCCAGTCTGGAGGGCTGTGCCTAACTCTAGTTTAGCATTAGGGGTAGCCAACGAGGTACCTCCAGATCCTGTTGGGCTACAATTCTCACCATCCCTGACTGGTTGGGGCTGATGGGAGTTTTCATCCAACAACATCTGGAAGGTGGTAACCACATTGGCTACCCCTGGTTTAGATGAACATTTTGAGTGATTGCAGCACAAACGCGCAAAACCCTCCAACAACATATTTCTCGTCTTCCTTTAGGTGAAAGCCAGCAATAGCTGAGGGATCTATGGAAGGTACTCTGTTGTTGTCGCTCTCACCATTGTTTCTCTTTCTGATGGTAGACCTAACCCCAACTTGCATCAAACTGGCTTGGAAATCATCTTTCTTACCACCACAACCACCATTAATTAATTAATTAATTACATTTGAATTCTGCTTTTATTTCAAGGAGCTCAAGGCAGCACACATAGCATCCCCCCCTCCATTTTATCCTTACAACAGCCCTGTGAGATAGGTTAAGCTGAGAGTCAGTGACTGGCCCATGGTCACCCAGCGAGCTTCATGGCTGAGTGGACATGTGAACCCTGATCTCCATGGTCCTAGTCCTGCACTCTAACCACTACAGCACAATGGCTCTCTTTCCATTCCATTTCCCTATAATTTCTCAAAAAAACCCCACAAAAACACAAGAATAACAAAAACAGCAAAAAAAGCAAGGACAAAATTAAAGAGAACAGATTTACAAATCTAGAAAAAAGAGCATAATCTAAAAATGATAATGAAGCATTGGAGAGGACTGATCCATAAACATCCTATACCAGCCTAGGAATTATTTTTAGCTGAGTTGCTGCCTGGCCAAGTTCTTTGTTTAAATAAATAATTTCTTATGTCGTGAGATGGAGGAAAAAATCAGGTATAGGATGGCTCAGGGCAAGCAAAACACATATGCAATTGTGCCATCAACAGATGTATTGACAGGCCATCCAGCCCTCTTTAATTTGGTCACTGGCATCTTTGTGCTACATCTGTCAGACCGCATCAAATGGAGCATGAATTTTTGAAGCAAAACCTCTGCGATTATTTCAGTTGCGATTTAATCCAGAGCTAACCTCCGGGCGTGCAAAGGTCAGATGTCAATGAATCAGTTTAGCATGCTATCCAACCCCCAATCAGAAAGCCAGCTTTTGTTTTGCTTGTCCCTTGTGAGTGCGGCTTCTTATTCACGTAGATATTCATTCAGTATTTTTGCTGTCCCCCTCTACAAACTTCATGAAGGTAGATGTCCTTTGAAAGGAGAGAAACGGTCACAGGAGGGGAGGGAACCAATTTCTTTACATCCCTAGGTTATAATGTGCAAGGCCCTTAATTTGCATCCAGGACATATTAAGGACCACTTGACTCCTAGGCATCTGCTTTGCATGTAAAAGATCCTGGCTTTAATCCTTGGAATCTCCAGGTAGGGTTGGGAGAGACTCCTGTGTGAAACCCTGGGGAACCACTGCCAATCAGTGTAGACAATATTGAGCTACATGGGCCAATGGTGTAACTCAGTAGAAGGCAGATTCCTCCGTTCCTATGTGTTTAAATCTTCTCTGTTGCACCAAACAGACTACTGCCAGCTAGAGACGTGAAGGCCTGGGGGGAGGGTACAGAAAATTTTGGAAAAAAGACCTTTTTCCCTCAGATTTTTTTTGCGTTTTTTTCTGACCCTTCACATCCCTTTTAAGCTTCGGTGCTTAAAAGCTTATGCTGGCTGCCCAAATGTTACTGGGCCAGGTTCAAGGTTGGAAAAATGAAAATGGAAATGGACTGCCTTCAAGTCAACCCCGACTTATGACTACCCTATGAATAGGGTTTTCATGGTAAGCGGCATTCAGAGGGGGTTTACCATTGCCTCCCTCTGAGGCTAGTCCTCCCCAGCTGGATAAGGCCTGCTCAGCTTGCCACAGCTGCATAAGCCAGCCCCTTCCTTGCCCGCAACTGCCAGCTGGGGGTCAACTGGGCTCCTTGGGACTCTGCAGCTTGCCCACGGCTGCACAGGTGGCAGGGCACGTAACCCCTGAGCCACCCACTGTGGGGTGATCTTTAGCTGGCCCTTGACACCCAGGAGACACGAGCGGGGATTTGAACTCACAGACTCTGGACTCCCAGCCAGGCTCTCCTCTCCACTGTGCTATACCGAGGTTATTGTATTAATTTGCAAGGTCCTTAACAACTAGGGCACATGATATCTTAAAGGCTGCTCCATGACTGCCCAAACACAAAGTCTTCCCTCTTTCCACTTAATTAGATTTTTAAAAAGTGCATTTGATGACTCAGGCAGCCATTACACCAATCCTGTCTCTCCTTGATGCTTCTTCGTGTGCATTGATTGCTAAGCATGCAGAAAAGGGCTGAGCTGTTAGCTGGGATTGGTCTAATGGCTGCCAGTATCTAGGGATGCGTAGCCACTCTTCCTCTCTACCAGAGATGTCTCTCACTGGTCTTGCTTCACACTGACCTTGAGTGTTTTTGCCTATCTGGAAGCGTCCTTGAATTCTGATAATGCCTCTTGCTTGACTGGGCGGAGGACGGAGAAGCATGCATCTAAAAAGAGATCACTGCACACAGGTAAAATCTGGATTCATTGCACCACCCACTCTTGCTTCTGGCCCCGCTCACCACTATGTGGCCCCCAGAAGATTGCCCAGAAGGGAATGTGGCCCTCAGGCTGAAAAAAAAATCCCCATCCCTGGACTAGATAGTTTCTAGGAGGAAAGGGAAGTTGCGGAGGGATTCCTTCCTAGGTGAAAGTTTCAGGTTCCCCTCAAAGAGACTATTATCTTCCCACTCCTCTCAAATTTCAGTTTCTGAAGTAGGCGGATAAGCAGACAGACAAACTGACGCACAAAGGTGTGGGCCATAATTACATAAGATTGTGATCTTTGTCCATTATCTAATATAGTATTACAGTCTGAATCACCAGGAGCAGTTTATGGAAACAGTATGAGTCAGATGAATCATAAGTATTTGAAATCGATTTTCCTTCATATGCAATCATAAACACAGTATTCAAGTTGCTTTAATGCTACCTAAAATTATATATATATATATAAACCACCAGACCCACAGCTTCCCTACAAGTTCAGCCAGCTCTTAGAACCAATGACAAATATAGAGAGACAAAAGTCCAGCCTGCAGCTGAAACCACAAGTCTGGAAGGTTATGACGTCATCTTGAATATAAGTCCCTGTCACTTTCCCGTGCTCACAGCTTGCTTGATTCCTATCAGCTCAGTTTCTGACAACGACACTGACTGAATGACTGCTCTTTGGAGCTCAGCACATTGTGGCCACCAGCCAGGTTCATAGGTCTGGCCTTGGGTCAATGGGTGGACAGTTCACTTGCTCTGCTATTTGTCACCAGGGGTCAAGTGGCACATTGAGAAAAAAAGCAGAAGGACAAGCAGATGGCCCCCTATTTTATTCTCTTCACATTGCTCGACCTGTGGCTGGTTATGTACATGCAACACATATGGCACAATCATATTCATTTCATTTTGTTTACAATTGTATTTATATCCCGCCTTTCCTCCAAGGAGCTCAAGATGATTACAAAGCATAGTTGTCTTCTTCCTGATTTTATCCTCACAACAACCCTGTGAGGTAAGTTAGGCTGAGAGACAGTGACTGGCCCAAGGTCACCCAGTGTGCTTCATGTCCAATGGGGGATTTGAACCCTGCTCTCCCAGGTCCCAGTCTGATACTCCAACCACTACTGGAGTGGGACTTTCTGCATGCAAATGCTCCACTGAGCCGCAACCCTTCCTGTTGTTTGTGACACAGAGCCATGATCCACTGCACCTCACTCACAAATAATATATAATTGTTTGCATTGGCATAGTGTATATATGTAAGTGCATTCATATTTACAACATAGGAAGAAATCACCCTGTGTTTCTTCCTGAATATGAAATGCCCCTCAAAAGTCACTTTCTTTCTGTAGCTGGAAAAAGTACCTTTTATCCCATCCATCCCACCCCACCGCCTGTTTTTCTGCCCCCTCCGATGACTCGAAGGGTCACGTCCCTTGCAAGTTCATTTCTGGGCCAGCTCTGCCAAATTATATGATGGGAATTAATGTCCACTTGAGCTTCCAACAGCAAAACCTGATTTAAGCTCTTAGGTTGAACTTGTCTACAATTGTCGAGGTGAAAGGCCAGTTCCTAACCATTAATTAACATAATCCATCTCAATCTCCTTTATTTTATACCTTTTTCAGGTTTGTGACTCTGGGAAATATATTTAGGGGTGAAGCCACACACTATGTTGGTGGGGGGAACTCCAGAAATACTATTACGATGCTTGACATCTAGCTAATTATGCAGTTAACATATATTTGTAATCTATCCCATTTTAAGGCTCAGATCGTTGACATTATTAGATACTGGTATATTTCTGAATGAAGCTATCTCCATCTGCCTTTGTCATTGCTTGAAACTGACTGTGTAGCATAGATTGGGTATTCATTGTGTAATAATCATACTTAGCTTTTACATAGATGTTTTGAAAGCTCACCTGAGTCATCCTTACAATGAACCTGTAGGCCATGACTGTACGGATATTCCCATATTTGTAAAACTTTTCTTGGAGTGTTCTACTTCTTGGCTATGTGTGCGTGTGTGTGAGTGTGTGCATGCGCATGCAGTGTCGGAGGTATCCCCTTGAATACCAGTTGCTAGGAATCACAAGTGGGGAGGGTGCTCTCGTGCTTAGATCCTGCTTGTGGGCTTCCCAGAGACATTTGGTTGGCCACTGTGAAAACAGGATGCTAGACTGGATGGGCCACTGGCGTGATCCAGCAGGACTCTTCGTATTTTCTTATTGGAGTGGACAGACTCGACAAATAATTCCTTGAAAGATCTGTTTGCTCTCATTCTGCTATGAAACTGGATTTTGGCTTCAAGAGAACCCTGGCATCCAGCAGAGTCCTTTGACATAGTTTTTAGTCTGTCCACTCACAAAAATAATTTGTTTTAGGGAGAGAAGTAGAGTTGTGTTGAGTGTTCTTGGAGACAGCTTTCCATTCCATTCTCTTTCATCGTCTGCCAACCGCAGGCCAACTGCTTTGCACTCTGATTAAAGAGGGAGACCGGGGAGGGGGGGAGGGATGAGTAGATAACAGCATGCGGAGACCAATGCTGGGGAGGTTGTAGTGCTTCATGCCTCAAATATTTTAGTTTTTCAATTGCCAAGATGCATTAGAGCATGATGTCCTGTGATCAGTTTTGGGCGAATGCTTCATATTTACCATTTGCAGGCCTGAAAAGACCGGGTGGCTGACTGATTGACTTGATGCTCCTTCCCCATTCACTAGATGCCCACATCAGACAAAGGAAGAGCTTATGGAGAATGCACATGGGGGTGGGTGGGGAGCAGAGCATGGCGGCATAGCCCAGCCTATGTGCAATCACTATAGAGTGTGTCCCTGTGCTGCGCCACTTTCTCAAAAGGTTTCCACGTGGTGGAAAGAAGTATTGTGATAGCTTAGAGACAGGCTTGTAGGGGGGATGGGGGCACTGTCCCTCTAGAGCTGTGGTCCCCCCCCTCGATTTTGTTCTGGGGGAAATTGTCTTCTTTTTAATTTGTGACATGACAGACAATGACAATCCCCCTTTAAAGAATGATAGCTTGTCTTAAGAAAAGGAGCAATTTAAAAATAGGATCCTCTGAAAATCTCAGTGAATGAGACACAACAAAAGCCTCATCTGGAAGAGCCCCCCAAAACCCGCTCACTCAAGACTTTCCCTGATTGAGGATGGATTTTTCATTCTCATAATCACCCTATAATTACTTAAGTGATCCTGAAAAAGACAGTCTGTATAGTAATGTGACCCTTGAAGAGTTAAATATTGAACTTTGTATTATAGACTAGAGTTAGACTCCACCCCTTGGACTTTCCTTTGCTCTGCTTTTCATTTTCATTTGTGCTATTTACCCTGCCAGCAATAAAGAAGCATGTTTGTTGCCCGCAGTAAGAAGTAAGAATTTGTTTATTCTGCAGTTATTATAGTGAGTACAACAAGATTGGGTACTTATTGCTAAAAGGTGAAATAAAGGGATAACTTAAATTAATCTTTAAAAAATGGCTATCTGTACTCTTTTAAAGCACTCACTATACTTACAATCATAATGGCTATTTTCTTATTTTTCTTGATTACTTGATTGCAAAGGATGACTAGGAAAGCTAGCTATAGGGCTGCTCAGAGGTGAAAGTGAATTCTGGGCCCAGGACCTGGTTTGTATTTGAATCACCAGCCAATCAGTTTCAGGTCTATTCTGGAAATAAAATGTGAGATGAGACCACCACCTAGTCCTTTCTGCAACTGTCCAAAATGTATTCCAGAATCCCTGTTATTCTCATAATATAGATGGAAGACAAAGGCAGGTGTGGGCAATCTGTGGTCCTCCAGATGTTGTTGGACTTCAGTTCCCATCATCCTTGATGGGATGGGGGTGATGGGAGTTGGAGGCCAACAACATCTGAAGGACTACTCCTGGGCTAAAGCAGAGAAAATGATGCCCTAGCCCATTTGAGAAAGACCAAGTGTTTCTTTGTCTTCCATTCACAGATTCTGACGCTGCCCAGCAGGTTCATAACTGAGTTGCCCATTGAACCAGGGGCTTCCCAGTCAAAAATGCGATACTGCACTAGCGCGTAAACTTTATTGTAAAAGGCTTGTATGGTAGCTAAACTGAACAAATCATAGGCAAGGTTGGGAGATTGCTTTTCAAAGTGGGAAAGAGGGAGTTTGATTTTAAAACTTGATGTCTCCTCAAAGTGGAAACATTGGCAGTGTTGGTTGGTCTGTGGCATGTATTCTCCAGCCCATGGCTTTGAGTTTTGGAGTGTGATTCAGGAAATTTAAGAAGACCCCTTCCAGGACTTGATCCTGACTGAAATACTGATGCAATTTCATTGTGCCTGGGATGATGCAAAATCCTGGAGAATGAGAATAGAGGACGAGAATGGCTTCAGTGGCTTTCCAAACTGTGTACACTTTTAGGTTTTGCACGTTCTTGTGTAGAATTTACTTGACTAGCTTGTTGAATCAAACTTTTATAGCAGACCAATGAAGCAGCAGCAAAGAATATCCTGTTTTGTACCACTCCCCCCCCAAAAAAAACCCCCCACCTTTTCCTTTTCTGTCTTTTTTTGTTCTTGCTTTGCTGTTGGGATTTTCATGAAAATGGCCGGATGTTGTTCAAGGGCCTCCCCGAGAATGTTTTTTTCTTTCTTTCCAAAGAAACATCGCCACTGTTAAATGGTCCTAATGAATGCACAGTCCAAAAAGCTTATTTACATCAAAATTTGTTTACTAAGCCAACTTGAGCCCTGAAACTGGGACAAACAGTTTCCTTGATAATGTAATAACCACCAAAGTCCTGGTCCATTCAGCAAAGGCCAAGAGACTTGCCCTTCACTTATGGATGCAAAGTCATGTTGCCCAAAATTGAATCAAATGCTAATAAAGAGTCGGATCCCACAGGTCAATGAGGAAGGAGCTTTTAGTGCTGAATGTGGCCTCCGACCGAATGAGTAACCACAGCCCAGCCTCCTTGGGTTCCTAGGCAAAGTGGTTTCACTCCATCAATTGCTTTGTTCCAAGTGCTTGCGGGGGTGGGTGAGCAGGAGGGAGACTTATGGTGCTTCTTGTAACCTTGGTGAATTTGGCACTTCGGTTGATGCCCTCAGAAATGTCAGATTGGGTATTATTTATTTCTAAATTGGCTGATGCACTTTTTAAATGTATGTTGATGTTTAAGCTTGGCAGCAGCTGCAACAAACATTAGAAAGTGTGTGCATTGAAACAAACATGTTCATTATGCTTAGAAACTTCTGCCAGACACCCTCCCCTTGGGATAAGGTTTTGCAACCTTTGCACCGAGTGGAGTCGGCCACCCCTAAGGAACCCAAAGATCTGCCTGGATTGTCATGCAAAGAGGTGCGGGTCTCTGGAGCACTGACTAAGGGCACAGTCAGGAGCCACCAGCTCCTATCATGAGGAAATGCTGGACCTGAGCTTTGTCGCATGGGATGAGTCCCTCATCAAATCCAAGAGTTCCAAGGGCTACCATGCCCTCCCAGGCTCCATTCTAAGAAGAAGCCCAATAGTCTTCCTGATTCAGTGCCATAACAATGGGGCCAGATTGCCCTTCCTTGAGGGATAAGGGTGAGGCCTCTGAATCAGAAAGGGAACTGCAGATAGGGCCAGCCCCAGAAGTACTCCCACAAGAACAGACCATGGTGCATCTCCAAGACCATCACATTGCAATCTGCTGACCAGGGTCTCAGGGGGTCTTAGAATCATAGAATAGTAGAGTTGGAAGGGGCCTACAAGGCAATCAATCCATCCCTCTGCTCAGTGAAGGAATCCAAGAGAGCTCTTACTTTTTGGGGAACAGGGTCCCAGCAAGGTCTCTATGTTTCCAGCATCCTATGAGACAATCAGCATGAAAGGGGAGTATGTTAGCCACCAAGAAGAATCTTCTGACATGCTTCCTTCTCCTTTCCCGTTGACTGCAGGCCCGGCCTCCAAGAGGTCTTCTGTATCTTTAAAAGTTGTGCAGAGGGAAAGGAGAATTCCACCTTGTGGTTTTTCCCATTACAGTGTTGCAAGAACACCTGCACTTGGCTGACTTTCTCTTCTCCTAAAGATACAGGATCAGTCTCAGGCCCTGAACCTGGCAACCCTAGTCCTGAGGATTGTATACAGAGGCCTGCAGGGCCTTCAGAATTTAAGCCTGGTGTTCCCCAGATTCAGAAAACTCAGATTCAGTCCAGCCTCAAAACTCTTGAGCACAATCTAAGCTTCTGCTCTGCCATGAGGTCTACAGCCATCCGTGTGATGTCCTTTCAAAAGGCCCTCTCTTTCCGTTCTCCAGCTCCCCCCCATAGTATTGGGAAATTCCATTTAAATTCACTTTTGAAGCAGCACCACAATTGGAATATGGCATTACATGACTCTGTAACCTTTTTTTCCTTCCAGAAAACCACCCTTTATGAATAAAACATAGGTGACCTTTCAAAACTTAGCGGTTGCACTGGGGGATTGCATATTAACAAGCTTTTTGAAGAGCCAGGACAGGCACGGTACGTTTCAGTTAAGGACAGATAATAGAACAATTCAAATAATTTATTATTTTGCAGCACAATATGGAGAACTGGAAGCAAATTACATCAACCAGAGACTTGCTGAGAAGGTTGCAACTACTCACACGTGGTTTCCCTCATTTGCCTCAATTACGTAGCTGTTTTGAAGCAAAGAGTCTCTCTTCAAACGTCAACCCTGGCGTTCCGCAAACTGGAATTTACCTTGCAGTCCACCCAATTAACGCTGTGCATATTACACTGATGAATCTGTTGGGAGGTCAGGACAAAACTGTGGTAGACCACGTTGGGGCTATCCCTGCAAGCACTGTAAGATAGGACTTTCATATTCTAAAGCAGGGGTAGGGAATCTTAAGCCCAGGGTCCAGTTGTGACCCTCTAGAACTCTCTGTCTGGCCCTCAGGACTTTCCCTTGGTCATGCCTGCACTCCAGACCATACCCCTCTCCTCAGTCTAGACCAATCACCATCTCTGCTCCAAGTCCTCCTTGAGTGCTTTTGCATGCCGTGGAAAGCATCCTTGACGTACATACAAAGCACAATGCAAAGCACAGCAGACAAATCAGCATTTTGTGACATATAAAGCCTCAAACAACTTGGGGCAATGATACCTAGCAGCCTGCCTCTCTTTCTATAGACCAAACTGACCTTTACTATAACAAGAGGAGACCTTGCTTGCCATACCGTGGGCCAGCAGATTGCCACCCAGATGCCTCTCGGAAATGGGCCTTTTCAGCTGTGGCACCAACTCTCTGGAATACCCTCCCTCTAGAGATTCAGGAAGGTCCATCAGTCAGATGCTTTGAACATCTAAAAACATAGGGCTGCATGCAGTATTCTCTATCTGCTAGCACGGCAGGTTAGTTTTAATGCTGCACAAGAAAGGAATTCAGTGCAACAGTTGCACTAGCGGAGACTTGCTGTGCAAGAGATTGCACAATCTGTTGTGCAACAAAGTGACCAGCATCCTGCTTATGCCTCTTGCATGACATTTCACAGGTGGAACAAGTATACCATTAAATGACTTTAAGTTACTACATTAGATACATTAAGGTCACATTCACACCATACTTTTATTCCACTATTGTTCCACTTTAACCAGTCATGGCTTCCCCCAAAGAATCCTAGGAATGTAGTTTGTGCAGGGTGCTGAGAGGAGATTCCTATTCTCCTCATAGAACTAGTCCCAGGTTGGTCCTAGGCTATGGTCTGAATGCATATGAAGCCAGCATCAGCAGGGTCAGGTGTGGTCAGTGCCTGAATGGGAGACCTTGTGGGAACCATATGTAAGCCGCCTTGGGTTTCTATCACATATATAAAACATTTGTTTTAAATCCCTGGGTCTCCACTTTTCTGAAAATACTTGGTGGCGCACCCACTTAGAGGCAATCACATCTTCAGCTGCCCACCTATCAGGGACTATAAAGAAACTTTACCATTCTGAGGGTCATGTTTAGTAGAACCAACACTTAAAGTTTTCATAACTAAGATCGTGACCCACCTTTTGTATGGAGCAGCAATTTGGGGCAAGCAGTGTAGAGACCAACTCGATATAATCCAAAATAAGTTCTTGTGCCTGCTCTTGTCTGTAGCACATAGCACACCTGGCTAAGGAGCGAAGCAGGTCTCCCTTCTCTCAAAGCACGCATACACAAATCCACCTTACTGTATTGGAAAAAGTTATCAATGATGCCAGAACACCATCTAGCCAAAATATATTTCTGGGGTTTCTATCATGAAAATAAAGGCAGGATATAAATGTAATAAATAAATAAATAAACTACAATTCCCAGAATGGGAATGAGCCCCTTGGCCTCTTCCCAGAGGACTCTGGGAATCATAGCTCTCAGCATCCTTCACAAACTGCACTTCCCAGGATTCTTTGGGGAAAACCATAACAGTTTAAAGTGGAGTAATAGTGGAATAAATGTGTAGTGTGAATGAGGCCTTAATGGCAAGAGTGAAGGCTGGCCCCACAGGTCATTGCTTTACAGCTGTAAAACCTAAAGAGGGCTTCAAGGGACATAGTAGTTAGTAGCGACAGTAATTTATTATGGTCACAGACCAAATAGTTCAAGGGGTGTGCATTCTGATCTACAACTAGTTCACCTAGCTTGCGTGCAGGCCCAGGGTATGGTCTGAAGGCCACCACCTTGCTGAAGCTAAGCAGGCCTGGGTCTGATCAGTGCCTAGATGGGAGACCTCCTAAGAACCAAATCTACGTCTCTTTGGGTTCTCTGATGAAAGAAAGGCAGGATATAAATGTAATAATAAATAAACACTCCAGCACACCAATATAACTTTTTTAAAAAGGGGGTAATGGAAGAGTTTGGAATATGCAGAAGACATTTAGGAAAGCAACGATGTTCGAGATTAGGGAAGTGAGGATTTCCCAAGTTCTATGAATGAGTGTTCCTTTGGTTTACTCATCACACCTCTAGGTAATTAGTTCCATTGTCAAACATCTCTCCTAGTGTTCAGTGATGGATGGACAGATCAGCCTATTTCCATTCTGTGTCACTGCTGAAAGTACTGAATCATAGGTCTGTTCCATCCCATATATGTATGTATGTATTTATTTGTGGATTTCTAAAAATTGCATGAAATATTCATCTTTAAATTACATGTATTTCATAAGCAGTAAATACACACTTCCCCTAAAATGCACATTGTTGTATGCTTTTAAAGGCTTGTAACCTAAAACATGCATTACAATGCATTTTTCCATAAAAATGTGCAGAAGAATTATTCAGCACATTTATTGAGCCAAAACCAGTTTGTGAAATCTAGGCTGGGCCTGGCAACCAAGAGGTCTTCTGTATCTTTAAAAGTTGTGCAGGGGGAAGGGAGAATTCCACCTTGTGGCTTTTCCCATTACAGGGTTGCAAGAACACCTGCACTTGGCTGACTTTCTCTTCTCCTAAAGATACAGGATCAGTCTCAGGCCCTGAACCTGGCAATGCTAATGGTGAGTGAGAGGTGTGTGAGTGTGAAGAAACTAGCCTATGGTAAAAAAGGGGAAATGGTCTCACCCATGTCATGTAGTCCACCATAAGGAAATGTAGCCCTGAGGCTGAAAAGATTCCTTATCCCTGGTCTATGATATAGTCAAGGTCAACTTAATTAAAGCTAGATTTCCCCCAGTGATTACAAGTATCTTGATTGCTCATGGGGACAGGGGATAGATTTGATTGCATTTGAATTTAAAACCAAACTTTCCTAATTCACACTTTTGAAAACAGTGCAAGAACTGAAACACGGCCATCCATTTTCCCCCCACAATTTGCAATGCAGTCCTCTAGCCAAGTAACGTGTACAAAAATGCATATACTGGGATAAAAATCCATATATCCATGAAAATAACATACAAACGTGCATTACATAAAGGAAAATTGCCCTGCAAAAAAGATGTGTATTAGGGAATATTGCATGCAGATGTGTATATTAGGAGAAATTCACACTAAAATTCTGATGAATTTTCATGAGGACTTTTTTTAAAAAAAACACGCAATCTGAGGTGGAGAACTAAAGTTAAATTTGGAAAAATAAGTAATTGAGAAAACCAGAAATTGACGGATTTGCCCAGCTCTAGTTGCTCTGTTACCTCTGTTGTCTCAATGGTTTCCCTCCACCGAGACCACTGTTCTTCAACCTTGGGTCCCAGATGTTGTTGGACTACAACTCCCATCATCCTTGGCCATTGGCTACGCTGGCTGGGGTTGATGGAAGTTGCAGTCTAAGAGCTGGGGACCCGAGGTTGAAGAACAGTGACCTACACAAAGGCCACATCTGCGCCACACATTTAAAGCAGTATCATATCTCTTTAAATAGTGATGACTTCCTCCAAAGAATCCTGGGAATTGTAGCTTGTAAAGGGTGCTGCAAGACCCTTGTTCCCCTCACAGAGCTAGGGTTGATTGCTAAACCACTCTAAGAAAGGGAACAGGAGTCTTCTAACCACTCTCAGCTCCCTTAAGAAACTAAAGTTCCCACAGTGCTTTGGGGAAAGCCATTACTGTTTAAAGAGATATGGTACTACTTTAAATGTATAGTGCAGATAAGGCCAAAGCTGAGGAAAGGGGAAGAACAGCTTCTAAGAAATGCAGTAGGTGCATAAACCACACCTCATCCCAATGTCAAATTGTGAATGACAAATTCTTCTCCTGACTGCTAAATTGCTGTCTCTTCTCCCCTGACTTCCCCCAGACAAACCCTCTACATTGTTTGGCCCTTAATTTAGCTTTAAACATGAGACCAGACCAGCAAAGGTCAGCCTCTAAAGGTCTCCCTTAGTGCCTTCGGTGAGCTTTCTCCTGCATTTATAATATTCTGTTTGGATCTCAGCAGGACACCTTCCTTCTATGCTAAGTGGTCATATTTCACATGCCGTATGACTCCTTTATGTAGCGGAAGGAGTCATTAATATCTGGAAAAATCCAGGCTGCCTTATCAGAGAGTTTCCATGGGGCATTTACATTTGGACATTTTTTCCTCAAACATTCCTGAAATGTTTGGTAGGGAAAGTTACAGGGATGCCTACAAAAGGTATCAAACTTCCCTGGATCCAAAAGGAAAAGTGGATGGTGTCTTTCTCCTTTGTGCAGGGAGGGAAGCAGAAAAGTGCTCCGTAGGGCCAACCTGATGGGTTTTCTCCAATGTGCCATTAAGGTGCTTCAGAGCATCTGTGTTGCCTGCCATATGAACTGGATGGGAACACAAGGTAATCAATTTCAGTTGAGAGCACTAATTTATCACTTTGCCATCTTTTATTGCGGGCTGGAGCATCTCTCTCTCTCTCTCTCTCTCAATGCAAACTAAGAAAAAAAAGACAGTCCCAGTGTTCTCATTTAGTTCAAAATGAATTGCAGTTATATATGTGTGTGTATGTGTGTATTTATGTATACACACACATGAATACACACAATTGCAATTCTCTCTCTCTCTCTCTCTCTCTCTCTCTCTCTCTCTCTCTCTCTCTCTCTCTCTCTCTCGATATATATATCTTGTGATAGTACCATCACCTTTTTTTTTCCTGCCCATGGTGGCCATTTTGTGCTGGTACCCACCACACTTTTATCAGGAAAGGAGTACCAGCTCCCCATTTATTTACCACCCCCCAAAAGCACTATACAGAAATGGATGCAAGGAAAGAAATGAGAGGTCTCTTGCATTCATTTGTATTTACATCCCCCCCTTCAATATCCCAAGCACTTGAGAATAACTCACCTATCGCACAGCAAGAATCCTGGGTTTGATATAAATGCAGCAAAGGACTTTTCAGTTGACATAGGAATGCCTGGAGGGAGGAGGGAGAGATCCTAGCGTTAGGCTCAGACCGGACTGCACATTTTCATTTGAAGGTCTGAAGACAGCTGCTCTGGCTCTGTAACCGTATAACAATAAGGACATTTAGACAATGACAGTGTAAATTAAGTAATTTGTTACATAATTTATTGTGGAAGTTACGTAATTTTGCCACAGCTGACAGTGAGGCAAATAATGCAGTGTTTGGAGGAAGTCAAACTGCAGCAGAACGGAAACAGTGCTGCATGTGCAAGTGTGTTCTTTCCACACTTGCAAGGAATCAATCAACGCAGCAGCACCTACATTTTGGAACTGCCTGCCCATGGATATTAGGCAGGCATCTTAGCTGCACTTTTTTTTGGCACCTGCTAAAAACTTTTTTGTGCATTTGATTTTATTTATATTTTGATCTTTTTTAGGTTATCTTGTTTTTAACATCTGATTTTATCAGTAATTTTAATGTACATTTTATATTTTATGTAAACTGCTTAGAGGTTTTGATAATCAAGCAGTATATAAATCCTGTTAAATAAATACATAAAATACTGAGCCAATTTCACTGCCATTGTGCAGTGGCACAAGGGCTGATCTGTGCCCAATCATTGTGCCAACTCCAGGTTGGTGGGGAGGAGAAGGTTAGGATTGCAGCCTTAGAGAATGATCATTCTGCCTAGGGATGAGGGAGAAATTTGTTCCATTTCAGTTTATTTATATATTTATTTATATACATTTATATCCCACCTTTACCCCAAGAAGCTCCTGGTAGCATACATGGTTCTCCGCCCTCTCCATTTTATCCTCCCAACAACCCTGTGAGGTAGGTTAGGCTGAGAAATGGTGACTAGCCCAAGGTCACCCAGTGAGCTTCATGGCTAGTGGGGATTTGAGGCCCTAGTCCGACACTCTAACAGCACTGGCTCTCCAATCAGGCAAACCTACTTAATTTGCACTTTGCAAAAAAAAAAAAGTGAACCAAAACTAAAATCATCTTTGGAAATTTGAAATTCTCCAAATTTCGCAATGCAGTTCTCCAATCTAGTCATATGTGCAAAAAATGCATATACTGGGGTAGAGTGTGCATAAACATAAATGCATATATTAGCAAAAAGAACATACAAAAATGCATTATATTATTGGAAACTGGTCTGCAAATATGCATACATTAGGCAAAATTGCATACAAATGGGTGTATTTGGAGAAGTTCACATTTAAATGCTGATGAATTTTCATAAGGACTTTTTTTAAAACAAACCAACATTTCCATTTCAGTTTGTGAACTGAGTTTAAGATTGGAAAAATGGGAAACTGAGAGAACCCGAAATGGACAGATCAGATTCACCCATCCCTAAATCTGCCTCATGGTAGAATCGGCCTTACCAACTTTTCATGAAATTGTGTATCCAGTCTGGAAAGCTTTCTTCACCTCTGTTTAAAACCTCTGATTTTGTCTGTCTGTACGAAAGACAGAGTGAAAGAAAGGGAAAGTGGGAGGGAAGATGAGTGAGAGAGAGAAAATGATCTTCGCAACTCCCAGTATCTCTCCCCAGACCCCAATTTCCTAACCAAAGCACATTACGGATCTGATGCTTTTCCACAGCCTAGTAACACATCAATAAACTAAACATTATTGTGCTTTGTCAGGTTTTATTTTGTAACATTATGGGAAATTCTCGGCTGCTCTGGATGACTGCATAAACTCTTACTGCCTGACAATTAACAGAGCTAGTAATAGAAAATGCAATGTAATTTACCTTCGTACAAGCGATTTTGGTTAACAAAAATTAAACTATTGAACTCTTCGCTTGCAGGAGAAGGACACTGTCTCATTATATCTATTGGTTGCTGTTGGGATTCTCCCCCCTTTTAGAGTAAAAAAAAAATCAAAAACAAGAGAATTGTGGGTCTTGGGTGGATTTATTGTGAAGATGTTTCCCTTGTTCAAGATGCCTCCTTTAGAAATGGACAAAATGCTCTCTGCTAAATAGCCATATTTTATTCTCCTACTGTGATAAAGGGAGAGAGTTCATGTAGATAAATTATGTTGAAGGGGGAGTTCCTTTGTGCGCCGAGCAATTTCACTGCTGAAGAAAGGAAACTGAGTTCTGCTCGCTTAGGAAGAGAAAAACCACCAAGGGCCTCTCTTTTTCTTCAACCTTCCCAGATGATTTTAATCAAAACCCATACCTTTAGGATGTCATCATTCTCTGAAGGTTACAGACCCAAGGCTGTACATTGGGTGCAATCGAACAAATGTTCAGGGTCAAATTAGAGGTGTCTGTGGCTGCCATGATTGTTGCTCGAATGCCTCCGGTGCTCATGTGGAAAGCAGGTGGTGAAACATCTCATTGTGACCTCAAACATGGTGCAGGGGAAAAAGAAATTGAATCATCCCTCCTAAAAAAACTTCTGATGAACCATCATCCAAATTCCATTTTGAAGTTGTCTTGTCTCGTGTCAGCACCACTGAGCCATTTACCTCAGTATTGTCTACCCCAGGTATAGCCAACATGGTGCCTTCCAGATGTTGCTGGACTACAACTCCCATCCAACATGACCATTTGCCATTCTGACTGGGCTGATGGGAGTTAGAGTCCAACAACAACTTGGAGGGCATCATGTTTAAGACACGGCTGTCCTGGGTTCCTTTGGGAGGAATGGCAGGATAGAAATAAATAAATACACTGACCGGCAGCAGGCAATTGTTTTTTATTATTATTTAACAAAATCTAGGTACCACTTGATTATAACAGAATCTCTAGGTCAGCCTTTCCCAACTAGCGGGCCACCAGATGTTGTTGGACCACAATTCCCATCTTTCTTGACCATTGGTAATGCTGGCTGAGGCTGATGGGAGTTGTGGTCCAACAACATCTAGTGGCCCACTAGTTGGGAAAGGCTGCTCTAGGTGGTGTACAAGAAATATTAGAATCATCCATCAAAATTATCAAAACTATCAATTAACATTGTAAATTGTACTGTTAGCTGCGGTTTGTTTTATGCTTTTACTCTAGTTGCTTATATGGATCATGGGTTGTTTTGTAATTGTATTTTAGTCTATATAACCAACCCTGGGACCTTAGGGTGAAACTTGGGGAAGAAATGCCAGAAATAATTAAATGACATACTATTTCAGCCTATCTGGGATCCTGGATTTACCAAGCACTTAGGAAGCTGCTTTATACTGAGTCAGAGCATTGGCCCATCTAGCTCAGTATTATCTACACTGACTGGCAGCAGCTCTCCAGGGTGTCAGGCAGGGATTTTCCCCCAGCTCTACCTGGAGATACCTGGGACTGAACCTGGGAGCAGATGCTGTACTATTGCGCTACAGCCCTTCCCTGCAATATCAGAAGTGAGGTATACAGTACTTCAAAATAAATGCTTCTGGCCATCCTGAACTACAAGGAGGTAGGACAGGGCAGGTGGGAGGGTTTAAGTTCCCTGTCATACACGCACACTGTTTGATATTAATATTAGTGCTGTGCTGAAATCTGTGCTTGAATTTCTGAAAAGTTTTCTTCCACACAATCACTGGTGGCTGGTCGCTCCATGTCAGTGGGGCAGTGGAATCCACTCCGGGTTTTAGTCTGAATTTCCAAGGATCTGTCCAAGGTGCTGAATCAGGGCAGGTGGGAAGGTTTATGCTCCCTATGAAGCACCTAAGACAGCTCCTTGAAAGTTCGGACTAAAACCTGGAGCCAATTGAATTGCCCCACTGATGCGGAGCCATTAGCCACCACTGCAAGCAATAATCCCAGCAATTCTAAAAGTCCTGCTCCAGGTGATCATGGAGCAGATCTCTAGGGCATGCAGCACAGTCAAAAGTGCCTGCCTCGAAGGGCATGGTAACTGGGGAAAGGTTACCGATTAAGGGACATGCTTTTCTGCCACTTCAAACCTCCACAAGATCTACCATTCTTGTGAGGTTCCACCACCACTAACCAGCCAGGTCCACTGCTGGACTCCCAAAGCGTCTCTCCCTGCTGCTAGCATCCCGCTTCCAGCCTTTGTGTACAGCCTCCTTTTTCACGCTGCATTTAAATGTGCCTCCCCCCCAAATGTATTCCATTTCCTAGCTGCCACACGCTGGTTTCCTGCAGCCCCTTCAGGTTCCTGTTGGCGGCAAAAATGTTTAAACAGCAGCCTTTGATGACATCTCCATCACAGCTTCCCCAGGATGGGAAAATGATGGATTGCATGGATTTGTACACTGGGGGTTTAAAAGAGAGTCCCAGCCTGTGTTGAAATCCCCTACTTGACCCTTGCCTAACCTTCGATCCAAAAGATACAAAGTAGGACACAGCTAATCCTGAGAAGGAGGTTTAAAAGCAAACAGACTAAAAATTGCTTACTCCTGACCTGGCTAACCTCCTTTAAGTTTACACTCATTCATGCACACTCTTGCACACACGCACATATTTGCACACACATACACACACACACACTTTGGGGGGCATTTAAAAATAATTTCTAAAAATGTGGAATGAAAAAGGTCCTTAAAGCATCCTTTTCATACAGTGACTGTATTTCTCAGGAGATTTAGGTGGCCGCTAGCCCCACTGACCTTGGGCTGAAAGTTCTTGATGTCCTGCAAGGTTGCTGTTGTGTGTGGTGTTGTTGTTCTTTTTGGTCAGGATGCATTTCAAACTTATGTGTGCACCCTGGT
This sequence comes from Rhineura floridana, assembly GCF_030035675.1. Taxonomy (NCBI): domain Eukaryota; kingdom Metazoa; phylum Chordata; class Lepidosauria; order Squamata; family Rhineuridae; genus Rhineura; species Rhineura floridana. The sequence goes on along the minus strand of NC_084493.1, from coordinate 5,607,947 downwards.
GGTTCGGTGGTTTGGGACTATAACTTTTACCTTTTGCCAAATGTTGGAATGAGATGGCTCAAAATATTAGGAGAAGAGGGCAAACTGTAATGAAATAGTAGAAGTGTCATGTACAAAGGCAGAAAAATGTGTATAACATGAGTTCAAACGTTCTTCCCCCCCCCCCCCCGGTTTTGAAAGAGGAGGAAGTGATGGAGGAGGAGGAGAAAATAAGCAGAAAAAATGTATCTTCTTTCTCCCAGTCTTGTTATTGCAACCCTTTTTCAATTGAGGAGAATCCCATACTCTTCACAGGTCACGGCCTATACGAGGGGTGGTTAAACCCTCAGCCAAGGAGGTTTGTAGACCCCATTTGCAATTTTTCTCCCCATCCCCATTTAGAACTCCACCAATTTTGATACAAGTGGCAAGATTTTAAAAAATAGACATGGTGCTGGGGTGGGCAGTTCAGTGTCCTGACAGGGTGTGTGTGTGTGTGCAAACTGCCCCCTCTCCAGTCATTAGATCCATCATTGAGTGAGCAGAGCTGTCCTCCTCAGCAGATATGAACAAATCAACTGAGGAGCAGGAGCTGTTTGCCTATGTATACATGTGTGCCTTGTATGTTTGGATATGAGAATGAGGGAGGGCCACACCTACAATTGGCAGGTGGCCCCCAGAATGTTCACTAAGGGTGTATGTGGCCCTTAAGCCAACAAAGATTGACCACCTTGACTTACACCAATTTAAAAATTAGACTGACAGAGCCATGGGAATGGTAGAGAAATTTGATTTAGTTTGCATTAAAAGCCAAATTTGTCAAATTCATACTTTCCAAAACAATATGAGAACAGAAAAATAGCCATCCTTCAAAATGCACACTTAGAAATGCATACTTTAGGGGGAAGTATGCACAAAATGAATATATTGGTGAAAATAACGTACAAAAATTCAAAGGATAAATTGCTTGCAAAAATGTGTACATTAGTCAAAACTGCATACAAAAATGTATTATTAATTTGCATTAAAGGGCTTAAGAATTTTCATGAAGATTTTTTTTAAAAAAAATCCACAAATTGCTGCAGAAATGTGGAGACTTGAATTTAAGATTAGAAAAATTGAGAAATGGACAGAATCAAACTTGACAGATCATTCCATCCCACCAAGGCTTGAGGCTAATACTTTTTGTAATGTGAGGCCATTGGGTGAGATCATAGGCACATTGGACGCTGTCTTATACTGAGTCAGAACATTGGTCCCTCTAGATCAGCCTTGTCTATGCTGACTGGCATAGGATCTCCAGGGGTTCAGGCAGGGAGTCATTCCCAGTGCCTCCTGGAGATCCTGGGGGTTCAACATGGGACCTTCTGGATGTGAAGCCAGTGCTCTACCACTGAGCTACAGCCCTGTCCTAAAGGGAAAAGCTAGATTAAGCTACATGTGATGGTAGGAAACATGTTCTTCTGATGTGTCTATTCCATTCAGTATAAAGGGTATAAAGCCTTACACTAAGGCAAGGGGAAGGGCCATGGCTCAGTGGCAGGGAATCTCCTTTGCATTCAGAAGGTGCCAGGTTCAATCCCTGGTGTCTCCAGGTAGGGCTGGGAGAGATCCCTGCCTAAAAAACTGGAGGCTTGTTGCTGGTCAGTATAGTCAACACTGAGCTAGATAGACCAACGGTTTGACTCGGGAAAAGCCAGCTCTCTATGTTCTTAAGATGCTAGTTTGATTTCTGGCTCTAGTTGGCTTTATTTTTATTTTATAGACCTTTAGGGCCTCTTCATGGATTGCTCACGCAAAAAGGCAAGGCATGGACCAGGGGTGGGGAAGCTCTTTCAGCTTGAGGGCCTCGTTCCTGTCTAGGCAATCTTTGGGGGTGGGGGTCATATGCCAGTGGTGGGCGGGGGACAGAAGCAAATGTGGGTGGAGCAGCGAATGTAGATTTCCTTTTCTATCCTCCATCCAGGCAAGTGAGAAGCATCATCAGAGCGGAGGGACACGTTCTCACCAAGTGTAAACCACTCAAGGAGGGCGCACATCCCATGTGTCTCATGTAGTACCACCCTCCAACCAATGGTGGTGCCTATGCCCAGCAGAAAGTAGAACAACAGCTCCCTCTTCTGGCAAGCCGCTTCAGTTCAAAATCCTAGATAGTGGCACAGAGAGACATAGGAAGCTGTCTTTGTTATGTAAATGTGTATAAATGATCAGAGATCATCAATGGTCTGAGATGCGTGTGTGCCAGTGTGTGCGTTTACCTAAGTGACAGGTTTTTACCCTGCATTGAGATCACTGAGTCTTAACACTTAGTAAAATAAGAAAAGCTACTTTATTTATAAAAATACACAGTAGATAGGAAAGGCATACCTAGTTCTAACTAATGCCCAGACGTGAGTATTGCCCTCATGGCTCAGGAGAGAGAGCAAAGACAAAGATGTCTCCTCTCTCTCAGACAGCTGAAGAAGAGGAGGAAAAGGCAGAAGGAGGAGGGGCAGATAAGCTTCCCAAAGCACCTATCAGTCTGAGACTGAATGAAGTCAGTCAGAGCATCACAGGTAAAGGCAGTCAAGCCTAGCCATCTGGAGGACCCGAACTCTATCTCCCTTCTGGAACATAGACAAAAGAGCAAAACAGGAGCTGCTCTTGCCCCACTTCCAACAGTCTTAGACCGAGTCAGACCATTGGTCCATCTAGCTCAGTATTGTTCACAATGACTGGCAGAGGCTCTTCTGGTTTTCAGATAGGGGACATTCCCAGCCTTATCTGGAGATGCCGAGGATTGAACCTGGAACCTTCTGGGTGCAAAGCAGATGCTCTTCCACCTCCCAAATCTCAATCACTGAGAGTTTCTTGGTCCATTAGGCTAACTCTGTGGTGACAACAGCAGCAAAAATCTGGCCTCTGCACAGCATCACGCACACACAAATCTGGATGGGCTGGGAATCCAAGAGACACACTTTCGCCTTACTCATTTCTGCCATTATATAAATGCTATTTTTATGAGGATGTCTCAGCATCGCACATACACACACCGCCCCTCAGTCCCTGTACTCTCCCTACACACAATAAAACACCAGGAATCCCTAAAGAGTGGTAAAATCCTGACATGATTTAAGGAGGAAGACTCTGATAAGGAGATAAAAATCTAATAAACAGAGTCTAGAGAGCCTTGGTGAGTCTCAGGGACCCGCCAGGGTAAGCAAAGCCCCTCCCAATGAAAACAAAATAAGCTCTAATCTCAGGGACATTCCACCCGCCAACCATCTGAAGAAGAAAGTGAAGGCCGTGACCTCGGCAGACTCAAGTTATGAGCATAGTGACAAGAAAATATTTGGCTTGGTTCAAGACACAAACATCTTTAATATCTTCTCTCTCTCTCTCACGCACACACACACACACACACACACACACACAGAGGGAGGGAGGGAGAGAGAGAGACTTAAATATCATAACACTCTTAGCTCCCCAACCTTGCAAAAGAGTAACCATTGCTATGGCTAGTCAGATTTCAGGCTAAGATGTCAAATTACAGCCCCTGATCTTGCACAATAAGAAAACGTGAAGGTTTACTCCTCTCCATCTGAGTACAGAGTGCCTTTTATTCCTCACTGAGGCCCTATCTGCACTATACATTGAAAGTGGTACCATATCACAATAAATAGACATGGCTTCCCCCCAAAAATCCTGGGAAGTGTAGTTTGTGAAAGATGCTGGGAGTTGTTAGGAGACTCCTATTCTCCTCACACAGCTACAATTCCCAGAGTGATTTAACAATCAATCCCTCTTCCCAGGGCATTTCTTTATGCCACACAAACTAAGGAACTCTCACTCCCAAGAAGTAGTGATGAGCACCAACTTGGATAGCTTTAAAAGAGAATTAGAGAAATCCATAGAGGATAAGGCTATCAATGGCTACTAGCCATGATAGCTCTGTTCTACACTGTCAGAGAAAGTATGTTTCTGAATAACAGTTGCTGGGAATCACAAGTGCAGAGAGTGCTGTGGCATTCAGGCCCAGCTTGAGGGCTTCCCATGGGCATCTAGTTGGCCATCGTGAGAACAGGATGCTGGATTGGACAGGCCATTAGCCTGATCCAGCAGGGCTCTCCTTATAATAATAATAATAATATTTAATTTGTCTGTCGCCTATCTGGCAAATAGCCACTCTAGGCGACGTACATTAAAATGAAATAAAATACAACAATACAACAATACAACAATACAACAATACAACAATACAACAATATCAATTGCAGTCATGTTAATAACAGTAGATAAAATACTGGACAGTCAATACATACAAAAGCATTTATATTAGCAGCATATGATAGATGGTAAAATCATGAAGATTTACCCTTCCCAAGGACCTCAAAGGCCTGTTGGAAAAGCCACGTCTTCAGGGCCTTGCGGAATACCTCTAGGGAAGGGGCATGTCGAAGGTCACATGGGAGGGAGTTCCAGAGAGTGGGGGCCACCACAGAAAAGGCTCTCTCCCTAGTACCCACCAACCTAGCTGTTTTGGTTGGCGGGATTGCGAGAAGGCCTTGAGTGGCTGATCTAGTTGGGCGGCATAATTGGTGGCGGTGGAGGCGCTCTTTCAGGTAAGCTGGGCCGAAACCGTATAGGGTTTTAAAGGTTAATACCAACACCTTGAATCGGGCCCGGAAAATAACCGGCAGCCAGTGTAGATCAAATAATACTGGCGTAATGTGGTCTCGGCGGCGGCTGTTGGTAAGTAAGCGCGCCGCTGCATTCTGTACAAGTTGTAATTTCCGGGTCGTTTTCAAGGGTAACCCCACGTAGAGCGCATTACAGTAGTCCAATCGAGAGGTGACCAGGGCATACACCATGAGCGGGAGCTGTTGAACAGGGAGGTAGGGTTGCAGCCTACATATAAGGTGTAATTGATACCAAGCTGCCCGGCTCACAGCCGAAATCTGAGCCTCCATGGACAGCTTGGAATCAAGAACAACCCCGAGGCTGCGGACCTGGTCCTGTAGGGGCAACTTCACTCCATCAAACTCCAGGTCAACATCTCCTAACCCTCCCTTGTCTCCCACAAGTAGTACCTCGGTCTTATCAGGGTTCAACTTCAACCTGTTCCTGCCCATCCATCCACTCACGGATTCCAGGCACTTCTGGCTTTACATTCCCTTGAATTTTAACAGGAGGCTGGCTACCAAATAGTAGAGATCAGTACAGTCACTGATTTTGGTCACTGATGACTGGGGAGGGCAGCTATGAGAGAACTAGAAAAGGTGCAAAGATGTATCACTGAACACCAAAGTCAGGATCATTCACACTATGGTATTCCCGATCTCTATGTGTGGATGTGAAAGTTGGACAGTGAAAAAAGTGGATAAGAGAAAAATCAACTCATTTGAAATGTGGTGTTGGAGGAGAGCTTTGCTCTGGACTATAAAAAAGACAAATAATTGGGTGTTAGAACAAAGTAAACCAGAACTATCACTAGAAGCTAAAATGATGAAACTGAGGTTATCCTACTTTGGACACATAATGAGAAGACATGATTCACTAGAAAAATAATAATGCCGGGAAAAACAGAAGGGAGTAGAAGAAGAGAAAGGCCAAACAAGAGATGGATTGATTCCATAAAGGAAGCCACAGACCTGAACTGACAATATCTAAACAGGGGGGTTCACAACAGATGCTCTTGGAGGTCATTGATTCATAGGGTCACCATAAGTCGTAATCGACTTGAAGGCGCATAACAACAACTTCCTTTGATCATAAGAAACATCCAAATATTTCTTTAAAAGTAAAAAGATTAAAAAAACACTCATAGATTTCTTTGAAATTTGGAGCTGTATATAAATTACCTAAATAAATACTTTAATAAAAACAGCAGGCTCTTCACCTTCCTGTCTTTACAGGGAAGCCCAGCTGAGGACATGGTGGGATTTTCAGGAAACATGGGCATCCACGAAGACTGCAAATGTATAGTCCACTGGAAAGGACACTCACGAACAGCCCTTGGCCACCTCGAAAGTAGGGCAAGCACAAGACAAACTTTGCACCCCGCTCGTGAGAATTTCACCAACATATTCTTTCCCCGTTCACAATTTCCAGTCACAATTTGTTTTCTCATAAATCAACGGGGAATGGTAAAAAAAAAAAAAAAAGCCAGATAATTTTTTGGCACAGTACTACTCCAGATATGTGCTCTTTCAATGGGCTCAGGCAACATAGAAACGATCTGTGTGCAGCATCTGCATGAACTGGAAAACATGACTTCAGCTATGCCAAGATAAATAAGCTAATTATCGAGGAATGCTTCTCTTTTTCTGGGGGGTGGGATGGACAAGACTCAATGCCACTGAGATTAAATGCTGCATTGTGTTTTAGTCATTGCCTTTCACTGTTCACATCCTTCTAAGGCAATATTTTCCGTATGGCATTTCAAAGACAGACTGGCTTAAAAGGGCCAACAGACTGAGGCCTTCATAAAACTGGCTGAGGATGAGCCAAAATGGCTGAGAAGGTCAAATTGTGTTGACTTCTATGTCTGAAGAGATGGGGGGGAAAGGGGGGGAGATAATTGTGTGAATTGTCCATCGTTTCTTCCTCACAGCTTAACAACTGTGATTGATGATAAACTGGAACATTTTTGAAGAAAAGTAAGTGGATTATAAGGCGTGGATTGAGCCTTCGCCACAAATCACCAGTGCTAATGCAGTCCACTGGAAGTCCACTGGAGCAGGGGTAGAGAACAGTCTTTTTTCCACCCCGAGGGCCGCATTTGCTTCTGGACAACCTTCCAAGGGCCACATGCCAAGAGTGGGCAAGAATCATAGAATCATAGAATAGTAGAATTGGAAGGGGCCCATAAGGCCATTAAGTCCAGCCCCCTGCTCAATGCAGGAATCGAAATCAAAGCATTCCCAACAGATGGCTGTTGAATGCCTCCAGTGTCAGAGAGCCCACAACCTCTCTAGGTCATTGGTTCCAAGGTCGGAGGCAAAAGTGGGCCGAGCGACAGATGAAATTTGACCTTTGTGCAATAGGCTAGTTTCTGCATGCGCTCATGGGCCCCTCTCCATCCTCCACCCAGGCGAGCAAGAAGCATGCTCAGAGCTCAGAGACACTTTTCATCTGGGCAAAATTGCTCACTGGAGTGTGAAGCAGCGCCAGCGTGGGGTGTGGCCTGTGGAAAAGAGATGCAGCGTGGGGGAGCCCCGAAGGCCCGGCAGAGAGGTTTGGAGGGCTGAATGTGGCCTCTGGGCCTGATGCATCCCAATCATAAAGGATCACGTTATGTACTGCCAATCATTGGGAAGTCCCTTGTTCCAAGGTTTTATTGAACATTTAAAATGCTTAGCCCCATTCTAGGAACAGGGGCTCAAAGTGCCCACTCCCTTAAAAAACATCTCTGGTGCATGGAAATATTTGTATCAAATGTGAGAGGGGCTAGAAAAGTGTTAAAGCCAAATCCGGCAGTGAATATGGAACGTCTGTTGTTGTTTTTTACTCTTTCTCTGTGTGTGTTTATATATATAGCTGATTTACTAGGGAGATAAGCCAAAGAGGCAGAAATGTGGTTCCGTCTGCCACGAACCCCTACATCTGTCAGAAGCCTGAACTAATCCAAACAGAACCTGCCCCACCACTAACCTGGCTTGTTGTCTTGTCACCCAATGACATTTGCGGCCTTGTCATGTAATGACTTAAGGGGCTGTAATGGGTTGCATGCTGTTAAATGTCATCAAATGCCATGAATCATAAACAATTCTGGCTTTTAAAACCAGAGATTAGGGATATTTATGAAGTTGAGCCTCCACTTTGGGTTTTCCCAGATCCTTGAAGTTCAGAGCGGATTGCTGTTATTTTCCTTTCCTCCTCTTCCTCATCTCTCCTTTTATTGCGGAGGCCGTTTCCTGCTCCCAGGATTGACCCAGATGCTTATAGCCAAATGACAGAACTGGATGCTAATCCATTTACAGCCCAGCATCTCGCCTGATTGTTTGTTGACAGCTACTGTAAAACTCCACCAAGACACAACAGACTGAAAGATAGGGAGATTAGATTATGGAGCAACAGTAAAAGGTCTGATGTATCCCACTTCCAACACGTGTCTGTAGGGAGAAGGCAAATTTATTTCATGCACCCTCCATCTGAAGAGCAACCCTGTTTGGACTGCCATTGTTATTATTGTCAAACTTTTACACACTTTCCAAACTCCCCCAACCCCATAATCTAATCAGGATGAAGATGATGACCATTTAGATTGTGTTGCCTCTGTAATGGTGAAGCCTATAACACTGATTTATTCAACTGGTGCAGGAACATGAAATTTCAGTCACTCAGGGAACTAAACAAACTGCAGTCCAACTTCTGTGAGGACAGGGAAAGCTGGCAGTTTGGAAAGAATTGGTCAATAAGAGAGACGTTTCTCAAGAAACATCACTTTAAGAACAGGAGAGGCTTTTTCCATGATGGCGATGGGGCAAGGGTAATTAAAAAATCTCTGAACTACACATGAACATAGTTCCTATAATTTCTAGGGGAACTGAAAGTGAATTAAGTTCCTTTTGCAGTGGAACTTTGGTCAGTTTCTAATTCAATTCAAACTGTTAGAGCAGTACGACAATGGAACCAATGACCTTGGGAGGTGGTGGGCTCTCCAACACTGGAGGCCTTCAAGAGGCAGCTGGATAGACCCCTATTGGGTATGCTGTAATTTGGATTCCTGCATTGAGCAGGGGGTTGGGCTCAATGGCCTAATAGGCCCTTCCAACTCTATGTTTCTATGAATTTTAATTCAATAATTTCTTTCTCCCTATAGGGGTTTCATGGCACATCTCTATGTAATTGTGGCCACTGCATTTCCCGTTTTTACATATCTGAAAAGTGATGCTGATGTTTAAGCTTAAAGATCACAATTGTTGGGAAAAATAAATAAAACAGTTGTTCACATTATACTATTTGGGTGTGTTTTGGTGTTTTGCCAGTATATATTTTATACTGTAGCAGAGCAGCTTGTGAAATCCTGAAGGCTGGGGAGGGGGGAAGGACTGCATAAATGAATTGTGAATTAAATTAGAATGGAATTAGTTCTTTTTTGAAGCTGGTGAACTTGAGCTGGAATTAACTCCTTTTGGGAGGGGGTTAATTGGAATGGATACTAATCCCCTTTTAAAACAAACTTTCCAAGAACTGATCTGACCACATTTATTTATGCTTCGATGCAGGGATGTGGAACCTGTGGCTTCCCAGTTATTGTTGGACTCCAACTCCCATCATTTCTGACTGTTGGCCATGCTGGGTTGGGCTGATGAGAGCTGGAGTCCAGCTTCATGATCTCTGCTGTAGTAGATTTCAGTAATGTGCTGAACATGAAGCTGTCTTTGAAGAACATTTAGAAAAGACAACGGAAACAAATGCAGTTCCCAGAACGTTAGCTCACTATAAATGTGAGACTCGCTACTGAGAACTCGTGACAGCCTTGTGGAATTAGGGTGAGTGCCGCTGTTTTTATCATGGACTCATGTGGGTTTTCTATTGTGCTTTAGATTTTATATTACTGTTCATGTTGTATGATATTCAGATGCATAATGGCTTTAACAGTGGAGCTAGAACATACCCATCATGGCTAGTAGCCAGTAGCCAGAGAAACAGAGCTGAGTATCGTCAGCGTACTGCTGACACCTTGCCTCAAATCTCCTGATGACCACTTCCAAGGGCTTCACATAGATGTTAAACCGGATTAGAAACAAGATGGTACCCTGCGGCAACCCACAGCACAACTGCGACAGAGCCAAAAGACAATCACCCAATGCTATTCTCTGAAAATGACCTTGGAGATAGGATCGGAACCACTGTAAAACAATGCCTCCAATACCCATCTCACCAAGTCAGCCCAGAAGGATACCATGGTTAATGGTATCAAAAGCCACTGAGAGATCAAGTAAGAATAACAGGGTCGCACTCCCCCTGTCCTTCTCCCAATAAGGTCATCCATCAGGGCGACCAAGGCCGATTCAGTCCCATAACCAGGCATGAACCCAGATTAGAATGGGTTGAAATAATCTGTTTCATCCAAGAGTACTTATAATTGCTGCACCACAACCCTCTCTCTCAATCACCTTCCCTAAAAGGGGGTATTTGTGGACAGGCAATAGATATCACAAACCAATGGGTCCAGGGTGGGCTTTTTCAGGAGCTTTAAAATACATTAAGACTTTAAAATACATTAAAACAGAACATCTTTAAAAGTTTTTTTTAAAAAAAAGCTTTGAAGACATCTCAAAAAAGAAAAAAGGTTAAAAACGTTTTTTTTAAAAAAGGTTTACAAACATATTGAAAAGCAATTCCATGACATGACAACGTGGTGACATCCACCCTCCATCTCCAGACCACCTCTTCCTCCACTGTCGCCAATACTGAGCTAAATGGTCTGACTCAATGTAAGATAGCTTCCAATGTAGATAGCACACAGAAACTGGCCTTCTACTGAGTCAGGCCAATGGTCCATCTAGAGCCCAGTATTGTCTACACTGACTAGAAGAAGCTCTCCAGAGGTTTTGATAGGAGACATTCCCAGCCCTAGCTGGTCATGCTCGGGATTGTACCTGGGACCTTCTGCATGCAAAGGAGATGATCTGCTACTGAGCTATTGCCCTCTTGCAATACTGAACTGGATAATAACTAGACCAATAACCCAACTTGGTACATATGTCTGAAAGAACAACACCTGTCCCTTCCCCCAATGTTGATTTCAGCCCTCAGAAATCCATATAATGCCCTCCCCCTCCTCCCCACCACCAAACACTTCCTAAACTCGTATTAGAAAGCCATGGAGGACGTCAGAGACGGTTGCAGTCCACAAATCATCTGCCGGCTGAAGTTTTTTGGCGGCAGCCAAGACAGAAAGGGAAGGAGAGAGGAAAAAAATTAGAAAAATTTCAATTTCAGGACCATTATTATTTTCATTAATCATAGGAGACGCTGTCACCCCTGTCCTTTTTCTTTAGAGAGAGATCTATTATACGGTCCATTTAGTCCAAGCCATATTACCTCATATGTTTTCTTGGCTGACCAAATAAGACTTAAGAGATAAAACAATTTACTGTTCATTATGATCCATGTCAGTGGAACCAATCTATTAACCTACATTAACTGGATATGTGACAATAGCTCACATACATGAGTCTTGCATTTTTTTTAAGAGAGAGGAGGAGGGGGAAAGGATAAAAGGAGAGCGAAGGAGAGAGAGAGAGAGAGAGAGAGAGGGAAGGAAGGGACTTAAAGCCCATAAAGTGCAGCTGACGTATAATTTGCCAAGCGAGTACAGCTTCATTTTCCAGTGGCCATCGCTGAAGCGGCTGCAGCTTCACGCAGCCCCTGACCTGTGAAGAATTCTAACAAATTGGCTGTATTGTGAAGCCAAAAGGTGCCATCAATGAAGGGACGGTTGGCTGGCCCTAAAGTATGACGGGAAATCACAGGCTCAAATAAAGAGCCGTGGTTTTATGAAGTTAACCCCTTGGAGGTTAAATCCAAGCAGGGAGCCTGAGAGCTGGGGAGCACCCTTCCCAACGGCTGAGTTGGCAGCGGATAATTTATTCAGACGTTCACCCGAACCTGGAAGAAGGCATCCCTTGGCAAGGTAGAGGGGAGAGGCATTCTCCAGCTTCTGCCGATGGTGAAGCGTCTCCCCGCTGGGCCAAAGGGCAGGCTATTACTCTCGTGCGATTCTGCTTCCTATGCTTGATAGATCATAAGCATCTTGAGGCAGGGAAGGCAATCCATAGGTGGTCTTCTTGATGGTCTCTCGTGCCGCAAAAGTAACTTTTGAGTAAACAGTCGATAACCAGAGAAAGAGTGCCACCTCTGTGTAGTTCAAGGGTTTCGTTTGCAAGAGCCGATTAAGGACTCACATGGGGGAAAAGCATCATGCTAAATGTAGGAGTGAAGTCAGTTATGCTTTATTTGTTTCAGGATTAAGCCTACCATATCCCAATAGGTTGGGATGAATCAAACAACATGGAAAGGGAGGAAAGGGGGGCACCTACCCACCATGGCAGGTGTAAGGAGCCATGTTTAGGCCAAGGGTCATATTCTCTTTTGAAGGGCCACATGCCAGTGGTGGTTAGGGATGGGTGAGAAATTTGATTCAGTTCACATTTTAAGCCGAATTTATCAAATCCACTCTTACCAAGGCAATATGAGGACTGAAAACACAGCCATCTTTCAAAATTCTCAATTTTGAATGTTGCAGTGCAAGTTCACCAACCAATGTTTACAAAAATGCATATGTCAGGGGAACATGTGCATTAAAAAGGAATATATGAATGACAATAAGATACAAACTGCATTATATGACGAGAAATTGCTTGCAAAAAATGTGCACATTAGTCAAAACTGCCTACAAAAATGTGTTTATTGGGAGAAATTAAACGGAACACACTTAGAAGCAATCCCAATCACATGGAGGCATCTAAGCACATTCAGTCCAACATTCATAGAAGTCACCTTCAGACCTTCATGCTCAGCATGTGAAGGTCTGAGAGGAGCCCGCATCCAAGAACACCTAGGGTGAGGTTTTCATGCACACCCCTGCCCCTCTACACACTTTTAACCCTCCTGTGTTCAGACAAATGCCTGAAGTCTTTAACAATGTGGCAACCAAGCAATTGAGCATGCATGTGTGAACCAACCACCAAGGGTTGAGTAGTCCAGAGGTGAAGAGTCAAAAGTTGTCCATGGGCATGCCATAACATTCTGTGAAATCTTTGCGATGCAACCCCCCCCCCACTGCTGACATGGAGGAAGACCTCAGCATCATTGCATCATTGTTTGTTTGTATCTGTGTAGGAGGGAAAGTCACACCCTCCTGGATTTTTGACATTATCAATGAACGCTCTCCCTCCCTGCATAGCAGTCTATAAATCTTTGTCTGTCTCCTATCTTCCTCTGTGAAACCAATTTAATCCTCATAGTCAAACAGTACATCAAGAGAGAGATAGGTTGGGTGTGCTTGAGCGGGTTGGGCTATTCATGTTTTAAAGAGGCAGAATGCCTATTATTAATTCTCCACAAAGACACGGGGGAGAGAACAGGGCAATATCTCCATTCTGCAAAGTATTCCAAACTGGACTGTTCCCTCTGCCCTTCCCAAGCAAAGGCAGCAACCCTGAGCAAACTTTCCCTTGTAGAAGCTGATCATCATGCTTGGAACCTATGGATGGAAACTATCTGGTTAGAGTATGGATTTATGGTGGGGACAAAAATATGAGTCCTACTCGAAGTACACCCATTGAGCTCCCGGGCCTGATGCTCCCCACCTCTGGCCCAAATTCTCCTTTAAGTTGCCTATGAAAACTAGCCAAGGCCTAACCCAGGAGTTAGTCCTTGAAGTGCTACATATTAATGTTAGAGCATCTCCTTTGCGTGTACAACATCCCTAGTTCAGTTCCTGGCTTCTCCAGGTAGGGCAAGTAGAGATCTCTGTCTGAAACCCTGAAACTGCAAGTCAGTGTGGACAATACTGAGCTAGATGCACCAATGGTCTGACTCTGTATAAGGCAGCTTCCTATGTTTAAGCCTCCCCTCCACCTTTCATAATACTAAAATGCACCCCAACGCAGAGCCACTCAACAAAATGGGCAAGCCATAAGAGGCTTGATTAATAAAACAAAGAATTTGGTTCACACAGCACACAATTAATGCCATCTTAATTACTTTTTCATGCTTTGTGTTCCTTCCTTTTTAAATTGGAATTGATTTTTATTGGCTGCTGATTTGTACATTTGATGATTTGTTTCCTCTGCTCTCTCAGTTGTTGTGTATATATTGCTTTTATTATTTTGTTTTGTAAATATTGTTTGTTCGTTTGTTTCGTTGCATTTACTGTTTGCTAGCTGCCTTGAGTTCTTGCTGAGATGGCAGGATATAAATCCCAATAAATCCTTGCAGCCACAGGGATACAACAGGCATTGGCCAAATTCATAGAAGAAGTCTATCAATGGCTGTTAGGCCTGATACTAGTCATATGCATTCTCCATGTTCAGAGACAGTGCTGCAAAGCGGCAATGGGGAGGGTTGTTGCCTTCAGGTCAGTTTGTCAGATTCCCATTGGCATCTAGTTGGACACTTTGGGAAACAGGAAACTGGATAAGATGGACTCTTGGTCTGATCCACCAGAGCTCTTTTTAAGTACTAACTTTGGGGTTCTTCCTTAAATTTATTCAGTGAACATGGGATTGGCAAGGTCATGTTTTCCCACTGCCTGTAGCCCCACCCCAAGGGTGCCAACTGATAAACTGGTCTGGGACTAGAGATATTAGAGAATTCTGATGAAAATGGGAAAAGGACCAGGAACTGCCAGTGTCTGCTTATTGGTCCGATGTCCAGAAAGGAAATCAATCCATCGAATACAATCGCTATTTGCTGCTGTCGTTGCTTTTAGTCTGTAAACGATATGTAATTGATTGTGTTTCTTTCTCCATCCGCATTGGATTGTGTTGAAATGAATAGAGTGGAACAACGCCATGACAACATAATTTATATAATTAATATAATGTGTATAATTCATTTTGTAAATTTTGTAAGTGACATATTTTTGCCACAATGATCAGCAAGGCAACATAGTTTTGGGCACAAGACACACTGCAGCAGAGGGGAAACAGTGCTGAATGTGATGAATCCAGGACAGAATGGAAAATGACACCTTCTTGCGCTCCTGGCTTCAAGACCAAGTGCAGGCCTCCTACTCCTATACATCACAGCATAGTCCTTACAGCCCACATTGCCGGTCAGGTATGCACAAATCCTTGAGGAAATGGCCAAGATCAACTTCTCCCAGGTTTGGGATCTTTTGTAATGCTAGGATTAACATTCCGATGATAACATCACTGGGGGGGGGTGAGGCATAAAGAGCTACCTGAGAAAAGCATAGGAAGTTGCCTTATACCGGCGTTTCCCAACTAGTGGGCCACCAGATGTTGTTGGACCACAATTCCCATCTTTCCTGACCATTGACAATGCTGGCTGAGGATGATGGGAGTTGTGGTCCAACAACATCTGGTGGCCCACTAGTTGGGAAAGGTTGCCTTATACTGAGTCAGACCATTGGTCCATCTACCTCAGTATTGTCAACATTGACTGGCAGCAACTTATATTTGGGTTTCAAACATGGGGCTCCCTTACCCCTGCTTGTAGATGCCAGAGATTGAAACTGGTGCCTTCTGCATGCAAAGCAGATGCTCTGCCACTGAGTTATGGCCCTACCCTTAGCAGACCAAGAATTATTAAGGCTTTTCGAGGGCTGGCCCTACCATAAGGCAGAGTGAGGTGACTGACTCAGGTGAAGATGCTGGCTTTTACCGCTGTGCACCTCGGCTATATCTTTCTGTTGGAGGACAGTGCAGCGTATGCCATGTGGCCTCTCCTACATCCCAACAACAAGCCTAGTTCTGCCCTCAGGTATAGCGGAAGGTACTGTTCTGCTGCCCTGTTTTCAATAAGAGTCAGCTCCCCATCTTTCTAGTTGGCTTCTGTGCATGGAATGGTGGAGGCTCCATCTTTGCCTTTGCTTCAAGCAGCAAAATGTCTTGAACATAGGACATTGCCTTATATTGAGTCAGGACAATGGTCCATGTAGCTCAGTATTGTCTACTCTGACTGGAAGTGGCATTTTCAGACAGGGGTCTCTCCCAGCCCAAACCAGGGATGGAATCTGGGACCTTCTTCATGCAGAGCAGAGGCTCTACCACTGAGCTGCAGCCCTTCCCTCTGAAGAGATGGAAGAGAAGCCGACTCTGCTTCTCTCCCATATGTCCAGCACTAGAGAACTTGCTATTTTGCATCCAAGGATGAGAGGATTGTGAGCAGCTTAGCAATGCAAAAGTGGAAGTGAGAAGAGACTCAGAGGTTTGTATGGGAAAGAGAAGCATTCCTGACATGTTCTCTCCTTTCTTATCTCCCAAGCAAATCAGGCCAGGCACCGGAGGGAGTGACCGGGTGGCCGCATAACTTTGTTGTCTCTTTCTTCTCTTATCAGGGCACTGGGGAGCCCTGAGATAGAACACAGTAAATATGTCTGTTAATATGATCCATGGGCTGACATCTATGGGTGGTCAGAGATATCGGTCACTGTACTCTGTAGCTGCTAGGAATACATCTCGCCGCTTTTTGTGCTGTTATTTTTGTTACCAGAAGAAGCAATAAGCTCCATACTATAGATCTCACGGAGCTGCTGTGTGGAGCATACGTAAATCCCCTTTGCAGGAACAGCTTTGCACTTACTGCGGAACATCTGCCAGAATCAAGTCCACAGATCTATGCATTTTGACTCTTTCATTTAGCACCCTGTAGAACAGGCATGGCTAAACAATGGCTTTTCAGATATTCCCGGACTGCCATTTCCACCATCCTCGACTATTGACCACGCTGACTGATGGGCTTGATGGGAGACGGGAGCCCAACAACATCTGGAAAGCCACAGGTTAGCTATCTCTCCTATAGAGACAGGCTGCCATAGCCAGGACAGCTGATATGACTCTGATCGAGGCATCCATGCATCAGAAACTCTGGGGCTCGAACCAGAGGAGCAGTGAAAATTTATCTAAGGAAATTTTCCCCACTTCCCTGGGGTGTTAGCAGATTTCACCTCCAGTAAAACTGGAAGCAAGGTAGCAGTTTCCTCTTCAAGCGAGACATTAGGTGCAGAATCTCAGGCTTGCGGGCCAGATATGGTCCTCTAGGACTAGCTAGCGAGCTCTTGGGAATCCCCCCAGGCCACACCTCCTCTGCCGGCCACACTCTTCACTGCCTCTTCTCCACTCTGCCCTTAAGTGCTTTTGGCTGGTTTGAATGTGTCCTTGAACTGTGATAATGCCTTATGCTTGCCTGGATAGAGAATTGAGAGATTGTGTGCGTGATGAACTCTGGATTTTGAATGTCTGAAATGTAGCCTACTGTACAAAGGTAAGAGCAGAGCTTGGCAAAGTTACTTTTTTGAACTACAATTCCCTTCAGCCCAATCCAGTGGCCATACTGGCTGGGGCTGATGGGAGTTGTAGTTCAAAAAAATAACTTTGCCAAGCGCTGGCATTGCTCTCCCATTTTTGGCTCTGGTCACTCCCACTTTTCCCAGCATCCCTCAGAAGGTTTGCCCGTAAGGGAATGTAGCTGAAAAGGGTTCTGCACCCCCTGCGTTGGAAGCATTTTTGAAAGGAGCCAAAGAGTTTTGGTAAGCCTAACAAGCATTTTTCGGGTGGCTTCCACATTTCACTTGAAAGAACCATAACTGAGGTTGAATCGAAACACCTCTAGAGAACAGAATGATCCTCCTTGTGTCACCCATCCTTCCTCCCCCACACCCCAACCCCCAATCCACTCTTTCCATCTCAAAAGACCGAGAGAGATAATTATATCTTACAACAATTACCCTGGCTATGAAGCAAAATTAGCACAGTCCTTTCTAATTTAAATGTGTTGAAATTGCCTGAGCATGACAGCAGAAAATTACAAGGTTTATGACACAGGCTTTGGTTAAAGGGATGGCAGTTGCCTGCTGTCTCTTGAGAGGGATGGCAGCCAATGTTATGTATAAACACAATTACTGAAGACCTCTTCTCCCTGCTGGTTCAGACCAAAGGACTATCTAGTCCAGCATCCTGTTCTCACAGTAGACAACCAGATGCCTCTGGGAAGCCTGCAGGCAGGTTCTGAGGGCTGATCTCTCCCCCAAAGAATCCTGGGAGCTGTCATTTACCTTTCACAGAGCTATAATTCCCATCACCCTTAACAAGCTAGTTTCTAGGATTCTTTGGGGGAAAGCCATGTGGTTTAGATGTATGCTGTGGACACTTTACTCCACTATATGCATTTTTTTTACACGTTACTTGGCTGGAGTACTGCACTGTAAATTTCAGAGAAATGTGAGCTTCAAAGGCTGGCTGTGTTTGAGTTCTTCTATCGTCTTCTAAAGTACCTCCATGGATGCAATAAAAATTGATGGCACAACTTGTTTGCAGATGCAGGAACAGTAGACCAGCTGTAGGAATGGACAAACATTTGCAATTATTATTTCTCTCAGTTTCTCCATTTTCCAATCATAAATTCAGTTTGCCAGATTTCATCATCAGTTTGCATTTTTTTAAAAAAAATAATCTTGCACACATTTGTCACCATTTTAGTGTGCATTTAAAAGCATAAGAAGATAAGAAGAGCCTGATGGGTCAGGCCAATGGCCCTTCTAGTTCAGCATCCTGTTCTCATAGTGGCCAACCAGTTGTCTGTGGGAAACCTGCAAGCAGGACCTGAGTATAAGAGGCCTCTCCCCTCCTGCAGTTTCCAGCAACTCGTATTTGGAAGCATACTGCCTCTGTCTATGGAGGCAGAGCATTGCCAGAAGCCATTTACAGCCTTTTCCTCCATGAATTTGTCTAATCTGCTTTTCAAACCATCCAGGTTGGTGACCATCACTGCCTCTTGTAGGAGCAAATTCAATAGTTTATCTATGCGCTGAGTGAAGAAGTACTTTCTCCTAACATACATACTGTATATTTGCAAGCACTTTCTGCTAATACAATGCATTTTTGAGCACTAATTTGTGCATTTTTATGCACACTTACCTCTAACATACATATTTTGGGGGCTGGACAACTGCATCACAAAATTTGAAGAACTGCAAATTCTGAAGGATAGCTGTGTTACGGTTCACATCGTTTCAGGAAGCGCAGATTAGGTAAATTCCCAGCTGCGATTCCCATGAGGACAGTTATGGAAGATTAAACTATAGCTGTCCTCCAAGAGTTCCTATATTTCAACTACTGCATTTTTGCAAAAACTACCCCTTGAAAAAATGTGAATTCATGTAAATTCTACGAGCACCATATTTTTTCTTAGCAGTATTTTCATGATGAAGGTCAGTTGCTCAAATGCTTCATTTATTAAATTAGCCTGGCCATAAATTAGTGTTAAATTTGGTTAAACAACTTTACAACTTGGGAGGTTTGGAAAATAAAACTTAGTTCAGCTACCCCCTTTGCAGCCTTATTTTCATAACCCCATAACATCTCCTCCCCTCAGTGTTTAATAGATGTTTTCTCTAATCCACGTCCTCCACATAGCTACATTTTTATCTATGCAAGTAAACATTAGAGAAAACAAAAAGGGCATGAGAGCTCCAGGTTTGTCCTTCACATGAACCCATATATACCATCACAACACAAGAACAGCCCTGATAAATATCCAGTCTCGCACTCAGAATCAATGGAAGTAGAATATAGCCATTGTGGCTAGTAGGGATGGAAAAATCTGTCAATTTCAGATTTCTCCTTTTTCCAATCTTAAATTCAAGTTCTCCACATTTCTGCAGCAATTTGCAATTTTTTTTAAGAAAAATCCTCACGAAAATTCTTCAGCATTTTAGTACAAATTTCTCCTGATAAATTTCATACACAGTTTTGACCAATGTATACATTTTTGCAAGCAATTTCTTCTTATATATTTTTGCATGTTAATTTCACCCATACGTTCATTTTTTGTGTACAATTTCCTCTAAAATATTCATTTTTGTAAACATTGTTTGGTTGGCGAACTGCATTTCAAAATTTGAATAAGTGCAAATTTTTAACTGCTGTGTTTTGGTTGTCACATTGTTTCAGAAAGTGTGAATTCGATAGATTTGGCTTGAAATGGAAACCGAATCGAATTTCTTGTCCATCCCTAGTAGCTACTAAAAAAAAAAAAAGGATAGAATAGGATAGCATTTAATACATTAGTCCATTGACCGTGGCAAAATGAAGCAAAATATCCAACATTTTAAACTTTCATAAAAAGCAAAGGCCACAATTCAAATTAATACATAAAATGCAAACATTTGGAGCTTATGTCAGGATACATTTTATGCTCTCCTGTCTCTGAATCTCCATGACAATTTACAGCAACAGAGCCGAAGAACATTTCCCTGCATCTAGCAGCCTTTACCCTGAACAAAGGAACCCTCCAGATCACATACTGGTTTGTTGCTCGTAGCAAAAAGCCCAATTTCTTTTTTCACTTCCTAGCACTTCATTTTCTTTTTAAAAAGGTTCTCTGGTATCAGTATGTAACTGACATTCAAGAAAAAAATGTTCCAAATCCTCCAGTACTGCACAGAGTCTGCCTTGGATTGGTATGCCATTAAATCTCCTTTTGTATCATTGATTCCATTTCTTCACAGCATACTCGTGTAAAAACTTTCCAGTGTTCAGTTGTCATGGGGAATGACAAATATTTTTTCATATTGATGCTGATGTTTTACACTTGCTAATCATTTTGCCTTTCTTGAAGATGAGAGTGCAGTTATGTCAATTTGTGCGCCTCAGCGCAACTTACAAAAACAATAGCAAAACAGAGGAATGATAAAAAAATATATAAATAAAACCAGATAACACACACACACACACATTAGAAAATGCAGGAGACCATACCTAAAACCATCTTCATTCCTGCAATTTAAGGTTGGAAATTCCACTAAAATACGGATATTTTATGCCTTTCATAAATATGCTAATGGTGCAGACAGATCTGGTCAGTGGAGGCTGGTGCACTAATGTAAATGGTGCATTGCCCACCAACATCAGTCTGCCCTCATCCAGCCCCCACTTACCTGTCTTCCTACTTACATGGTGCCCAAGGTCTGGTTCTGGTTGTCAGCGTCCTTCTCCTTAGTCTTAGTCTTACCCTTGTAGAATTTAGCAGTAGGGAGGAGGATGGGGTCAAAACTAGAATTAGTTGGCTCCACCTACTGTTGGCCTCCCTACCTTCTGTCCTACCAGTCCCAATGAGCACCAGCAAACCCTGGATCTGGTGGACTTGGTGTGAGGCAATTCCACAAAAGTGTGGGCACCACTGTGACCTAATTGAGAAAGTCAACCTGTGTTTGGGATATACCACTTCAGATGGCATGTGCAGGGTCCCATGGGTGATTGCATAGAACATAGAATTAGCTTTAATTTGTTTTCGACCAGAATATTTTGTGTGTGGGAGAGCTCAGATCATTCTGTTATACAGAACTGCAGTTGGAAGTTGTACTGTCAAGATCAGGTTGACCACCTCAAGGCAAACTGGGCCCTCAAATGATAGGTGGAGATTAGCTCACATGGGCCTCAATCCAGAGCTTTGAAAAGTTACTTTTTTGAACTACAACTCCCATCAGCCCAATCCAGTGGCCATGCTGGCTGGGGCTGATGGGAGTTGTAGTTTTAAAAAGTAATTTTTCCAAGCTCTGCCTCAATCAGAAGAGAGTAGGTTCTACACCAGAGAAAGTTCTAGCCATTGATCACATCAGCCTTCAACCTGAAAATTGTAATATGAAGCCAAGCTTCTCCCATCCATCCATCTCTCTCTCTCCTCCCCCCTTGAGTTTTTGTTTGTTGCATGCAATCCAGGAGAAGAGATATAGCCTTAGGTTTCTCTGTCATGGCAGTTTTCTTGTGTAAGGATTTTTATTGTTATTATTATTACTATGACACAGGATTCAACCACCTGCTCTCTAAATGGGTAACAGCTCAGATTCAATTTTATTTATTTATTTATTTATTAAATGTATATCTCACCCTTCCCCCAGACAGAGCCCAGGGCAATCTGATTATCTTATAAGAGCAAGACCTTGATATACCCTCATTTATTTTTAACCTCAGCAGGTGGTGTCACCTGAAGAGTGAAGAGGGGCCTTGGTGGAAGGTGTTTCCAATGCGATGGAAAGTGGTTGTAACCAATGTCATGTTTCCATCATGATGAAAGCTGGTGGTGCCCAAATAAGAGCTTTATCAACTGATCTTAGTTCACACGGGGGTGGGAGGGGTAGACAAGGGAGGGTATGTTCTCTTATGTTTGTGGTATTCTCAGCTGTATGCAGTTTCCTTCTTTCATCTTGGCTGGGATAAGATACAGTGTTTGGGCATATTTCAAGGTGGGGAGATGCTAGCAATACTGGCATACAGAAGGTCAGGGAAGAAAGGGTAGAGTGATCATGAATGGGGATGGGACACCTCCCTTCCTAACTCTCACATTCTACTGGTCTGCAGAGACCTGTCTTCTGATTTCTTAAACATTTTCTTCCCCCAAGAGGAAAGACACAAGGGGCTGTGTCCAAGGTTCACTGTTTGCTAGCTCTTGTGCTAGCAGATAGGTGAGTATTTAATATTGTGCAACAGAGGGATCCAATGCAACATTTGAGCTAGCAGAAACTGGTTGCCCAACAGATTGCACAGTCTCTTGTGCAACCAAGTCACCAGCAACCTGCTTATGCATTCTCTTGCACAATAATATTCCACTGGTGCAAAACATTTCACCAGCAGAACAAGTAGACTGCTAAGTGACTTTAACGCAGCACTGCATTGGATACAATCAAAGGCTTCCATTTTTCTGCTTTATTCATAAGCCACTTCAGAATTTCTTTAGAATTTCCGTGGGTGTGAGGTTGAGCTTATCTTATCATTGTGAGATGGCCAAGTGTAGTGCCTTTCCATTAAGCATTTCTCTAGTCCTCTGCAGCCTCATTGGTTCCTCATACTTCCTGTTCTGAATACAGCCATGGAAGGAACTACCTTGTGACATCTCTCCCTGGGCTTTAATTGATGCACGGGAACTTGGGAAGGCTGGCTACCAAAGAGCCTGAGAGTGGTGCACTCCCCGATTTTGTTTTTAAAGGTAGTTCTTTCTTTTACATTTAAAAGGTAGGGAGACTTTACTGTTTTCTTTTTTAAAACAAACAAACAAATGGACAGCTGTTATGTGAAGAGTAGGTAGCCTTTCTGCCTTCTCTGGCTTACAGGAATGCCCAGGTGAGGACCTCATGGGCTTTTCAGGAATCGTGGGCACCCAGGGAGGCTGCAGGATGCAGACCACCAGAGAGATGACTTGCAGAATGCAAAAAAGACACCTACAAAACCCTCAGCCACCTTGACAGTCCAAAAAGTGCAAGAAAACTCCCCTGCACCCCACCGATGAGAATTTTGCCAATTTTTCTCTCCCCTTTGATCATTTTCTTGCTACATTTTTTCATGACTCGATGGTGAAGAAGAAAAAGAAGAAATAATTATTGGCACAGCACCACCTCATACACACACAAACACGCACAGATAAAATTTAACAGTTTTTTTTTCCTAGTGTCTAATATAAAACCCTTTAAGAAGGGAGTCGAGTCCTCTCCCTCACGGTAATAATTCAGAACTCAGGGAAACGTTTAGGGGTTTTGAAGAGTGATCTTGGCGGATGGTGTTTCCGTGTGATTTTTCTTTCACTCCTGTTCATTTTATCGCTGGGTTTTATGTGTGTACTTATTTAAGCTGTCTGGGAAAAAGAGCTGTATATAAAAACCGATTAGTTTTTATAGCACTCCAGGGCTGACTTAAAGGGTTTCTTCTTCTTTTCCCCTTTTTAAACTTTTTCCTTATTGTTTTAAGTTGGGTTATGTGTTTTCTTAACACACACACACACACTCACTCACGGAACATAAACAGTAATTTTTCAATGGATGCATATATATATTTATATACATATGGAACAAAAATCAAATTGCAGATTTTTCACTTCTTCTAACAAATTCACACAACAATAAAGAAGAGGGGGAAATCATTCCACCAAGCAGTAAGTGCCTGATGCATAACTACAGGGCCAGCTTCCCTTACAGTATAACATTAATATTATTTCCGTCTAACTCAATGAGGATTTGGATAATTTACACCAGAGGAGAGGGAAAACAGTACTTATATTCAGGACATCTTTTTCATCTGTGTGTATGTTTTTAAAAGAAAGATTAAAGCCCTCTTGGAAATGAATGAAGTTGACATGACAGGAAAAATAAAAAGTGTGCCCCTCCAACCCTCAGTGTTGAATATTTAATTTGCAGATGAAAGGATCCTACTTTCCCGTATGTGGCTGCTACAAATAAAAAAAAGGGGGGGGAGGAAAATAAAAAGTACATCTTAAAAGGAAAGAAATGAGCAGAAACTGACCTTTCTATGAGCAACTAGATGAGAGAAGGTATTTGGCTAATCCCAACTGCCTCTGATTGGCTAGACAGAACCGTGTGGAAAATGTCTCCATCTGGACTAATCTGTTCTCAGTTGGATGAGCCGAGGCCTTCGGAGTTAACCTGACATTTAACAATAATTACCCTTTTGTATGACCCCAGCCCAATCTCCTGCTCTCTTGGAAATCTCTCTTTTCGTGTTTGTGTGTGCTCCGAAACCCCTTGACTCTTGTGTTAGAGATAGCTGGGGAAGCGATGAGATGATAATGGGGTGTGTGTGTGTGTGAACGGCTGAGTGAGAGTGAGTGAGTGAGTGAGCGGTATGTACACAGGTAGATATGAATTTTAAAATTTAGCGTCTTAAAATGTGCAGCACATGACTAAACTTTCCCGATGAGAGATTGTTCTTGTTAACCAGGAGTGTTTTTTATAAAATAATAATGACAACAATACCAGCAATACAGTAACATCAATAATTGATGTTATTGTTGTTATTGCTGTTGATTATTAACTATTATTATTGTTGTTGCCATCATCATCAACATAATTACTATTATTATTATTATTATTATTAACAACGTTGTTGTTGTTTTATTAAGTGAAAATGAGTTTTATTGTAAACAAAACAAAAATCAGTTTTTGTTTCAGTTCCAGTCTGGAACCATAGGTCTCTTATTTGTAGTAAGGAGAAATGGGCCATGGAAACCAGTTCAGAGAGAAAAGCAGAGTTCAAGGGTTAGCAAGGCTAACCTTAGATGAAATGTGTCTATTTCTTTTTCACCTGAGGCTGGTTTCATCCTTTCTCTGAAAGGTCATTGTGATAAAATAAACACATACACACACACACATATCTTGGATGAGGAAATATTCAGCTTTGGCTAGGTTTTCTCTTTCCTGCACAGCTTTGTTTATTTACTCGTGGTATGGCCATCTTTATTTTCTTCCGGCTTTACTGTCCCTGAAGGCGGCTGATAGACAAAATGACCTTTGGTTTAATTCTGGGAAGCATCAGCCTCATTGAACTGGAACGCTCTCTTCAGCTGGGCTCTGGCCACTTCTCCCATACTGCCGGAAGAGGCTTCCTCACAAAGTTCCTGTCAGGACATGTGCCTGCAATCGGCCTTGAACTCGAGATTTGGGGTTGTCAGTGTTTAACACGTGCTACCTCCAGAGCCTGCTAAACCAGAGAAGTGCGAGGAAAGCAGACAAATCAGCATGGAAGATCCATTACAACAGGGGTGGGGGAAATTGTTCAGCCTGAGGGCTGCATTCACATTTGGGGTACCTTCTGAGGGTCCCATGCCAGTGGTGGGTAGGGCTAGAGCAGCCTTTCCCAACTAGTGGGCCACCAGATGTTGTTGGACCACAACTCCCATCAGCCTCAGCCAGCATTGCCAATGGTCAGGAAAGATGGGAATTGTGGTCCAACAACATCTGGTGGCCCACTAGTTGGGAAAGGCTGGGCTAGAGGCAAAAATGAGTGGAGCAACAGTAGGCTAGTTTCTACACACTTTGTTGCGCCCCTCTCTGTCCTCCATCCACACAAGCAAGAGGTATTGTCAGAGTGCAAAGAACATTCTGGCAAGGCAAAAACATTGAAAGAAGGTCTGCAGTGCACACACATTAGCAAGGGGTGTGGCCTGGGGAAAGAGGGTGTGGGTGGGGAGGAAGTGTCCCAAAGACCAGATAAAGAAGCCCAGAGGGCCACATTTGTAAACCCAGGCCTGCTTTACCACAACACACCAGCATGGGTTTGGTGATACTCTCTGATCTTTCCATTTACACTTCCAGGTCAGGCTTCTTCAGCATATAGAACAGTGGGCTCTGCATGCACTGATGTCCGCAGACTTGTAGCCCCCTTGACCATCTGGGCTTCCCCCCTTTGCCTTGATTCACCTCTGCCTCACCCTCGGCTGGAAGCCAAGCCTGCTAATTCCCCAAGCGTATATCTCCCAGCCTCCCAAAGACCATAATACTAACAGTTGTGCACGACAATCTCTCACCTCTTGTGCCTGTTTACTGGTTTGCCTGGGCAACTCCTATATTCCCTGACAATGCAATCGAGCGGCTGTTTTGCTTCAGCTGATTTCCATCCACAAGCCATTCTGGAGTTCAGAGAGGAGATCATCTTAAACCACTGAGTTCCCCACTTTCACAGTCAATTAGTGTTGGCTGCCTAGATGGAGGAGGGCAGGGGATATGGGCTGCCCTTGAGAAAATGCCATACCTTTTCCTGATGTCATAAAATAATAATATCACATCCCAGGCGTCATTACTTTTGCTACCTAGTGCATAAAGGCAGCCAAAAGCTGGAACTCTGTGCCTGTAGTTTATATACCTGCAGGGTCAATAAGGAAAAGAAAAGCTATTGTTAGCAAAGGAAAGGTGCACTGCCTAGTCCATCTGGGTTGTCACCACAATTGAATAGCACTTTGCTAGGTCTAACCTCCTGGATAGCTGCTGAAATATTAAAATACAGAGGGGGAGGATCTTACAGTTGAAGATCACAGAGTGGAAGATTCCCTAGGGAATACAATAGTACTGGCACTCTGAAATGGGCTCAGAACTGGGGTTGTGCCGAACATTTCTCCATCCTTCCCCTGCCCCCAAATATTCTCTATTAATTAAGGAGAAAAGAAATCACATTCAAAAATTATCAAAGCAGGGAGAGAGGTTTTCAATGACATTCCCATGGGCTGGGTGCAGGGTGACTAAGGGTTAAGAGCGTAAGCACAGAAGAGTTTCCCTGCTGTACCAGGCCAGCAGCCCATCTAGTCCAGCATCCTGTTCTCACAGTGGCCAACCAGATGCCCCAATGGGAAGCCTGCAAGCAGGACCTGAGTGCAAGAGCAACTCTCCTCACTTGTGATTCCCACCAATGGGCACTCTGACAGCGGAGGCAGAAGATATTCTTTGTGGCTGGTAGCTATTGATAGACTTATGGAGGATATTTATGAGCAGGGATGGGTGAGGATTTCAATTTGGTTTCAAGCAGAATATATTCAAATTTGCACTTTCTGAATCAATACGAGAACCGAAACACAGCCATCCTTCGAAATTTGCATGTATTATAATTTTGTGATGTGGTTCACCAACTCAATATTTACAAATATTAGGTAGTGTTTTATTACGCTGTACACCGCCCTGGGAGCTTATTGCTATAGGGCGGTCTAAAAATGTAATAAAATAAATAAATAAATAAATAAATACACATAAAAATGAATATATGCATGAAAATAATATGCAAAACTGGATTGAACGATGAGAAAACTGCTGACCAAAAATGTGTACCTTTGTCAAAACTGCCACAAAAAAAAATGTGTTTATTGGGAGAAATTTGCACTAAAATCCTGGAGAATCTTCATGAAGATTTTCTTTTTTAAAAAATCGCGAATTGCTGCAGGACTGAATTTGAGATTGGGAAAATGAGAAACTGAGAGAAGCAAAACTTCTCCATCCCTGTTTGACCTTTCCATCCCTATTTGTGAGTGTGCTTTCTTTCATTCTGCAAAGTCTCCCTCCAGTAGTCTGCACTTTGCAGCCTTCCCGGATACTTGCTTTTCAAAGCTTCTCTGATTTTTTGAGATCAGGAAGTGTGGGAAGCCAGGGATGCTGCAAGGAGTCTGGAGGAATATGTACTGGAAACGACAACACACACATCACCCTTGTGCACCTCAGAATGATAGGGTAAACTCAAAACCCCACACTCACTTTTTTTAAAAAAAAAATATTCTAGATAGAAGTGGGTGTCATCCAGACATGGGTGACACCAATTCCCCTGATGACCACTCCCAATAGTTTCATATAGGTTTTGAACAGCACTGGGGACAAGACAGAACCCTGTGGAACCCTGCAGCAGAGCTGCCAAGGGGGAAAGGTACAGGTTTCCAATGCTATATTCTGAAAACAACCCCACAGAAAGGAATGGGACTATTGTGTCACTCCCTCCCACTCCCAACACCCAGAGCCGGTCCACTGAGATATCACAGTCGATGGTATTAAAAGCCTCTGAAAGATCAAGGAGCAGCCACAGCATTGCCCTCTCCTTGCCCCTCTCCCAATATAAGTCATTTGTCCAGGTGACCAAGGCCAATATGGTCCCCAAAACTGGACTTGTACCCAGACTGGAATGAGTCTAGGTAATCAGCATGCTTCAGAAATGCTTGTAGCGAAACCAACACTTCCCTCTAGTAGCCATACTTTTTCTCTCCATCCCTGCTCTATAACAATGGTAGATCTGGCAATGGTAGGCTATCAATGGCTACTAACCATGATGGCTATGATCTCCCACCATAGTATTTTCAGTATGCTTCTAAAAACCAGTTGCTGGAAGCCACAGGAGGGGAGAGTGCTCTTGCTGTGCTCATGCCCTGCTTGTGGGCTTCCCATAATGGGCATCTGGTTGGCCACTGTGAAGACAAGATGCTGGGCCAGATGGGCCACTGGCCTGATCTAGCAGGCTCTTCTTATGTTCTTATATAGATGGAGGATCACTTCTTCTTACAATACATACACAGACATATACAAAAGCAGGGTTTAGGGGCAGAGAATAAAGAAAAACAAAATCCATTTGCAGCCTTCCATCCTTTTCCTCCAGTATTGTAATATCCCCCACCTCACCCCTCTCTATCTCTCCTCTACCCAAGGGAAAACTTGTAGGCTGGTAGCCGGTTCCTTCCCATTATGCTAATCTCTCAGCAAGCGTAATAAAAGTCATTAATTAGATTACACTCGAATGCCTATCGGTAAAATGCAGCGGTGAAAACGGTTTCCTTTTAGCAACAAAAACCAGGGGAGTGAGCAAGAAAGGGGGGATTGAAAGAGCATTTGAGAACTGGCCTGGCCTTAAAGATAGACTACTTGACATGTGTGTGTGTGTGTGTGTGTGTATGTATACTTAGATATATACTTAGATATATATATATAAGAGTCACCCAGACCTTGTCTCTCCACTAATGTCATAATCAGCAAGCTGAAGGCCAGGGAGCCGATAATTGTGCTTTACGTTGTTCTTTGTTTAGTATCTGCTTCAATACATCTATGTGGACATCGCTCCATCACCTTCTTAGTAGCAGAGGTGAAGAAAATCAATGGCAATCAGATTACCTTGTTAACAGAAAGGGTAAAGGGCCAGGGTGTTAAGTTCACAGTGCATCACCTTTCATTTAAAACTTCTCACTTATGGGGGTCCCTTTTCCCCTACCCTCCTGTTCCTTGTACCTCTCTTTTTTATTATTTACCCTTTATGATTATTTATAGTTTCACATCCAGGGAGTTTTCTCCTCCTGTTCGGAAATGGTCGAATGATTTTGACATTCTCTGTTGAGTTTCAGGTCTATGAATACTAGTGCCACAATGTTGAAGCCAATGAAGTAGCTGGAGTCATCCATTCAAAACCCTTCGGCTAATTTTAAAAAGTTCCCCTTCCCTGCTTAATTGGACAGCAGATTTCTCTCCCCAGCCCCAAATTAATTATTTTTTAACACAAAGACTGCATCCAGCAAGTGCCAGCCGAGAAGAGAAAATCCTCCTTCCACTCATGCAACCTCTTCTAAGATGACACTTATTGTGACATCTGCCTACATCATTGAAAACTAAATTTGCAAACTGATGCAGATTTCATCAACTGAAATGCTAGAGGAACTAAAATTCCTTTCACTGCATGGCGGCCCTTAACGATTAGGCTCTGGATTATGAAATTGTAGGATAGACGTGGGGAAACTGAGGCTTAGGGGTTAAATGGGGTGCTCCAGACTTCTCCAGGCTCACCCACCCCCAGACCACAGCTCTCATTATCCCTGGTCCACACTGATTATCTTGATCCGTTTCAATCCGGTTTTAGGCCTGGGTTTGGTACCGAAACAGCCTTGGTCGCCCTGTATGATGACCTTTGTCGGGAGAGGGACAGGGGGAGTGTGACCCTGTTGATTCTCCTTGATCTCTCAGCTGCTTTTGATACCATCGACCATGGTATCCTTCTGGGGAGACTCACGGAGTTGGGAGTTGGGGGTACTGCTTGGCAGTGGCTCCGCTCCTACTTGGTGGGTCGTCAACAGAAGGTAGTGCTTGGGGAACACTGTTCGACACCCTGGACTCTCCATTGTGGAGTCCCACAGGGATCGGTACTGTCCCCCATGCTTTTCAACATCTATATGAAGCCGCTGGGTACGGTCATCAGGAGTTTTGGAGTGCGTTGTCACCAGTACGCTGATGACACGCAACTCTATTTCTCCTTTTCATCTTCTTCAGGTGAGGCTGTTAACGTACTAAACCGTTGCCTGGCCGCGATAATGGACTGGATGGGAGCTAACAGACTGAAGCTTAATCCAGACAAGACCGAGACGCTGTTAGTGAGTGCCTTCTCTGCCCAGATGGTGGATGTTCACCCTGTTCTGGATGGGGTTACACTCCCCTTGAAAGAACAGGTTCGTAGCTTGGGAGTTCTTTTCGACTCTTCCTTGTCTGTTGAGGCTCAGGTAGCCTCAGTGGCAAGGAATGCTTTTTACCATCTCCGATTGGTAGCCCAGCTACGTCCCTATCTGGACAGTGACGACCTCGCCTCAGTCGTTCATGCTCTGGTAACTTCCAGATTGGACTACTGCAATGCGCTCTACGTTGGGCTGCCCTTGAAGACAGTTCGGAAACTACAGTTAGTCCAGAATGCAGCGGCCAGATTGTTGACGCGGACAAGAAGGTCCGCTCATATCACACCTGTCCTGGCTCGTCTGCACTGGCTTCCTATTTGTTTCTGGGCTAAATTCAAAGTGCTGGTTTTGACCTATAAAGCCTTACACGGCATGGGACCGCAATACCTGGTGGAGCGCCTCTCCCAATATGAAACTACCCGTACACTGCGCTCAACATCTAAGGCCCTCCTCTGAGTACCATCCCATCAAGAAGCTCGGAGGGTGATGACTAGAAATAGGGCCTTTTCGGTTGTGGCTCCCGAACTGTGGAATGGTTTCCCCGATGAGGTGCGCCTGGCACCGACGCTGCTATCTTTTCGGTGCCAGGTGAAAACCTTTTTATATTCCCAGGCATTTTAATGCGTATTATTATATGTATTGTTGTATTTTGCTACTGTTTGATTATTTTTGTTTACCTTTGTTGGTTTGATTCTATTGTTTTATTGTATTTATATATTCCTGATTGCTTTATTTTATGTACACCGCCCAGAGAGCCCTTGGGCTTAGGGCAGTATATAAATTAAATTAAATAAATAAATAAATTTCCGCACATTGTTCTTGAGCTGTGTCCTTGAACTGTAAGAATGGGGTGGGGTTGGGGTTGTAGAAACAGTGGTTTTTTGCATGGCTGGCATGTGGCCTGTTGTACAAAGACACATCCATTGCCCTGCTCATTTTTGCCTCTGAACCCACCCATGACTGGAGTGTGGCCCCTGGAAGGTCCCCTATGGAGGATGTGGCCCTTGGTCTGAAAAATGTTCCCAATCCCTGTTGCAGGAGGGTTTAGCTCCATTCACTTGTTGCCACTTATGCGACAAATCATCTCTGAGGCTCAGCCCTCTGGCCCCGCCCCTGACATTGCATTGGACTAGAAGGTCTGAAGTGCAAGGGTTCCTATGCAAATAGAGGGGAGGTTCTTTTCCAGGCTGAGGGCCACATTCCCTTCTGGGCAAACTTCCAAGGGCCACATGGTGGGCAAAGCAACGGTTGCAATTTTTACCTTTGCATAGAGGGACATAGAAGCTGCCTCAAACTGAGTCAGAGCATTGGCCCATCTAGTATTGTTGACACTGACTGACAGAGGCTCTCCAGAGTTTCAGGCAGGAGTGTCTTCCAGACCTGCCTGGGGATGCCAGGGATTCAGCCTGGGGCCTTCTGCATGCCAGGCAGATGCTCTGCCACTGAGCTACAGCCCTTTCTCATAGTAGGCTAGCTTGACATATCACCCGGGGAAGCACCATAGCTCAAGTTGCAGACAGCCAGATTTCGACTGGACATCAGGAAAAACTTCCTGTTAGAGCCATACGACAATGGAACCAATGACCTAGGGAGATGGTGGGCTCTGCAACATTGGAGGCACTCAAGAGGCAGTTGGACAGCCATCTGTCGGGAATGCTTTGATTTGGATTCCTGCATTGAGCAGGGGGTTGGACTTGATGGCCTTATAGGCCCAGCTCTACTATTCTATGATTCTATCTTTGGCTGCTTTCACACATGGGGTTGATTAGTTAGTTTAACTGATTAAAAAAGTAGCCCTTCTGTCCCAATTTCTAAAATCCCTTTCACACTGCAGTACCTCTTGCATTAAGGAAGAGCAGCGTTTTCAGCCAATATCCTGGCATTTCACGCAAACGTCTTTCACAACGCTTGTTTTTGTCCCTCACCCATGCACACAGTTTCCCACTGTGTAGGAGGAGTAAAATCTCATCCCGTTGCCATGCAAGCCCTCTCTCTTTAAGATTTGACTTTTTAAATTGTTGTATCGACACAGGGGTGTGTGGGGGAAATGCTGCTCCTATCAGCTCCAACACCAGAATACTCGTACAATGTTCGTCAGGCAAAAAAAAAAAGCCCCCCGCAACTAAAGGTGGGAATGCCCTGCATGCTAGGATGCCTGTCACGTGAGTGGCTGCAGCTAGCGAAAAACTCCAGCAATCTTCTAGGTTCCCAGCCTAGCTAACGGATTA
The DNA here is from genome assembly GCF_030035675.1 of Rhineura floridana. NCBI lineage: Eukaryota > Metazoa > Chordata > Lepidosauria > Squamata > Rhineuridae > Rhineura > Rhineura floridana. Next base: position 5,575,326 of record NC_084493.1, on the reverse strand, counting down.
TTTCTGGTATCATTTATCACGGAAATTTGCATTACATTTCACTAGAATTCTGGAGCTAGCTTGTGCATCATGTGAAAGATCAAATATAATGCCCAAATTACCAGGTAAGAAATCGTCAGAATAATGGAATAAAGTGCAGTGTGAAAGCACCCATTATTAGAGTCTGAGGACACCTTCCAGCCAGGCCACAACACTTGAAGAGGGTGCCAAATTGGGTGTGGCTGCCTGGGGAGAGGGATGTTGCTGAGGAGGCTATGTAATCCGGGGAAGAGTTCCAAGGGCCAGATAAAGAGGTATGGAGGGTCGCATTTGGTTCCCCACCCCGATATACTGTACAAGCTAAAAAAAAATGTTAAAGTTATTATGTTAACATCATTAAAGAATGGTTTCAGAAGGAATTTAGATCTGGGCTTCAGAAATTTTCCAGGAGGCAGGATTTCAATAAGTGTGGGGCAGTTACCAAGTACAGTTCCTTAGATGCTTTTGCTATGTGAACTATGTTATCTACAAAATGAGTGGCCCCGGGCCCAGCACAGTAAGAGCCATTTATGTCAGAAAATCCACTGAATAGCCACACCCTGGCCAATTTCATGAAAGCCACCTTAAAACATGGGCTACTTTCTAGTTGAAGAAACCTAATCCCAGTCTGGAAATTCACTAAGATTAATATTGTCTCCCTCCAGGTATGAATGAATTAGAGGGATGACAAGAAGAGAGAAAGCAAAAAAGCTAAAGAAACCAAGTTTAATTGGAAGGCTTAGCTGGAGCACCCGTCAAATCCTGGAGCTGTAAGTCGCGCCAAGATGGTGGTTAGGATCCCAGCCACGAAAATTGCTTAATGGTGTAAGGACTTGCTGCAAAAAGCCCGCGACATATTTTTACCATTAGAGAAATCACAGATTGGCATGCCGGCTTTCTTGTTTGGATATTATATGCATTTAAGAGATTAGATTAATAGCAGCCTCGAAACAGCTGTGTTGTGGCGGGGGATAATCTTTAACTCTATTATGTTAAGAATTGGCCTGCTCCTTGATGTGGGCTCCCATTTTGTCTTACACATTGAAACTATTCACAGAGGCGCTTGGGGAAGCCGCAAAAGGAAACTGTGCTTGCCGTGTGTACGGTTTCAAAGACGTCGCCTGCTTTATGGATTTCCTTCCAATTGTAGTAGCAACATTGGCACAGGGAACAGGAATTTCCCATTGGACTTGGAAACTGGCATAGCTGCCGGGCAGATAAGACACAGGAATATAATTGTTTGATGTTCTCCTGTTAATGGGTGTGTGTCTTGCCTGGACAGGCTCTCCACCACTACCAAGAAGACAATCTCTTACCAGTCTATCTGGATTGTCAAGTCCTGAAAAAACATCCCATGGAGTTGGGATGATAGGTTGGCATGCGTGCACTTATCATCCTTGACAGAACTTATTCTTCTCATGCCCGGATAGGCAAAGGCTGAGGGCCATAACCACAGAAGAGAAAGAATGAAATTGTCTGCCCCATCAGAGATGGGACAACCTCAATGAAGAGAACAAAGCTGGTCACTAAGGATGGAGGGGACGTTTGATTCTGTTTGCATTTGACGGCAGACCCACGTAATTCCCACTTTCTCAAATGATAACCAAACTGAAACACAGCCATCCTTTGAAATGTGCATTTCTACAGAATTTTGCAATGCAGTTCTATAGCCAAGCAAGGTTTCTGAGGTGAAGTGTGCATAAATATGAATATATTAGTTAAAACAGCACAAAAACACATGCGCTCAGGGAGTATTGCTTTACCAAAATGGTTGCATTAGGCAGAATTGCAGACACAAATGTGTATATTAGACAACATTTGCAGTAAATGCTGATGCATTTCCATGACGCCTTTAAAAATGTGGAGAACTGAAGACTGGAAAAAGGGGAAACTAGAGAAATCAAAACTGAGTGAGTGGCCCATCCCTACAGGTTACCAAATCAGACAATGACATATAGGTTAATAAGCAGGCATCACAATCACATTAGTTCATTGCATTGTTATGCCCACTCTTTCTTCCAGGACTTCTGGGTGGTGCTCATGGTTCTTCGCCTTACCATTTTACTTTCACAACAGCCCAATGAGGTAGGTTAGGCTGAGAGGTCATGATTGGTCAGCCCAAAATCACCTTATAGTGGAGTAGAAATTTGGACCCAGTCTTAGTCTGACACTCTGACCATTGCACCAGGCTCTCATATCACCAGAATCATTCTCAGCCATTCTAAAACATTGTAGCCTTCAGTGAATTGCATGTGCTTATATGTAAGTCCCATTGAGCACAGTGAGACTTAGCTGGGAGCAAACAAGGCATACAATTGGACCATTCAAAGCATGATCCCATGCATGTTCACAACAATCCTGTAAGGTTGGTGAATATTATTATCCTAATCTCCACATTGAAGACAGGGAAGCAGTTGAGAGACAGTGAGTTGATCTCATGGCAGGAGTGAGATTTGAACTGGGGTATCCCAGAGGGTATTCTTCATCACGACATCGCATTTAGATGTTCTAGATGCCTGCTCCACGAGCTAGAGGGAGCCCAGCTGACGAGGAGTCAAGGCCCCAGCTGACAAAGCGTCAAGGCAAGTTAAGCAGCAGAGCGAGTTCGGCAGCAGGGCGAGGAGGCCAGGGCCCCCCACTCTGCCCGTCTGTTCCCTGACCTCAACTAAACCGCAGTCTCCAACCCATTGATGTAATAAACCTTAAACAAAACTATGCAGGTAAGAAGCCAGCAGGGGTGTGGGGGCTTTCCAGTGTTTTGCACTGCCTGCAGCATGTACGACTATCTGCCTGTTGGACAGAAGTCGTGGGTATGCTCTCGGTGCAATGAGCTCCTGGCTCTCCAGGAACGACTTCATTTCCTTGAGGCCAAGGTGGCGGACCTGGAAAAGCTGAGAGAGGCAGAGAGGTGTGTGGAGGAGGCCTTCAGGGATGTTATAGCTGTGTCCCACTCCAACGATGATAGCTCTCCTGCTATCATGGAGAACGATGGTCTCGGGGAAGGAGAGCATCCAGCTGAGGAAGAGGGAAACGATCCCTTAGAAGGGACCCATTCCTTGGGGGATGAGCAGCTATCCTCTCGTGCCGAGGATATACCTCCAGGGGGTGGAGGGATCCTTGTAGTGGGTGATTCGATCATTAGGAACATAGACAGTGGGGTGTGTGATGGGCGTGTAGACCGCAAGGTGTTTTGCCTGCCTGGTGCGAAGGTTGCGGATATCGCCCATCGTTTAGATAGTTTGGTAGACAGTGCTGGGAAGGAGTCAGTGGTCGTGGTGCACGTTGGCACCAACGACATGGGGAAATGCAGCCGTGAGGTCCTGGAAGCAAAATTTAGGTTGCTAGGTAGGATGCTGAAAGCCAGGACCTCCAAGGTGGCTTTCTCTGAAATGCTACCGGTTCCACGCGCAGGACCAGCCAGACAGGCCCAGCTTTGCAGTCTAAATGCGTAGATGAGACGATGGTGTCGGGTGGAAGGGTTTGGATTTGTTAGGCACTGGGGAACATTTTGGGACAAGCCGGGCCTGTACAAAAGGGACGGGCTCCACTTGAACCAGAATGGAACCAGACTGCTGGCACTTAAAATTAAAAAGGTGGCAGAGCAGCTTTTAAACTGACTGAGGGGGGAAACCCGACAGGAGCTGAGAAAGGTCCGGTTCGGAATAAACCTCCCCCCTGGGATAAAAACCAAAGAAATGATGAAATTTTAAAAGGGGTAGGCCTAGAAGTGGGCATTGTGAGAGCAGGGGCACAGGATATAAATTCAGAAGAGCAAAATTACCACAGGCCTAACCACAAGTGCCAAAGACACTTGAAGAGAGACACTGCTTACAAGTGCCTGTACGCTAATGCTAGGAGCCTCCGAACCAAGATGGGAGAACTGGAGTGCTTGGTCTTAGAGGAGAGCATTGATATAGTGAGCATAACAGAGACCTGATGGAATGGAGAAAACCAGTGGGATACGGTTATCCCTGGATATAAACTATATTGGAAGGACAGGGAAGGACGTATTGGTGGCGGAGTCGCTCTATACGTGAAAGAAGGCATTGAATCCAGCAAGCTCGAAACCCCAAAAGAGGCAGACTCCTCCACAGAATCGTTGTAGGTGGTGATACCATGCCCCAGGAGGGACTTAATACTGGGAACGATCTATCGTCCCCCTGATCAAAATGCTCAGGGAGACCTTGAGATGAGATATGAAATTGAGGAAGCATCCAAACTAGGAAATGTGGTAGTAATGGGTGACTTCAACTACCCGGACATAGACTGGCTGCATATGTGTTCCAGTCATGACAAAGAAGCAAAGTTTCTAGATATTCTAAATGACTATTCCCTAGACCAGTTGGTCATGGAACCGACCAGAGGGACGGCAACCCTGGACTTAATCCTCAGTGGGGACCGGGACCTGGTGCAAGATGTAAGTGTTGTTGAACCGATTGGGAGCAGTGACCACAGTGCTATTAAATTCAACATACATGTAACTGGCCAATTGCCAAGAAAATCCAACACGGTCACATTTGACTTCAAAAGAGGAAACTTCACAAAAATGAGGGGATTGGTAAAAAGAAAGCTGAAAAACAAAGTCCAGAGGGTCACATCACTTGAAAATGCTTGGAAGTTGTTTAAAAACACTATATTAGAAGCTCAACTGGAGTGCATACCGCAGATCAGGAAAGGTACCGCCAGGGCCAAGAAGATGCCAACATGGTTAACGAGCAAAGTCAAGGAAGCTCTTAGAGGCAAAATGTCTTCCTTCAAAAAATGGAAGTCTTGTCCGAATGAAGAAAATAAAAAAGAACACAAACTCTGGCAAAAGAAATGCAAGAAGACAATAAGGGATGCTAAAAAAGAATTTGAGGAGCACATTGCTAAGAACATAAAAACCAACAACAAAAAATTCTGTAAATACATTCAAAGCAGGAGACCATCTAGGGAGACAATTGGACCCTTGGATGATAAGGGAGTCAAAGGTGTACTAAAGAACGATAAGGAGATTGCAGAGAAGCTAAATGAATTCTTTGCATCTGTCTTCACAGTGGAAGATATAGGGCAGATCCCTGAACCTGAACTAACATTTGCAGGAAGGGATTCTGCGGAACTGAGACAAATAGTGGTAACAAGAGAGGAAGTTCTAAGCTTAATGGACAATATAAAAACTGACAAATCACCGGGCCCGGATGGCATCCACCCGAGAGTTCTCAAAGAAATCAAATGTGAAATTGCTGATCTGCTAACTAAAATATGTAACTTGTCCCTTGGGTCCTCCTCCGTGCCTGAGGACTGGAAAGTGGCAAATGTAGCGCCAATCTTCAAAAAGGGATCCAGAGGGGATCCCGGAAATTACAGGCCAGTTAGCTTAACTTCTGTCCCTGGAAAACTGGTAGAAAGTATTATTAAAGCTAGATTAACTAAGCACATAGAAGAACAAGCCTTGGTGAAGCAGAGCCAGCATGGCTTCTGCAAGGGAAAGTCCTGTCTCAGTAACCTATTAGAATTCTTTGAGAGTGTCAACAAGCATATAGATAGAGGTGATCCAGTGGACATAGTGTACTTAGACTTTCAAAAAGCGTTTGACAAGGTACCTCACCAAAGGCTTCTGAGGAAGCTTAGCAGTCATGGAATAAGAGGAGAGGTCCTCTTGTGGATAAGAAACTGGTTAAGAAGCAGAAAGCAGAGAGTAGGAATAAACGGGCAGTTCTCCCAATGGAGGGCTGTAGAAAGTGGAGTCCCTCAAGGATCGGTATTGGGACCTGTACTTTTCAACTTGTTCATTAATGACCTAGAATTAGGAGTGAGCAGTGAAGTGGCCAAGTTTGCTGATGACACTAAATTGTTCAGGGTTGTTAAAACAAAAAGGGATTGCGAAGAGCTCCAAAAAGACCTCTCCAAACTGAGTGAATGGGCAGAAAAATGGCAAATGCAATACAATATAAACAAGTGTAAAATTATGCATATTGGAGCAAAAAAACTTAATTTCACATATACGCTCATGGGGTCTGAACTGGCGGTGACCGACCAGGAGAGAGACCTCGGGGTTGTAGTGGACAGCACGATGAAAATGTCGACCCAGTGTGCGGCAGCTGTGAAAAAGGCAAATTCCATGCTAGCGATAATTAGGAAAGGTATTGAAAATAAAACAGCCGATATCATAATGCCGTTGTATAAATCTATGGTGCGGCCGCATTTGGAATATTGTGTACAGTTCTGGTCGCCTCATCTCAAAAAGGATATTATAGAGTTGGAAAAGGTTCAGAAGAGGGCAACCAGAATGATCAAGGGGATGGAGCGACTCCGTTACGAGGAAAGGTTGCGGCATTTGGGGCTTTTTAGTTTAGAGAAAAGGCGGGTCAGAGGAGACATGATAGAAGCGTATAAAATTATGCATGGCATTGAGAAAGTGGATAGAGAAAAGTTCTTCTCCCTCTCTCATCATACTAGAACTCGTGGACATTCAAAGAAGCTGAATGTTGGAAGATTCAGGACAGACAAAAGGAAGTACTTCTTTACTCAGCGCATAGTTAAACTATGGAATTTGCTCCCACAAGATGCAGTAATGGCCACCAGCTTGGATGGCTTTAAAAGAAGATTAGACAAATTCATGGAGGACAGGGCTATCAATGGCTACTAGCCATGATGGCTGTGCTGTGCCACCCTAGTCAGAAGCAGCATGCTTCTGAAAACCAGTTGCTGGAAGCCTCAGGAGGGGAGAGTGTTCTTGCACTCGGGTCCTGCTTGCGGGCTTCCCCCAGGCACCTGGTTGGCCACTGTGAGAACAGGATGCTGGACTAGATGGGCCACTGGCCTGATCCAGCAGGCTCTTCTTATGTTCTTATGTTCTTATGTTAGAGATGCTCTAGCTGTGGATTTCCTGCTGTGAGCAGGGGTTTGGACTCGATGGCCTACAAGGCCCCTTCCAACTCTATGATTCTATGATTCTATGATTTAGAAATCAAGAACAGTGGGATCTTCTTCATTGTTATTGTTAGTGGTGGGTAGCGATGACAGTAGTACTAATAGTAGTAACAGAAGTATTGCTGAGGCCTAGTTAGTACTTGGATGGGAAACCACCTGGGAATACCAGGTGCCATAGCCTTAGAGGAAGGCAATGGTAAACCAGCTCTGAATACCTCCTACCATCCAAAAAAGATTAATTGGGTCATCATAAGTCGTAATTGACTGGAAGACAACATCAACAAAGCTCCATTGAGTTCAGTGCGACGTACCTCTGAACATACAAGGATTTCGCTGTTCGTCAATTCACCCTCTGGAGTTAAATCAACAAAATCAGCAGTCCTAAGCCCACTTACTTGGGATCAAGCCCTACTGGATTCAATAGGACTTACTTCCCAGTAGTCACGGCTAGGCTTGACCTGTAATTAATCCATTTTGTCTGCATGTAACTTGTTTGTTTGTTTATGTAAAACTATTTATAAACTGCTTCCTATTTTTTACAATCTCTAAGCAGACAATAGTTCTGCAATTAAAACAACAGCAGCATACTTTGTTTTTAGACCACACATGGATTTGTCACGGCATCCCAGAAGAGGCATTCCTACCTGTGTGTCACAGGAGAGGGAATGCCTCTTATAAAATGGAACCCTCCCTGCCTCCCATGAGTTTTGCAATCATGAAAGCCAGTGTGGTGCAGTGGTTAGAATGTTGGACTAGGACCAGTCACTGTCTCTCAGCCTAGTCTACCTCACATGGTTGTTGTGAGGACAAAACCAGGAGTGGGAGGAGAGCCATGCTTTTACACCACCTTGAGCTCCTCGGAGGAAAGATGGGATATAAATGGAATACTAATATAAACTAAATAAAAACATGTTTTTTTTAAAGAAATGCATATTGTCAATCTGCTTCCTGATTAATCCCCCAACCCCCCCCCCCCGGTATGAAACAAAATTGACACACTGAGCTCCTTCTGGGAGGAAGGGCAGGATATTAATTTAATAAATTAACAAATAAATAAAATGTTTTTTCCCCTTGATTGATCTATCTTAACTAAGGCTAATTGTAGCCTCTTAATTATTATTCCTTCCTTCCTTCCTCCTTTCTTTCTCTGGTCTCCCGGAATATCCTAGGCTGGGTTTGGCCAGCTGTACTGTCTACCATCTTGTGCAACGTAATGCCGGCTTACCACTCGTTGCGACCTTCTTCCTCTGAGTGCATTGGCACGGAGAAAACTCAACAGAATGCACGGGGACACTTGGTGACACTTGGTGTCTGGGACACTTGGTGACCTCTCCTGCAGGAACCCAAGTCCCTGAACTTTCTTGTTACCATCCCTTTAATAAGGACCAAATCTCCATCAGCAACCCAGTGCTTAAGTGCCAGCAAGGAAAGGAGCAGGAGAAGAGGGGGGGGCCTGGGAAATTCAATTTTAGTGGGGGATGACAGCCTTACCTTTTTGCGCTTAATTGGCCGTATTGTCTCCAAAAGTTAATTGGTTACTTAGTCCAGGTAGTTAGTAAAATGTTTAGCTGCGTCAAAAGCTCAGGCTCCCATTGTTAATGGGGCATGAAATGGAATGTTTGATACTGCAAATAAAATCAGTGATATTCAAGGCTGTTATGGTAGGTAATGCGTTGAAACTGCCATTTAATGGGTCCTGGAAGATTAGGGTAGTGTCAGCTGGAACCGCCCGGTCTCTTTTCTGACATTGTTAGTTGCCTCTTCATTTACTTAACGTCTGTCTGCACTGATTACATAGACATAAAACTCCTTGCAAAAAAACAACAGAGACACGCTCTATTAGCGGTCCAATTAGAACTATTTGCATATTACAGTTCATTTCTGCTTAAGTGAATCCCTAATACAACTTTAGGAGAAGGAGGAGGCAAGAAGAAGAAGAAGAACAGAAATCTGTTGTAATTTAAAGAAGAAAAGAAGGGAGAGGAAAAGGAAAGGAGGGGAGAAAGAAAAGGAAACAGCCTTAAGGACGATCACTGCCCTCTCTTTTCCTGTTCCTCTTCTCTGGATAGAGTCCTATTGGATTGAGCCCCATCCAACAGAGCAAAACACAAAACAGGTGATGGGGATGCAAAGATGTAAGCAAACTGGCTTAGCATCTTTGATGACACCCTAATATTGGCACTAAAAGAACTAATTCTCACTTTATATGCCTGTTCCCCCCCCTCCCGTTACCACCACCCACCCTAACATGCAGGCAAGCTTAAGCGATACTTGGTAATGGGCTATTCTTTAAAAGGATGCGCTAGATCAACCTCAGCCGCTGCTTTCTCGAGCAAAACAGGTAATGTCTTTGCGAATAGCCCTCACGAGGAGCCGCGCTCGATGCCGCCTGGCTTACCTAAACCATTAGTGACGAGCAGCAAATGTCCCCACCGTCCCTCAAGGAGATGGCGCAAGGGGCTTTCAGTGCACTGGCATTGTTTGAAACTAACCTGGAAAGTCTGATGAACGTGTCTTCTGCAGTGACAGGCTGTTTCCTGGGAGCATTGCTGGAGATAACACAGGCTGTGAGCCTTGCATCCTTTGAACTTCAGAAATCAGGACCATCTTGGGTGTATTTATTTATATATATAATTATAAAGGGGGGGCAGAAGTGGCTGTTTTCAGGGCCTTCGAGGAGAAGGGGATTCTCCTCTCTTAGATACTGCTCCCAGCAGAATGTTTTATTCCAAAGGACAGCTGTTCCATATGGAGCACTTTGGGGGGGGGCAATTGAGGAGGAGAATATAACTCAATCTGCAGGAGAATATAACTGGGGGTTTAATTAAGAAGTGCATTCAGATTCGAGAGATGAACAAATAAGAGCATTTCGCCTGCCCACTCAGCCCAGTTGGCTGTACTGCCCAGAGATTCAAATGTAGGTCTAAGACATGGATCGTCTCATGTGATAGATTCCGACAGTCTATTTCCCAGGGACATAGAAAACAGCACTATACCATGCGCCAGAGATGAATTCAGGCAGAGAGAAGTCCTCAGTTATACCTTGGCTGCTGGGGACTTCTTTCATGTTTGGCTGGTGGAATAACATCTGCTTCGCACTGACATTTTAGGCCTGAATGCCTAAAATCCACTCTGGGGGAGAAGCTTGCCAACTGTCTAAGTACACAGGAACTGTGTTATACTGAGCCAGGCCATGGGCCCATTGAGCTCAGGATTGTCTACACGTACTGGCAGCAATTCTACAGGCTTTTTCTCCCAGTTCTACCTGGAGATGCCGGGGACTGAACTTGGGATCTTCTGCATGCAAAGCAAATGCTCTACCCCTGAGCTATGGACCTTCCTGAAATAGTCTGGAGCAGGCACTGCAGGAGCAGAGCAGGCCTCCCTCCATTTGCCATCACAGTAGTAGAAAACATCAAGCTGCCGGGCCATCTAGCTCAGTGTTTAAACCAGCTTTCCCCAACCTGGTGACCTCCAGATATTTTGGACTGCAGCTCTAGTTATCATTGTTGACCATTGCCTCTGCTTGCTGGTGCTGATGGGAGTTGTAGTCCAAAACATCTGGAGGTCACCAAGTTGGCCTACACTGACTAATAGTAACTCTTCAAGGTTTCAGAGAGGGGTCTTTCTCAGCCTCGGCTGGAAATGGCAGGGATTGAACCTGGGACCTTCTGCATGCAAATCATCTGCTCTTCCACCTTGCTCTCACTCCTCATAAGGGCATAGGAAACATTATTTATACCAAGTGAAACTATTGGTCCATCTAGCTTGGTACTGCTTACACCGGCCAACAGTGCAGCTCCAGGGTTTTGGACAGAAGTCTTCCCCAGCCCTACTGCAGAGACAGGGACTGAATCTAGGCCCTTCTAATGGAATCATGTACTCTGTCATGGAGTTGCAGGTCCTTCCCCAATACAATACATCACTCTCTCCAGAGAAGGGTTTTCTCTGTAGTGGTGCTCCAGTGGTGGAACTTTCTCCTCTTGGAGACATGGACGGTCATAACAATGATGGTGGCTCTACTGTGTGATAAAAACGTGTTTGTTTTCTCTAGATTTTGGATACTAGGTTATGTTTAGATTGATTTGAGATTTGAGCCTATTATGTGATATTTTATACGTAAAGGTAAAGGTGTCCCTGCACTTATAGTGTGAGTCATTTCCGACTCTTAGGGTGACGTCTTGCAACGTTTACTAGGCAGACCGTATATATGGGATGGGATTGCCAGTTCCTTCCCCGGCCTTTCTTTACCCCCCAGCATATGCCGGGTACTCATTTTGCCGACCATGGATGGATGGAAGGCTGAGTGGACCTCGACCCCTTTTACCGGAGATTCGACTTCCTCCTTCCGTCGGAATCAAACTCCGACCATGAGCAGAGCTTCGGCTGCGTCACCGCCGCTTACCACTCTGTGCCACGGAGGATCTTACATGATATTTATAGTGTTATTTATTGATACTGTGGAAGTTGATTCTTATTATTTTGTTCTTATTATTGTGTTCTTGCTTCCTTTTTGTAAGTCGCTTTGAGTTCTATTGTTGAAAAAAAGCGACTAATAAATACTAGTAATAAATAATAAATAAATTATGTTCTGCATTTTTTATGATATTGTATTCTTATTGAATCCATTTTGAGAGGTTACCTGGGGATGAAAAGCAGCATGTTGTTGTTGTTATGTGCCTTCAAGTCGATTACAACTTATGGCGACCCTATGAATCAGTGACCGCCAAGAGCATCTGTCATGAACCACACTGTAAGTCTTGTAAGTTCAGGTCTGTAAAAAGTGGACACTGGCTCAATAGGGCCAAAGTGGGGTATTGCCCCACCAACTTGAATCTGTACTCAGCAGCCCCCACCTGCCTGTCTTTTTACTTATAACCAGTCCAGGGGGTGCCCCTGGCTGTCAGCTTCTCCTCCTGAGTCTCAATGTCTACCTTGTAGCAGGGAGGTGAGTGGGGACTGGGGATGGACAAGAAATTTTGTTCAGTTCACATTTCAAGTTGAATCTATCAAATGTGCACTTTCCAAAACAGTAAGAGAACCAAAACACAGCCATCCTTCAAAACGTGCACTTATTCAAATTTTGCAATGCAGTTTGCCAGTCTGGCAATGTTTTAAAAAACTCATAGGAGAAAGTGTGTAAAAAAAGAAGAATTAAATCCTGAAAAAACTGAAATCCTCCTGGTAGGCGATCAGACGAATTTAGGGATAACTCATGTGACTTTTAATCAAGTCTCTATACCCTTGAGTAACCAAGTCCGTAGTCTAGGTGTTATTTTGGACTCTCAGTTGATGATGGAGGCTCAGATAGCAGCAGTAAGTCGGACCGCTCTTTATCATCTGTCCCTTATTCATAAAATCTGTCCATTCCTCCCTAGGCATCTTCTACCGACGGTTGTTAGTGCCTTGGTTCTTTCACGCCTGGACTATTGCAATGCTTTGTACGTAGGTTTACCTTTGAGATTTGTGCGTAAACTTCAACTTGTCCAGAATGCGGCAGCACGACTCATTAAGGGTTGCCATTGGAGAGAACATATCACTCCAATCCTTCGGGAACTACATTGGCTCCCGATAGTGTCAAGGGTGAAGTTCAAAATACTGGTTATAACCTTTAAGTCTTTTTCTGATGCTGGTCCGATTTACTTGAAGAATAAACTTTCTCTTCTCGGAGAAGGTGGTCGTACCAGATCTTCAGCAGCTAGATCTCTCCTGGTTCCCTCAATTAGAGTGGCTAAACCAGCCGGCGCTAGGTCTAAAGCTTTTTCTATTGCGGCTCCCCTACTTTGGAATACCCTGTCAGTGGCCATTCGCCTAGCTCCATCACTTTTGTGTTTTCGGAAGCAGCTGAAAACCTGGCTTTTTGATTAAGTTGGTGGGGACATTCTGTTATAGCCATTCAGTGTAGGCTGTGGACTGGCTGTCATAATTTCATTCTGATTTTTCTGTTGTTTTTGTTTTACTTATATGCTGTAATTTGTTTTAGTATGCTGTACTTTGTATTTCGATATGTATTTTAATGTACGTCGCCTAGAGTGACAGGTCTTACCTGCCAGATAGGCGTCTAATAAATTTTAGATAATAAAAGAATATATGAGGGAAGGTAAAATATAAAACTGCATTATATGACAAGAAATTGCTTGCAGAAGTGTGTATATCAGTCACCAATGCCAACAAAAATGTGTTTATTAGCAGAAATGTGCACTTAAATGTTGGAGAACTTTCATGATTTTTTTTTAAAAAAATCTGCAAATTGCTGCAGAAATGTGGAGAACCAAATTTAAGATTGAAAAATGGGAAACTGGGAGAACCAAAATTGATAGATCTTTCCATCCCTAATGGGGACAAAACTAGAAGTAGTTGGCTGCACCTACAGCTGAGCTCCATGCCTTCAGTCCTACCAGTCCCATTGGGCACCATCCACACCTGCTCTAATAGCTTCATCTCAATTTTCCAGCAGATCATTGTCCCTAATTTGCTATTAAATGAGATTTTTGCATTTTTAAAAAGCAGGCATTTGTCATGTTTCAGCCCCTTCTTCTAGGTCTTTATACATTCAATAATCTCTTAAATTGTGGCCTGACAACATCTGGAGGGCAGCACCCTGTTTATCCTTGCTCTGTTCTCTTTCCAGCCCCAGAGTTCTCCTTCTGGAAATGACTCATAGTTCCTATAATTTGAGAATATACATCTCCCCCTTCCTAGTTAGAAACAGAGGGGTCTGTCAGTTTGGGTCCATTCATTCCCCATTTTTCCAGTCTTAGATTCAGTTCTCCACATTTCTGCAGCAATTTGAAGTTCTTTTTTTTTAAAAAAAAATCCTCATGAAAACTCATCAGCATTTTAGCGCAAATTTCTTCTAATAAAACACATTTTTGTATGCAGTTTTTATCAATGTACACTTTTGTGCAAGCCATTTCTCATAATATAATGCATTTCTATGTTATTTTGATGAAGATATTCATTTTTATGCACACATTTGCCTACTATATGCATTTTTGTAATGCAAAATTTGGACAAGTGCAAATTTTGAAGGATGGCAGTACTCTGGTTTGCATATTTGTTTGCAGTAGCTACACAATTGATAGATTCACTTTTAAAACCGAACTGAATCAAATTTCTCCCCCACTCCTACCCATGGTGAATTATTATGTTGCTTTGGGTTATTATGTTGACAAACCAGCAGTCAAAAGGGCACTCTGATATTTCTCATCTGTATCTGTGTGAATGACTTAGGGAACTTTAGTGACTGCTAGTCCCTAGGGGATGTAAATCCAGATTGGTTGGAGCCTAATCTGCTTGTTTTAATTGGACCTTGGATACCGTGGGAATCTATTGATATTGGCTAAAATTCAACCGGGTTTATGATAACAACATTCTCAGATTACTTACTAATACTTTTTGCTGTAACACAGTATCAACGTTTAGGGAATTTTTTCTTGAGAATTTTATTCTTCTTTGAACATTGCTTAGTTTGCCATCCTCAATCCAGACTAGCCGTGCTGCTTAGAAATATGTAAAACAATTGTACATATCTGATCTGAAACAAAATGTTGCATTCCTCTGTGCAAAATGTGGCTCACTCATAGGCAAGGTTGTATAACAGGGACAGCTAACTTGATGCCCTGCAGATGTTATTGGACTCCAGTTCCCATCAACCTCAGCAAGCATGGCCAATGGGCAGGGATGTGGGAGTTGTAGTCCAGCAACATTTGGGGGGGGCACTACATTGGCTAATCCTGGAGTATAGGGTTGGTTCAGTCCTATGCACATTTAGCTGAAAGTAAGTTTCCTTGAATTCAGTGGGAATTACTTCTGAGTAGAACATGCAGGGCTGGCACCAGGCATGACTGGACCCTTGGGTACTAGCCTGCCCCAGACCCACAGTGCCATAGCCCAACACACCCCTGACACAGACAGCACAAGTCTAATAAGCCTGTCCGCACTCCCCATTATATTCTGCTAGATTTCCAAACTTGGTTTTTACATCATGTGAAAGATCAAATAAATGCAGATTGGAATGTAAATATATTTTGGATTTTGCACTTCTTCAAATTTGCTATACATTTCACAGCTCAAAAAACATTCCACAATTTGTTTAAAAATTGGTGTTTTAAGATTAAATACATTTAGAAATGTGTGTTATGAGATAAAATACATATGTAGACATAAATTTAAAGACAATATAAATACAGCAAACTGTTTTTGGATCAAAGTCATAGGAACACAAGATGCCATATTACAGCTAGTGAGACTCTCTAGCGGAGTATAGCCCAATAGTCTCTCTAGCTGAGTTTTATCTACACTGGAAGTGTCTCTCCAGCGTTTCAGACAGCTCTACCTGGAGATGCCAGGGAAAGCAGAGATGAATAAATCAGACCTGATAACAAATTTGGTACCAAGCAGGCCTTCTTGGGGAGAGTATTCCACAGATGGGGAACTACTACATATGCATTTCAAGACGTATTTTACATGTTTGGGGGGTTTGGACCAAAACCTGTTGGAACATTTCAAGAAATGTGAAAAACGGGAAACTATGTTCTGTTCCACACTCTAGTCGAGGAGGTGTGGGTCAGGTCAGAATTCACTAAGCTGGACATTTTTCAAGCGCACCTAATTTTCTCAGGCATCAATTTCACCCTCTTGGTAATGCAAGGGATCTTTCCATCTGCCTCTTGACTGGCTTGAGTTACTTCTGCCAGACGTCAGAATGGCACATGTCATTATAGCAAATGCAGAGCTATTTGGTTAGTGCTTTCATATCAGAGGGAGATTTGGAGGCCCTGAGGGGAGATCTTTGAAATTCAAATGCTAACATAAATACTGGCAGCTATTTCCGAAACTCACAAGGCTACACTACATACAAGCTCATTTTACAGGGTAGTCAACCCACTTCTGCAATGAACAGAGGTGTCTAGTCCAGCATCCTGTTTTCACAATGGCCAACCAGATGCCCCAATGGGAAGCCTGCAGGTACGACCTGAGCGCAAGAGCACTCTCCCCTCCTGCAGTTTCCAACAATTGGTTTTCAGAAGCACGCTGCCTCTGACTATGGCAAAACAGGGGTAGAAGACCTGAAAGGGGAAAAAAACCTATGCCGTAAACATCATTCCTCTTTTGTTCATCTAAGGAAGCCTTGCAAAGTTTCTAGTTCACACCAGTTTTAGGTTATACACTTACACAGGCTTGAGTTAGTTGACTTTTGTAAAGTTTCTTTGCCCGGCCAACCAAAGATTATTCAAACTTGCCGCAGGTGAGCAGGCAAGTGGCTATTTGCAAGTGCTCAGCTAGTGATTCACAGACAACTTCCATGACAACTGTTGACCATTGCAGAGGATCAGTGGCTGAAATCTAAACAAACAAGCAAACAAACAGAGAAAACTAATCCTAAAATTTGTTGCAAGCTCTCCTCTCATAAAATATCTGGACAGTGTAAGCAATATAAAATATATATTTCAAAAAATAATATTAAAAGCAGTTCAAAGCAATCATTAAAATAACTGGCTACTCAAGAAAATTTTAAACAACTGCATAGGCCTGTCGGCATTAAAGGGAAGGGTGCCTGCCGAATCACTGCTGGAAGAGTGTTCCACAGCATCGGAACATTGACACTAAATGCCCAACTTCAGCTTGAAGCTAGTTGGGCTTTTGTAACATGAGGGGAAAACAACCAGCACTCCTCCGAATGATCTCCTTACCAAAAACCTTCAGAACTTTGGGGAAATGTAAAAGCCAGGGATAGCCAAGACACTTTAGTCCAGGAGGTGTGTGTCAGTTCAGTTCATATTGAAATTTGCAAAGATCCCCTCCCCCACCACAAGCTGGTGCAAGGCCACATCCGCATCATACATTTAAAGCAGTCTTAACCCGCTTTAAACAGCCACGACTTCCCCCAAACAGTCCTGGGAACTGTAGCTTGTGAAGGGTGTTGAGAGCTGTTACGAGGCTGCTATTCCCCTCACAGAACTACAGTTCCCAGAGTGCTTTAACAACCAATCCTTCTTCCCAGGGAACTCTGAGAACGGTAGCTCTGTGTGGGGAATAGGGGTCTCCTAGGACCTCTTAGCACTCTTAACAAACTGCACTTCTCAGGATTCTTTGGGTGAAGCCATGACTAATTAAAGTGGTATGGTACTGCTTTAAATGTATGGTGTGAATGTGGTCTGAGTCCTCATCTGGAGCCATCTGTCGGGCCAAGTGGCACATAGAGATCTGTTTGCTCCCCACCCCTCAACGTCTACTGCCTCAGGCAGCTGCCTTGCTCTGCCTCTTGGTAGGGCCGGCCCTAGTCACGATGGAGTGTCCTGCTTGCAGGGATTTCCCCCCCCCCGTTTCGTATATATGGATCGTCAAATACCTGAAATTTTCCTTCATTGCTTAACCACCTCAATGACCTTTGCAGACCATCCAATAATTGGCACTATTAACCATTAATGTATTCACCCCGTTATTTCATGGGAAATATCCCACTTTTTATTGTTATTTTGATCATTTGCAGATGAGAATGCTCATTAAAGAACCCGTCCACGTTTGATCAAAGCCATGCATATCTAAGGAACTGCAACCCTTATTATCCGCTATCTTGGAAAAAGAAGCTGTAAACACAAACATTCTCTCACACCCAGGTCTCTGATGCTCCTGTTTGCCAATTACCGTAATGCTGATGACATATCTAGTTTAACGCATGCCACATTAAAACCAGCCCCCCCCCTTTCTCCAGCAAAATCTAATTACACCAAACCCAAGCACTCAATCAAACCTGTTATTCTGTGGCTAAACAGCCCCAGTGTTAATGCAATTTGAGGAGATCCGGGCCATGACTGGGGAACGTTATGTATTAACAATATCTAATAGGAGCTCCCGTAGGTAAATGAATATGCTAACAAGCAAGGTCTCTGCTAAATCTAATATCTTTAAGCTGTTTAATTCCAAACAGCCCCTTAATAAATCAATTGACCAGGATAGCTGATACCCCTATCAATTATTCAAGAGGACAAATAAATATTTTAGATGATTTGATAGGAAGGCTAGCTCGGACTCAGAGAAAAGCTTTGCATTTCATTAGCCCTGCCGCTGAAAGTTTTATAGGATGCTGAGCAGTTC
Source organism: Rhineura floridana (assembly GCF_030035675.1). Classification (NCBI taxonomy): domain Eukaryota; kingdom Metazoa; phylum Chordata; class Lepidosauria; order Squamata; family Rhineuridae; genus Rhineura; species Rhineura floridana. The sequence goes on along the minus strand of NC_084493.1, from coordinate 5,557,296 downwards.
CTGGTCCTCTGCAGTAAAAGAGGAATATCAATGGTGGGTGAAGGAAACTGGTTGAAGACTCATCAGGCCTGCGCGATTCATGATCCATCAAGCCACACAGACCCACTAGCTATGTGTGTGGGCCCACAGAAGTTGTAAAGCTTGCGCCAAAGTAGGAAGCTCAGCGGTCTGGTGTGGGCACTTTACTGGTTTTACCACTAGAATAGCTCCCAGTCAGAAAGAACAATTGGTTCCGCAGCACCACTGCCCCGGTAATGGCCAGGAAGCTCATCAGCCCAGCTGGACTGACTGGTGTGCAAAGGCACTAGAAGCCTAGATGGCCTTACAAACCTGGTGCTGCAAGCTCAGTTCCCCAATCTGACCAACTTGTCACACCAACTATCTGCTCTGAAGACTTGACCCTTTTTTGGAAACTGCCTGTGCAGAGTACATTACCTGTCTCTGGCCTTTTAGGTTTACAGCTGCTGTTGATAGGACTTGACGACCTGCCTGTCCTGGACTATGCTACTCATCTTGACTGCTAGAGCTGGGAAATGATCATTCTTTGCCCTCATAGCAACATGCCTTCTACCAGGCCAGACTATTGGTCTATCTACTCTGACTGGCAGCAGCTCTCCAGGATCTCAGGTGGAGCTCTTAACATCACTTGCTTCCTGAGCAAGTGCAGGACCATCTATTCGGGTTGGGTGGATCTGTCTGTTTCCACCTTGTGCCACGTTTGCATGGTTTTTACCCATAATTCTGTCTGTTTTATTCTTGCAAAAATGTGAAAGTGCACATAAAAATGCATATATTAGAGAAAATAACATACAGACTAAGGATGGGTGAGAATTTTGATTCAGGTCACATTTGAAGCCAAATTTACCAAGTTCACACTTTCCGAAACAATATGAGAAGTGAAACACAGCCATCCTTCAAAATGCTCACTTATTCGAATTTTGCAATGCAGTTTGACAACCAGTGTTTACAAAAATGCATATATTAGGGGAAAGTGTGCATAAAAATGAACATATGTGAAAATAACTCATTTGCATTATATAATGAGAAATGGCTTGCAAAAATGTGTACATTATTTATTTATTTATTTATTTTATTTAATTAGTCAAAACCGCCTACAGAAATGTGTTTATTAGGGGAATTTTTTTAAAAATGCAGATTGCTGCAGAAATGTGGAGAACTGAATATAACAGTGGAAGAAAGAGAAACAGAGAGAACTGAAATTGACTGATTTTTTCCATCCCTAATACAGACATGCATTATGTTAGGGAAAATTGCTTGCAAGATGTGCATATTCAAAGACTTTTTAAAAACAAATTGCAAGTGGATGCAGAAATGTGAACTGAACATAAGAGTGGAAAAATGAGGACCCCAGAAAGCCTGAAATTGACACATTTATCCATCCCTATTCATACCTCTAAAGGTAAAGGTGTCCCCACACTTGTAGTGCGAGTCGTTTCCGACTCTTAGGGTAACATCTTGCAACGTTTACTAGGCAGACCATATATATGGGGTGGGATTGCCAGTTCCTTCCCCGGCCTTTCTTTACCCTCCAGCCGGGTACACATTTTACCGACCACGGATGAATGGAAGGCTGAGTGGACCTCGACCCCTTTTACCGGAGATTCGACTTCCTCCTTCCGTTGGAATCGAACGCCGGCCGTGAGCAGAGCTTCGGCTGCGTTACCGCCACTTACCACTGAGTTCCTGTAATACAGTGGGCTGTATGGTGGCATACAAATATCTAAAATGATACTTATATACATACAACACAAACCATGTACAGAATGAACCAATAAAATAATATTTTAGGTATTTAGAAGAATGCCCAGGTGGAATATATGAATATACATGGAATTTATTAAATAAATTGGTGCAGTTAAAAAAAATGACTGAGGTTGATTTTAATTAGAATATTAAACTGGAACAGGGACAAGGGACGAAAAATGGCAAACCCACCCCCGCCCCACCCCACCCCTGAAAAAAATCCTTACAATTCCAACCCAGTGCCAAAACTTCCAAAATGTTATTTTATTCTTCCGTGCTTATTACACCCCACCCCACTCCAGTGGATTCACTCCAAATTTCACTCTCCGTCGTGCTTCACATTATGGCCATCTTTGTTTTCCTATGAGAGTCTGAAGGCCTGTGTCTTTTTTTTTTTAATCGATAATGTTTTTCAGTTTTTTTTTTAATCTTTGTGTAAGGCCCTTTGTGGTTTGGTATGTAGGGAGAGTAGATTGTTTTGAAGATTGCTTTTAGGCAAATTTTACCAGCAGACAAATGCTTGGCTTATGGCCCCAACACTCTGCTGAATCCTACAATTCATATAAAAATTAATGAGTAAGGATTTTTCTGTGGAGGAGGTTTTTACTCAGCAGATCGCTCAATGAGCTCTGAAAGAGACATTTCAACTCCACAAAACCATAATTTAGATATTAGGTTTATTTCATTTTCAGCTTCATGAACCAACAGGGCAGAGGGTGCTGGTGGGCAGCACTGAAAGCAAAACCCTGGTGTGGTATTTCAGGGTCCTTCTGTGCATAACAACAGCCTTCTGCTACAGCAGGGGTAGCTGACCTGCTGCTCTCCAGATGTTGAAGGACCAGCTCCCATCCTCCCTGACCATTGGCCATGCTAGGTGGAGCTGTGCCAGCTTTCAGAATGTGGTTAGGGGTTAAAAAAAAACAAAAGAAAGCAAGATACCTAATCAGCCAACATCAGATGTATGCAGTGCTTGGAATAAACTAGTGAACCTTAGCTTAATAAAGTTAAATTCAGTGAACTTTGGTTTAACAAAGTTCAGTGAATTAGTTCACAAATCTCTGAACTACACCTGAAAGCAGTTCCCTTCACTGACAGGTGAGCTGAATGTGAATTAGGTTTGTTAAGGACAAGAAAAACTTTAGACTCTTTAGGCATTTAAGCTTAAAGATAATAATTGTTGGGGAAAAATAAATTAAAACAAGTCATATTCCACAGTGTGTGTTTTGTTGTTCTTAGGCTTGTTTATATTTCAGCACAGCAGCTTCTAACATTCTGAATGATGAAAAAAAATGCCAAGGATCATTTGGAGATACTCGAATTGAACTCTGAACAGAATGCAAACTTAACAAGTTTATTTTGTAAAGAGATGAACCCAAATTGGAATTAGTTCCTTTCTGGACATCTTGAACTTGAACTTGAACTAGTTCCTTTTTAAAAGTGATTTTCCCAAGCTCTGGATATATATAGTAGGATCTCTCTCCCTCTCTCTTTCTCTCTCTCCCCTGCTTAATAGTAGGATTTTGTTTGCATTCCAGAAGCAGTTTTAGAAGAAGTTTGTCAAAAGAGTATTTTGTACTGCAACAAGAGAGAATTTGTTCCCTGGTGTTTAATGAATATTGAGAGGAGATTGGAGTGGACACACACTTGCTGAGAACATAGATCCACGGCAGATAAGTGCAGTACTTTGTTTGCAAAGAGATATTACACTGAAAATCCTGTTAGCAATCAGACAATTTGCTGGCTGGATATCATCAGCCCTTGCTTGAATGTAATAACGCCCAGAGGCGATAGAGGATGGTATGTTAGCTTACAGAAAACCTAATGATGTATTGCTCCGGCATCCCAAGATCAATATCTCTATCCTATTTCTGAACACACCTGGTTGTGTTGTTGTACTTACTAGGGCTACACGTGTATGATTTGGGGCTGAAGTTCATTTGCTTGTTTGAAGTTCATTTGGCAACATACCTAAAACATTTGTGTATAATCTCTTCTTCTGTGCTTGAGGTAGTTTGCAATAAAAATATGAGCCTGGATATTTGTTATGTTGTGCTGTAGTGGATTACTGGTGGAAAATCCGGGCTCAAATCCTTGCTCGAACTGTGAAGCTTACTAGTTGACCTACATCCAGTCAAACTCAACTATCTCAACCTAACCTTCCTTGCAGGATTGTTGTGAGAATCATAAGGTTGTGGGGGGGGGAGAGAGAAAGATCTACACTGTTTTGAGCTTTCCAAAGGACGACCAGGATGTAATAATGCTATTTTAGAAGTCTTATCCATCACATAGGGTGCCCTATTTTACAGAAGATAGTCCTCTGTTTGAAGGGATGTCAGAGGACCATCTTTTATCTGGAGTCCTCTCTGTGAAGGACTGTTGGAGTCTTTGAAGGACTGTCAAGTCCAAGTCTGTGTTAAAGATAAAGAACTGTAAGAAGGGACAGGAGGGTCCTTGCCATTGCCCATCAACAGGTGCCAGCATCCGGCTAGCAGGCTGAGCCAGCATGCAGGCCACCCCATGGCAGTCTGGTTCCCCACTGGTTCTATTTAAATTACAGCAATTATTCCTAAATTCACATCTATACATATAAATGAGCATGTGCAAATACCTTGCAAATCAGTATCCTCGTTTACTCTCTTTTTTAAAGTGATGCATTTCCTCTTTTTTTGGAGGTGAATAAGTGGATGCCCCTATCGTCACAAGAAATGTAGCCATGCAGCTGTGAAGAATTTTGAAGGCTTCCCCTGAAAAAGAAAGCCATAGAAAGCTTGAGGGGGTTGTAGAGCCTCTGGATGTGCCCTCTCCCTCTGATAATCTCTGCTTGTCTCCTCTCCTCCTGCTCCTCCCTGCCCAACTCCTTGGGACAATTAGCTGCTAAAAGAGAGACGATGGGCAGAGATAAATTACAGATAGAGAAAGGCAGCTGGTTTGTCTGTGATCCCCTGCAGCTTTCTCTGCTTGTCTCTGGGACACCCTTCAGAAATCTCGACAACAATAGCCTGGCTCACATACCAGCATTTTCCCCCCCTGGTGGTCAAGTGCAATGTGTGGCCAGGCAATATGATCATTGCATTCACAGCTACGCTCTTCAAAGCTTTAAACACAAGCAAACTCTCAGACACGAACAATAACTAAGCGGCAGGGAGACACGTGTCAATATTCAGCATCGTAGATGAAAACAAACGCAGGAATCTGCCTCATCAACAGAAGTGGCTTGCTAGATGGGGCGGAGCCACTGTGCCAGGTTCCTGGCAGGTTGCTTACTGTTGCTTACCGAAAGGGAGGAAGGAGGCGGTGAGGAGGTCAACGCAGTACAAATGCACTGGTGGGAATACTGGATTGCCTCCTCACCAGTACTGTAATGGCAGATTCAGAAGTGCAGGGTCCCTGCATGATAGTCACAGCCACCCCCACCCCTTTTTTTTGCTGCTGAGTTGAGAATGAGATTCTTCTTAATGTCTTCTCCCACAATGTCCCTAGGAGCCCAATCAGCACGAGAGTGTTAGCTGCTGAAAAGAGTCTTCTCAGTGGCTGACTCACCTCCTTTCATCCTGATTGACTCCAATCAGCAGGAAAGGACAAGAAAACATATTAGAAGACACGTCTCAGTAGCTAACACACTCCCTTCTCACGCCGATTGGCTCATAGGATGCTGGAGACATGGGGACCCTGCTGGGACCCTGCTCCCCAAAAAGTAAGGGGTCTAAGGATGACTGGACGACTACATCCCTGCTCCTCACCCATCCCAGAAAGCAAGAGTGACTCACCCTCTGGGAAGCTAGTGTAGCAGCTCTGCCCTACCTGGTGAGCCGCTTCTGTTTACAACTGAGACTCCTTGTCCAAATCGCCCAGCATTATCTTCTCTGATTGGCAGTGTTTCTTCAGGGTCTTGGCCAGAGGTCTTTCACATCACCAGATCCCTTTCTCAATGGAGAAACCAGGGATGGAGCCAACTTGGAACCTTCCGCATTCAAAGCCTGTGTACTACCAACTACCCATCATCATCCCTGACCATGGGCTGTGCTGACTGGGGCTCAACAATATCAGATGGGTCACAGGTTACCCATCCCTGCATTTACTGCTTTAAAGGTTAGTCCCAACACTTTGAACTGGGCTGCAAATGCATTGGGAGCCACAATAGATGACGAAGCAGCCAAGTGATGTGACCAAATCTATCAGTCCCCATCAGTAATCTCACTGCCCTATATTAGACCACCTTAAGTTACCCGACTGTTTTCAAAGTCAGCCCTACGTATCAATGGATTTTAGTAAGTGGACTCAACAACAGCAACAACAAACCTGCTCTTACTGATGGCTTTGATCATACACCAGTTTGGCTTGCACCTGAAACTGGTAGACACCTGCAGGTTTCCATGGGTGTATGTGCCAGACTGGGATTAAGTTGCTGCCTTTTTTTTTTTTAAGTGCTGTGCCCTTTAAGATGTAAATCTATTGAAATCCAGACCTAGTCAGTGCTGGGGTCACTCTGCTTATTACTTTATGACATTTCCAGATGAAAGGTGCATTGGGGGCTCACATTAATTTGCTTTATGTTTGACTAGAAACGCTTCCCATCGCTATTAGAGCACATTCCACTCTCTCTTCATTTTAGAAGGCTTGTCAGTCATTTGAGAATGATATGCCCTGCGTCTGGGATGAATAAGCCCATCATATATTAGACACAGCCCTGTTCTCAAGAGGAAGGGAGGCAGAGGGAGAAATCACAGCATGCAGTGAGGGCTGAGGCAGGAGAAATAAGCTTCGCTCTTGTTGGTGGGTAGAAGGGGCAGCCTGTAGGAAAGCGCTTTGCAAAACAGCTTCACGAAGGACAAATTGAGCCTGCTCTCAGTTGGGAGGGGGAGGGAAGGAGACACAAAGTCTCCTTCCTCCTTCCCACCATATGTTTAATTAGGGTTTCTTCTTAATTAAACATGACCCCCGCCCCCAAACTTATTTGGGAGTGGCTCCAAGTTGGGGTGGGCGGTCCTCAGGTCAACCCAGAGTGGGTCAGCCTGATGTTCCTCCTCCATATTGCATGAGGCAGATGTGGGGCTGTGCACTGGACTGTTGCTGGACTACAACTCCCGTTACCCCTGACCGTTGGCCATGCTGGCTAGGGGCTGATGAGAGTTGCAGTCCAACAACATCTGGAGAACCACAGGCTCTCACTCCTGGCATAGAAAAATGAGCATTATATCCCAGGGACAGGGAACGGCCTCTAAAGGGCATGCACCACACCCCTTTAATATATATGGATGATGTCCCCATGCAATTTTCATGCCTGACTATGAATGCACATCAGGCAGCCAAATACATAAGGAGTTACAAAGGGAATTAAAAGAATCTAAATGACTCCAGCAAGCCTGCCAGTTTTCTAAAACAGAGAAGGGACTGGGGGAAAAGTTTGTATTTACCCAGAGAAATAATACTTGGACATGGGAAGCTGACTTATACTGAATCAGACCCATTGGCCCATTGAGCTCAGTATTGTCTACACTGACTGGCAGCGGCTGTCCAGGGTTTCAGACTGGGTCTACTCCCAGCCCACTCTGGAGATGCCAGGGAGTGAACTTGGGACCTTCTGCATGTAAGGCAGATGCTCTGCCACTGAGCTATGGCCCTTCCCCTTGCTTTCTGGGATAGTGGATATGCGTTCAAATTACTTCCGCCCCTCTTAACAATCTGACATCTGTTATTGGGTTCTGCTGAACGCTTCTTCCACTCCCACTTTCCCAAAGCATTCTTTTGTCAATGAATGAGAAAAGAGACAGGGGAGTGAATGAATGAATGAATAATATTTACCCAGGCCTTTGATAAGTATGTTAGCCTCTATGGTAGGGATCATCTTTTCGTTGGGGTGGCTGGATGGATACCTGTCCTTATCATGGCTTTGGATTTGGGGAATTTTGTGTTGTATATTGCTGGGGGGGGTTGTGTCTTTTAATTGATTTTATTTGTTTGTTTGTGTGGTGTAGTGGTCAAGGTGTTGGACTATGGCCTGGGAGACCAGGGTTCGAATCTCCACACAGCCATGAAGCTCACTGGGTGACCTTGGGCCAGTCACTGCCTCTCAGCCTCAGAGTAAGGCAATGGGAAACCACCTCTGAATCCCGCTTACCATGAAAACCCTATTAATAGGGTCGCCATAAGTCGACTTGAAGGCATTTCCATTTTTTTCCTACCTTGTTAAGATGCTTTGATACTTTTTTTTAATAAAGTGACTAACAGATGCAATAAATAAATAATAAAACAAAATAAACTGTGGTCAAAAATTAACAAAAGTAAGAGAACTTTTTAGTGAAATTGTCATGGTCCAAGGGGGCAGCGAAGGTAGATTTTTTGTTGCACTTACTTTACTCATGAGGTGGATGAGCAGTGTCCGTGAGTGTACTTTCATTCTGCAAATCATTTCTCAGGTGGACAGCACTCTGCAGCCTTCCTGGGTGCCTGCAGTTCCTGAAAACCCTGTTACTTAAGAGAAGAGACTGCTGGATCAGGCCCATCTAGTCCAGCATCCTCACAGTGGCCAACCAGATACCCCAATGGGAAGCCCACAAGCAGGACCTGAGTGCAAGAGCACTCTAGTCTCCCCACCTGTGGTTTCCAGAAACTGGTATTTGGAAGTGCCTCTTACTATGGAGGCAGAGCATAGCCATTATGACTAGTAGCCTTTGATAGCCTTATCCTCCATGAATCTGACTCATCCTCTTTTAAAGCCCTCCAAGTCAGTGGCCATCACTGCCTCCTCTGGGAGCAAGTTCCGTAGTCAAAGAAGTACTTTCTTTTATCTGTCCTGACCCTTCCTCAGCTGGTTTTTCCTGTTAGCACAGGAAGGTGGGAGGGCTGCTTATCAAAAGTCTGAGAAATGTTTGTTATTGTTATTTTTTAAGTGAAGTGATTTTAAAGAAATCAGTGCAATTTTTTTTTTGTTAAGGGAAGGACTTCCTTTAAAAACAAAATCAGTGAGTGCACTAGTCCTAGACATTTAGTGGGAGGCATTCCTATGCTTCATTAAAGCCTAGGGGAAGACATCTAATGATACTTTTCCAGATCAGGAAACATGGCCAGGCAGGGAGATTGAAGAGTGTTTGGGAAATGTTTAATGGAAAGGAAAACATACCCACAACCCTCTGTTGTCTCAGAACGGCAAGGTAAACTCCACCCCACATCCACCAAAATTACAAAGAAATTCTAACAAAATTTTAAATGTGGGGGGGGAAGAAACCTCCTTCACAGGTGAAGAATACGTTTGAGAAATTGAAGGATAGCTTTCAGCAGAACACTAATATGTTGTGGTAACCACAGATGAGTTCTTGTTCCAAGGGAGAGCCAGAAAGAAATTATAACTGACCTTATCGATGTATCCCTGGGACGATGTCATTTCAAGACTGAAATGGAGTAAGAATCCAAATTGCAAAATTTCATATTTTAAAGAATGCACTCTTTTGAGAATCTGTTTTGCCCTGTAAGCTTCTATGGGTACAATATGCATGGATCATTTTTGATAGGGAGGGTTAAATAATTTTAAACTATAAATCAGAACCTGGATTTTCACCTTTCCTAAAAGGGTACATTTTTTGCAGATGGATGCCAGCAGGGTGTCAAAAACTGCCGTTACACAAAAAGTAACCTGAGGATTTATTTTTAAAAGTTCAATAGAGTTTTTCAATGTTTGTGCTAATTTTGCCCCAGAACAATTATTTATGTATACTGTAACCCATCAGATCTGCTGCTGTAATGCCAAGTTTTTATTTTGATATGTCAATATTTTAGTGTTTTTTTCATAACATCCATCACCAGAGCTGTAGACTTCACACTGTACTGGAATACATTAATATATGCATTTCTATTTTGATATGTGTGTATCATACCCATATGGTTCAATTTCCAGATTGATCTTGTGTGTGTTCAAAAACATAAACAACATTTCCTAGAAACTGATGAAAGATGCTAATTTATGTGTCACATCCTACCTGGCCCAGGAAGTGGCTCTTTCTACTATGTATCAGAGAATAAAACCACAATCTGTTACCCACAAAAGTCACCTACCATGTCAGCTTTCTATGGGAAGGAAGCTTGCAAGGTGTAGCATGACGCTAGTTTGTTGGGAAAGTGAGGAATCCCTTTAAATTCACATTCCTTCCAGCTGTTGGAGTGGGGATGGTCAGATGCCCACTGAAATTCACGTTCTCTTTCTTCCTGCCTTCCTCTGTGCAGCCCCATGTTTTATATGGGCTCAGGGCAGTGTGTTGAGGCTTGGGATGGGCCAAGGCTATTTTTGGTTACTCCCAGTTTCACATTTTCCCAATGTTAAGTTCAGTGCTTCATGTTTCTATGTAGCATTTTTAAAATAATTTTTAAAAAGTCCTCATGAAAATACATAACCATTTATTGCAAATTTCTCCTAATATACACGTTTTTGTATACAATCTCACCGTGCTTTTTCCAAGCCTTTCCCCCTAATGCAATGTGTTTCTGTATGGGAGTTTCATTAATATATGCATTTCTATCCACCCTTTACCCCAGTATATGTGTGTTTGTACACAGAGCTTGGCTGGAGAACTGCACTGCAAAAATCGGAGACGTGTGACTTTCACAGGATGGCTGTGATTTGGTTGGGTCTTGATTAGGAAAGTGCAAACTGGGTAAGTTCACCTATAAATGTGAGCTGAACTGGACTTCTCTCCTATCCCTAGGTGAGGCCAATACCCTGTGATTAGGAATGAGATATACATTTCGTTTGGTTTGCATGTAAAGGCAAATCTATCACATTCACACTTCCCAAAACAATATGATGAATGAAACGTAGCCATCCTTTGGAATTCATACTTGTCCGGATTTTGCATTGCCGTTCTCCAACCAAGCAATATTTACAGCAATTCATATATTAGGAGAAAGGGGGCGTATATATGAATATATTTGTGAAAATAACGCACAAAATGCATTATATTAGGAGAAAGTGCTTGCAGACATGAGTACATTGGTCAAAACTACATACAGTGCAAGCATGGGTTGATTGGGAGAACTCCATGCTAAAATGCTAAAGAATTTTCACGAGGATTTTTTTAAAAAACGGAATTGCTGAAGATTGGAAAAATAAGAAATGGAAAGAACTAAAATGGACAGAACCTTCCATTCCTCCCTGCAATCGTGCAAGTTCCCCATCATCTTCATCTTGGCTATGTCTGCAGCCAGTCAGGTCAGGAGGACCAAGGGATGATGGGGTCCCTTTGTGTCACCTCACATTATGCATTATATTCAGGCTATGAATCAAGCACCCCCAACCCCCCCCCTGCATTATTGGTTTGAAAATTAATGAAATAATTTCTTGATAACATTCATTAATTACACTTGTTGACAAGGCATCAAGAGTTCTTTCTTTTTCTCCCCCCAACCCACTTTTGCTAATTCCATCTCTTCCTCTCTTCTCAATTAAACATGTGACAGCATGCCCCTCCCTTTTCAGAAGGCAGCTTTTAGATTAATCATATTATCTTGAGGTTTCAAATCACGATGCCGGCATGACCTTTCTTCCGTTAGAATCCATTATCTTAAACTATCACAATAATCCTGGCTTTAGGGAGGAGAAGAGAAAGCAGGAATCAAACCTAATAGATGGCAAATAAGATTAATGCATGATCTAAGTACCGATTACACTTGGGCCTGCCCTTGAACACCCAGGTGTAACCTTGAAATTCACATCCACTAAAGATGCTGCAATTAGATTGAAGGTCCCAGAAGACCGCAAAGGGCAGCTGGCCAAACTCTTTCTCTCCCCCTACCCACACACACACACACACACACATTCACATACTACTCAGAACTCCCTAGTGATCAACCTCTGACTACAGCTTGTGGGATATTTTTTTATTTTTGGCAATGCCACCTTCTGTTTGTTTACATGCTGGGCTGTTTAGCATTTTCTCTTTGCAAGTTTTATTTTAAAGCAAAACAAAACAAATAAGCCTTATTTTCAGATCCTTCATGTTCGATTGCAAAGAACAACCCAGCCAAGGGGCTTCGTGAACTTTTGCAGGGACCTCACAAGAGGAGAAAGTTGTTTTCAGAACCCATTATGACTCTAGCATAGAAAACAGAGATATTTCCTTTACAGACTGACCCATGGACCTGGCCAAAGAAAATTGCTCCATGTGATTTATCTTCCAAGGTCCTTGTTTTCAGAGCTGGATACCCTGAGCACAGAAAGAAGACCTCTGTGATAAGCAAGAACCTGGCATGAGCAAACCCCAAAGCTACGTGTGAGGTATGTTCCAGGAAGACCTTGAGTGAAATCTGAATGACCCACTCTCCCCCAAAGTCCCAAATACATCCCTGCTATGATCCAACATTGCTCAGAATCTTAGAGGAGGTATGAAGGACTGAGTGAGCACACGGAAGCAACCGTCATTTTCCCGTTGTAACAATCCAACACTGCCTTGGGCTTTGAAGGTTGTGCAGTTCAAAATAGTTATAATAACCACAGTCCCAAGCCCTAAGCAGCAGCAGCAACCACCTTTGCATTTAAGACACCCTTATAAAGTTCAAAGCATTTCACATATTTTATTTTGTTGCAGGGCTTGCAACAAACCTGTATGGCAGATCCATGCATGTTATTATCCATGCATGGCAAGGGATAATACATGCAAAGCTGATGGTTTGCCTAAGACTATGTAGCTGTAGTCTTAATTGGGGGCATACTGGTTAATAGCTCAATCTCTTGCCCAGGGCTGGGGAGCTTGTGGCTCTCCAGATGTTGCTGGACTATGTCTACCATCACCCCTGGCCTTTGGCCATGATGGCTGGAGATGGCTGGAGTTGATGGGAGATTATTATTTATTTATTTTATTTATATCCCACCCTTCCTCCCAGTAGGAACCCAGGGCGGCAGTTGGGTTTCAATAACACCTGGAGATGCCACAGGTTCCCCAATCCCATCTTGGCCCTTCAGCCCCCAGGAGCTGTGCTATTGGGTAGACCTTCTGCCGGAGCTACACAACCCCATTGTAGACACATAGGAAGCTGTCTTGTACTGAGTCAGACCATTGATCCATCTAGCTTAGCATTGTCTACACTGACTAGAAATTGTTCTCTAGGGTTTCCAGCAGGAATCTCTCCCAGCCCTATTTGGGACTGACCTTCTGCATGCAAGGCAGATGCTCTGATGCTGAGCTACCACCCTTTCCCACCTCCTGTGTTTCTTGGTACCTTCATCTTCCCAGGCTGTTTGAGCCTGACCCTGCTGATACCTTATCTCCTCATTAAAGTGAATGAAGAAACCCTTGCAGGTAGTGGAGGTTTTAGGATATTTAAACAAAGAGTTTTCAGGATACTTAAGAACTCTGATCCTGAAAGGCAAGAGGTGAATTAGGGCTTTTCTTTCTAAAACCAACCAATCAACCTGCGAACAATAAAGTTAAGAAGGCCATAAGTCTTAGGCTCCTACTTTTACTGGAGAGCCATTATTCTAAGGGGTTGAAGGGTAGTGGTCCAAGGTTCCCATGCACCACCAGTTCTGAATAGCCTCCTCCACTCCAGCAGTGGACTGTAGCTGTGTTGCCAATTTGTGAAATGAGTAAGTATCCCTTTCATAGTCATTTGGCCTAGAGCAAATAGGAGACCATGCTTATTGCCTTGCCATGAAAACCTTCACCTCCTGATTTGTCCATAGCAAATAGCTATTAAAGTTCAGACCATTTCCCCCCTAGATAGTTGGCAACCCTAGCTGTTGTGCATGCATTGCCCTGGTGAGAGAGAATAATAGAATTATATAGATTGAGGGTACATTGGAGGTCATCTAGACTAACCCTTGCTCAATACAGGATCTTGCAATGCAGCTACAGCATCCCTGGGAGATGGATGTCCAGTCTTTGTTTAAATAGCTCTAGAGAAGTGGATTTCACTACCTTCCATGGCAATCAGTTCCGCTGTTTTATTTATTTATTTATTTATTGCACTTGTATACCGCCCCATAGCCGAAGCTCTCTGGGCGGTTTACAGCAATCAAACACATTAAAACAAATATACAATTTAAAACACATATTCTAAAAACAATTTAAAACACAATTTTAAAATTTAAAACAATATAAAAACAATTTGAACACCCCTTACCAGTAGGAGGTAACTCCAAATATTTAGCTATAACTTGCTTCCTTGAATTTCCCATCCATTGGCTCGACCCCTGCATTCTGAAGGAACAAAGAACAATCTCCATCCTCCAGATGACATCCCTCCAAATATTAGAGAACCACTCGCATTGTGATGCATGCATGCACACCCATACACATATGACCAAACCTCTTCGGCAGGCTAAACATGCCCAGCTCTTTCAGCCATTCTTCCTAGGAATTTCCAGAGCCCTCACCATCCTGGTCACCCTCCCATGGACAGTGTGTCAATGATGCCCAGAACTGTACATAGTACTTCACAGAACTTATCTGGACACAGTATCCCACATAACCAATGATAACCAACAATCTGTTGTTTCCACTTGAACTAGTAGCATAGTATAGCATAGTAATTTTATTTCGGTCAAAGACCAGCAAAATTCCCCTTGAGCTGTTATGGCTCCCCCCAAAGAATCCTGAGATTGAGTGATTATTTATTTATTTATTAAATTTGTATCCTGCCCTTCTTCCCAAAGGGAGCCCAGGGCAGCAAACAGATGGTAAAGCACTAAAAACATATTTTAAAAAATAACAATTCCAATACAGATGCAGGTTGTTGAAAGAGGAAGGTCTTCAGTATGTGTTAAAAAGACAACAGAGATGGCATCTGTCTAATATTTAAGGGGAAGGAATTTCAAAGGGTAGGTGCCACCACACTAAAGGTCCCCTTCCCGTGTGGTGCAGAATTGTAGTCGGTTAAGGGTACTGAGACTTGTTCGGAGACCCCTATTACCCTCACAATTCCTAGAGTTCCCTGGGAAGAAGGATTGAAAAACTACTCTGGGAAGGAGAACGGGGTCTCCAAACAACTCTCAGCACCCTTAACCAACTACAGTTCCCAGGATTCTTTGGGGAAAGCCATGGCTAACCAGAGTGCCTTCAATATATAGTGCAGATGTGGCCTCAGTCTTAGAGCAGAGGTAAGGAAGCTGGTGCCCTCCAGATGTTTTGAGCTTCAGCCTGCATCATCCCTGATCATTGGCCATGCTGGGTGGGGAAGCTGGGATTTTGAGTCCAACAATATCTGGAAGACAGCATGTTCCTCACCCCTGCCCTAGGGAAGTGGAAGTGAGCAGCTGAGGCATATTTCACAGTAGGTTGGAGGAGGTGAAAAGGGCCTTTTCTTGTGTTATGGCTACCTGGGGAGACAGGCATAGAGCCAACATGGCTGGTCCTTCAGTTATTGAAAGTTCATTGTCAATTGTGGTGTCTGCATGTCTTGAACAGGAGGATAAGGGCTTCCTGTCCAATTGCACACTGTAGTTCAGACCAGGGGAGAGAGAAAGGTTCGGCCAACTCCTCCTCATGTGGGCAATACTGGTGACATCTGGGGACGCAGGGGAAGCACAAACTCCTGCCCAGAGAGAGTATATATACACCCATGTGAGAATGTGCACGCACGTATATATATACACACACACAAAGAGCAGGCAGCCTCATGCCGTTAAGTCAGGGAGGATAATGAAATTTCATTTAATTTGTCAGGAACAAAGTGCTAATGTTAAAAGGCATTTAATAAAGGGGGGATTATTTGAAAGGAAGCCTTTAAGTAATTACTTCAAGTGTCTTAGGCCTACTCGCAAGAATATTTACATTAGTGCCTTGCAGTGCCAAAGTGTAATTCAATTAGTGCTGCATTTACATCCTACCCTTTCCTTTATCTGTGTGTGTATTTAAAAGACCCATACACATATAATCAAATCAGGTGCTCATGTTTTCTGTTTTTAAGAAATGTTTTCATTGAAAGGACTGCTGAGTTAACTCTACTGAAAACACACATGATCACACACACGTACGTATATTCAAATAGATAACCCCCAAGGGGACATGACCAATGGGTGGTAATGGGTGCGTGGCCAAGCTCTGGGTTTCTCCCCATCTTCCTCCCTTGCAAAGAGACTGTGGGCACTTAAACACTGCAGTTGTACAAATGCTTTAGCACCCAACTAAACTGGAAAGTTTAGTTAGGAACTCAACGAAACTGTATCACTGAACACTAACGTCAGGATCATTCAGACCGCGGTATTCCCGATCTCTATGTATGGATGTGAAAGTTGGACAGGGAAACAAGCGGATAAGAGAAAAATCGACTCATTTGAAATGTGGTGCTGGAGGAGAGCTTTGCACATACCATGGGCTGCAAAAAAGGCAAATAATTGGGTGTTAGAACAAATTAAACCAGAACTATCACTAGAAGCTAAAAGGATGAAACTGAGGTTATCATATTTTGGACACATAATGAGAAGACATGATTCACTAGAAAGGACAATAATGCTGGGAAAAACAGAAGGGAGTAGAAAAAGAGGAAGGTCAAACAAGAGATGGATTGATCCCATAAAGGAAGCCACAGAACCGATTTTACAAGATCTGAACAGGGTGGTTCATGACAGATGCTATTGGAGGTTGCTGATTCATAAGTCGTAATCGACCTGAAGGCATATAACAACAAACTGGAAAGTGTCTTACTTTGGTTCAGAAGGGGCCGCTGCTGTGACAGTTGCTTCTCTACTGGGACAAAAGGTGTGTCCCCCCCCCATAAGTTCCGAAACTCTCCCTATCCTCCTCCTTTGCAAAGAAACAGTGGCTACTTACACATTTCTGTTTTATCAATACTTAGCACCAAATTGTCTTACCTTGGCTCTGAAGGACTTGCTGCTGTCACGATTTGTAACGTGGGTTCATATCGCAATAAATGTACATTACTCAAAAGTAAGCCCCACTTTATTTCCAAGGAGATTGCTCCCTGATCAGTTTGTACAGAATGGCAGCCTGAATTGGTTAAAGGTGTCATGCAGACCTGTTAACAACGGACTAGGGATGGAAAAATCTGTCAGTTTTCATTTCTCTTAGTTTATCATTTTTCCAATGTTAAATTCCACATTTCTGCAGCAATCTGTGTGTTTTTTTTTTAAAAAAAACCTCATGAAAATTCTCCTCCATTTTAGTGTGAATTTCTCTGAATAAACACATTTTTGGAAGCATTTTTGACAAAGGTGCATATTTTTGCAAGCCATTTCTCATCACATCATGCCTTTCTGCATGTTATTTTTACTCATGTATTCATTTTTATGCACACTTTCCCCTAAAGGTATGCATTTTTGTAAATGTTGTTTAGTTGGCAACTGCATCCCAAAATTCTAATAAATGTGAATTTTGAAGGATGGCTGTATTTCAGTTTTCATATTATTTTGGAAAGTGCGAATTTGAAAAATTCTGCTTGAAATGCAAAGTGAATCAAAATTCTCACCCATCCCTACAAGGGACCCCAGAAATTTTTAAACCTATGAGGAAAGGTTATTCCCCTTCCCCAGCCGAATCACTTCTACACCTTTTTCTTTTCTTTTCAGAATGTGGAATAAGGTGGAGGGATATTAAGTGGACTAGGACCTGAGAATCCAGGGTTAAAATCAGCCTTGACTTTCACTGTGTGACCTTAGCCTCATCATTGTCTCACAGCTTAACCTACCTGACAGGGTTGTTGTGAGGAATGGCTAAAAATGTAATGCTGATAAACAAGGAACAATCAAAATAAAAAGTCTCTCTCCAGCCTGCCTGTCCTTGATTTTGAATTGGGGTGAGGGTGGGGGTGGTTTGGAATCATGAAAAAACTTAACCTAAAAATCAAAGAAAAAAGAATCTGGGGCACAACCAGGATATCCAGGCCTACAAACATTGGAATTTATATGTAAGTCCTTGGCAAATCCAGTGTTTGCTGGGACAGGCTTGCCTGGGTGGGGTGTGCAGGTAGGGTGCAGTCCATACTCCCGTATGACAGGTAGTCTTTGCACACTGAGTTCTCACCTGAACTATCAGCTGCACCATCCTACTTTTTGTAATAGCACTTTAAATTTGCCAGAATGTTTTATGTTCTTTTCATCCTCACAACCACCCTACAAAGTAGACCATAGTGCAATTTTAGCAAAACACCAGAATGAACAGTACTAGCACCTTCAAGACTAACAAATTTATTATGGCATGAGGTGTCTTGGGCTAGAGTCCGCTTCACCAGATGCATCATTCTGGGTAATCCATGAAAGCTTATGCAATAATATAGCTGCGATCCTTGTCCAGAAAGCTCATAAAGTGCTCTTCTGTGTGAAATTACTATTTGAGGACACACTTCCCTTAAAAAACAGCATGCCCATCACTATCAGCTTTGAGGTGTCTTCCCCAGGATGTGCTGTCTGTTCATGTGATGCAAGCATGAAGCCCAACAAGCCTTAAAAATGCCTTACATGAGCCAGGAGTACATCTTTGAACATGAGCCACAACTCTCTGCCACAGCATAAGGGTACAATAGTAGACCTCTAGGAGTTCCTCAACAGATAAGTTGATGTGGAAAGGGTTGATTGAAATAGAACATTTTAAAAAAACAAACACCTCACTGCTGAATGAGAAAGTTGGCTCGTGGGGGTGGTGGAAATCACAGTGAATTAATACCATTCAGGACCATGGGCAGCAATGGCCTCCTATCATACCTCCTTCAACCCTCTTAAAAACTATTGTCTTTCTCCAGCCTTAGACTGATATAAAACCAAAAGGATCAACACGGATTATCCCTACAGACAATTCTCCTTGTCACAAATAATCATTAAGACCAGGACGGCAATCGACACTGCCTCTAATCAAAGTAAATTTTCAGGTAAATAAAAAAACAGGTGGAAATGAAAAACGATTGTTAGGAAGAAGAAATGGGTTTATCCCAGTCAGTTTCTCACACTGCACATTGGCATCTCCAATATTTGACTCCATTGCATTTGCTGAGCGCCATGAACACATTTTAGTGGTGTTCACACATTACATTCAATAACCATACACAAACAGTTGAGCTGTACACTCGTACAGTGGTTCACATGTAGCATTCAATGTGTGCACTGCTGGGGTACCTCTGTACACAATAAATGAGCTGTAAAAACTGAGTGTACAATCTTTCACACAAATACTTGTACATGGGTAGAGACAGTGCGTACCTGTGTTGAGCGTAATGTGTGGATTTAAGCTCTGGTTTGCTAGAGCAGGCATGCTCAATAACAGGGTTACTTGAGGAATGTGATATTTCTGAAACCCTATCCAAAGAGGCCTGATCTGTGCCACTTGGATTGCACAATTCTAGGCAGTTTAAACATTACCAAAATGCATATTTAAACATATGTTTTGAGAGAAAGTGCACATTTTGATGATGATGATCATGATGATGATGATGATAGATACAGACAAATGTGGAAATAGAACAGAATTATGGGTAAACATACCCCAAAGTGACAGAGATTGCAGGTGGATTCATCCATCCTTAGCTCTGGTGAGTGTGCCTGGATGAAACAGGTCTGTGAAGCTTGCTAGGAAACCTTGGACCAGTCACTTTCCCTCAGCTTAACCTTACTGTGAGGATGAAATGGAGAGGGGGAGAACCATAAGTTGCATCCAAAGTTAGCCCTACCTAGGGGGTTTACCCTCAGTAGGATTCAGTTGTGACAACCTCATGGATGCCAGCTTGACTTCCTTCCAGGAAACACAAGATATCAATAATGGGTGGTATTCAATGTTAGTCCTGCTCAGAGTAGACCAACTGAAGCTACTGGAGATTATTAATTTACAGTAGGCTCATTCATCTCCATGAGTCTACTCTGAGTGTGGCTTAGTTGAATACAACTCAATAAATTAAAATAAAAAGATATGACTTTTTTTAAATCAACTTGTTCGATTGTCTGATTAATCCAAAAGCTATGGTACCACCAAATTTGGAGAAGGTTTGTTTGCTTTTTCCCTGAATGCTGCTGTAATTTAAAAATCAATGGCTCTAACTTGAAATTCCATATGGGCTCAGATGCCTCCTCCAGATGCAGATGACTGATTCAGATATGACATTAGCTCCCTAAGAAAGAAGACTGATGATACAGGAATGGCACACACTTTTGTATCTGCAATCTGTACTGGAATGCCTTCATGGATTTGCAGGTGAGCAGAAAGATCTAGTAACAGAAAGTTCAAGGAGCAACCTGACTCTTCATGTGGAATATGGCCTTGCACAAACTAGGTAATTGACTAATAATGTTAGACTAAGGAACAGCTCACCCACAGCACTTCCATCTGGCCATGATTCATATTCTTTACTATTATTATTATTATTATTATTATTATTATTATTATTATTATTATTATTATCATTATCATTATCATTATCATTATCATTATCATCTAGACCACCACTGAGCCCAGAAACCGATCTAAGGCCTGCATAGCCTCTCTTAATTCAGATATTACAGGGAAATAGAGCTGGGTATCATCAACATACTGATGGCACCTTGTTCCAAAGCTCCAAATGACCATTCCCAATGGCTTAATATTGATGTCAAGTTGCACTGGGAACAAGATGGTACCTGCAGTGTCCCACCAAACAACTGCAAGGAGACTGAAAAACAATCATCCTATGCTATTCTCTGAAAGCAATTCCAGAGATACGACTGGGACCATTGTAAAATAATGCCCCCCACCCCATGCCCATCCCAGTGAGTCAATTTGTGAGAATACTTTGATTGATGGTATCAAAAACTGCTAAGATATCAAGTAAGAATAACAGGGCCACACCTACCCTGTCTTTCTCCTGATAAAGGAGTGATCAAGATAAAGGAGTGATAAAGGGTGATCGAGACTGGTTAGGACCCCACATCAGGCCTGAACCTGGACTGGAATGGGTTGAAATAATCAGTTTCATCCCAAAATGCTTGCAACTGTCCCACCACAACTTCCTTGATCACCTTCTCCCAAAAGTAACTGGATGGTAATTGTCACAAACCACTTAGACCAGGATGGGCTTTTCCAGGAGTGGTCGAATCACTGCCTCTTTAAAGACAGCCAGGACTATTCCCTCCCCACAACAATGTATTGACCACATCTAGACCCATCCGGTTATACTCCCGCAACATGCTGGGACAAGCCAAGGGTTGTGAGGGACATGTGTTTGGGCGCATTGTTGCAAGTACCTTACTTACTTAAATTACTTACTTATTTATATCCCGCCCTTCCTCCTAGAAGGACATATCAGGAGGTCGCATCAACTAAAACTGATTCCATTATCTCACACAGGAAGATAGGAAGCTGCCTTATACCGAGTCAGACCATTGGTCCACCTCACTCAGCATTGTCTACAATGACTGGCTACAGTACTCCAGTTTAAGGCACAGATCTCTCCAGCCCTATCTGGAGATGCTGGGGTTGAACCTGGGGTCTGATGCTCTACCAGCGAGCTACAGCCCTTCACAGCAGACCATTGCAATGGACACCTCACTGGAGACTGCAATAAAAGGAGGTGTTTACCCTCCGTGGCACAGAGTGGTAAGCAGTGGTAAAGCAGCCAAAGCTCTGCTCACGGCCAGAGTTCGATTCCAATGCAAGGAGGAAGTCGAATCTCTGGTAAAAGGGGTCGAGGTCCACTCAGCCTTCCATTCATCCCTGGTCAGTAAAATGAGTACCCAGCACATGCTGGGGGGTAAAGAAAGGCCGGGGAAGGAACTGGCAATCCCACCCCATATATACGGTCTGCCTAGTAAACATTGCAAGACATCACCCTAAGAGTTGGAAACGACTCGCACTATAAGTGTGGGGACACCTTTACCTTTTACCCTCTAAGTGTCTTGCAAACAAGTCACAGCAGGCTTCTGAAAGGCCTAAAACTCAGTTCCCTTGAGGAGATGTTAACAGGCCCTGGACAATGCAGAGAACCTCTACTGGATGGATAATTGGGGATGCCTTGGTGACAGAGGAGTGGGCCTTGTTTGCTGCCCTCACCATCACACAGCCAGCATTATCATGTGTTACCATTCATGTTTGGTTGATAATAAAGTGTATCTTTTGCTCCTTACACTCTAGCTATCATCCAGACTGGTTAAATGGACTCAGGTGGTAAAGTTTGACTCAGAGATGTGATTTTTTTTTTTAAAAAAAGCAAACAACATGGGGGATTTTTGTTGTTGTTGCATTGTCTTAGTGCAAACTGGCATTGCAGCATAGTCAGAAAATATTCTGCTTGATGATTTTAACAAACCCAGAACAATCAGGGCCTTTCGAAGCTATAAACCTATTGATGATTCTCAAGGCAATTAAGAGGAAACAAACAAAAATCCTGGTGTTTTTTATAGCTAAACCACTCAGAAGGAAAACAGCCGATAATCCAAACTCCTGTTTGGAGCACTGAGTTTTTTAAACACACTCCACACATGTGTGCGCTCTCTCTCGCTCTCTCTCGCTCTCTCTCTCACACACACACACAAAATCAGATTGAATGATTTGTTAGAATGTGGTTAAACCTATGAATACCCTGGGTTCTATTTGTTTTACAGCCCATGGTGCACAAACATCATGAAAGGTTATCTTTGACACGGTTTTAGCTATTATTTTCTCCCAGTGAAGTGGTATTTCTTGAGGAAAAAAAAGAAGAGGCCTTCCGAACAAAATGACGATAAATCCTGATTTAGATACATAAAGCTGCCATTGATATCACATAATATCAGTGTTCTTTCTCACTCGATACCGGCATTTTCAAGATAAATGGTAAAACTGAGCTGGAAATCCATCTGGCCAGCTGCCTCGTCTAATGAATAACCCTACTTTGGCTCCTGCAATGTAAGCAGAAAGAGACCTCTCCTAGCCGCTTTCGTCTGTCATGAATCTACAAGACAGCCGACATAATATCTAGGCGACAACACCGTGCTAACAGACCGGCGACTTCCATTTTCTTTGCTTTCTATTGATTTTCACTTAATAACTGGCGAAATACTAAACGTCCGCCCTGAGTACCTAATAAATCCTGCCTGAGCTTTTTATTGAGGAGAATTTAATAAAAACAGCCATTGCTTCGAAGGGATTTTTCTTCTGGACAGAACGTGGCAAGAGGTGGGTGGCATAGGCAGGACATCTGGGGAAAGGCAAGGCATTTGAATCTCTCTCTTTGAAGGACTCTCTGTCCCTTTTGAGCAGGGATAGGGAGCTCACAGGTTGCTGGATGCCACTAGATGAAAGCACCCATCATCCTTGCACGTTTGGCCATGGTGGCTGGGGCTGATGGGAATTGGAGTCCAACAACATCTGGAGGGTCACAGGTTCATTTGGAGCAGGTATGGGGAACCTTGGGCTCAGAAACCAAATGCGGCCCTCAGGCCTCTCTGTCTGGCCCTTGAGAATCTTGCCAGGCCATTCCCCTCCTGAGGCCACATCCCTTCCCAGCCCAATGTTCCACTCTCCTTGAGAGTTTTGGTCTGACTGGAATAGAGAGGGGTGTGAGCAGAAGCTAGCATGCTGTACAAAGGTAATATTCACATTTGCTGCTCTGCCCACTGTTACCTCCGCCTCCTCCCTGTCATGTGTAGGGATGGGTGAGAATTTCGATTCAGTTCACATCTCAAGCAGAATTTTTCAAATTTGCAATTTCCGAAACAACATGAGAACCAAAACACAGTCATCCTTCGAAATTCGCATTTATTAGAATTTTGGGAGCAGTTCGCCAACTAAACAACATTTATAAAAATACATATATTAGGGGAAAGTGTGCAGAAAAATGAATACATGAGTGAAAATAATGTGCAAAAAGGGATGATGTGATGAGAAATGGCTTGCAAAAATGTGCACCTTTGTCAAAACTGCCTAGAAAAGTGTCTTTATTTGGAGAAATTTACACTAAAATGGTGGAGAATTTTCATGAGGATTTTTTTTATAAAAAAAAATAGCAGATTCCTGCAGAAAGGGAGAACTGAATTTAACTTGGAAAAATGAGAAACTGAGATAATCAAAACAGACAGATCTTTCCATCCCTAGTCACGTGGCCCTTCGAAGTTTGCCCAGAAGGGAATGTGGCTCTCGTTTTCCCACCTCTGCTTTACAGGGGTGCAGAGAACCTGCATGCCAGGTATGGGTTTTGACAGTTTGCCCCCCAGATGAGACCAAATTAGATCTCTAATAGGAGAAAAAGTCTTAAATCTCTAATGGCAACTAGTTCCCGTTTTTGCTATGAGAGATCTCTACAGACTATTTCATCCCAATATATTAGAGGCCCAATCTACTATTGTCCAAACCACATTGGGCTTTCCTAAGAAATAAATTTCCTTTCAGCATTTTGGATCCCCCACCCTTTCTTTGTGATCATCCTGAATTGGCTCAATTTGATTTGGGATCCAGGATTTGGTCAGATCTGGTGCACAGCCCTAGCACTGACAGCTTGAAGCAGTGCCGTTACAGCCAGGGCCAGATTATCCATTAGGCTTAGTAGGCTGAAGCCTAGGGGCCTGGAGCTCTTGGGGGCCTGTGGGGCACTGGCCTGAGGGCCCCTGGAGCTACAGGGGGCCCACCGCTCTCCTTCTGCAATCAGCAGACCGCCATCCCCCCACTATCCCATTTTACCTACCTTTCCGTTGTTTTTTGCGGTGCGCAGGTTTGCCATCAATCAAGATGGCGGCCAAGGTTTCCTTAAGAAGCTGAAGCCTCTGCCGCCATCTTGGCTGATGGCATGCATGCGTGCTACACACGCGTGTTGCTGCCATCAACAAAGATGGCGGCAGAGGCTTCAGATCCTTAGGGAAACCTCTGCCGCCATCTTGATTGATGGCAAACCTGCACGCGCCGCAAAAAACAATGTAAAGGTAGGTGAAGCGTGGGGATAGGGGTCCCCAAACACCAATCAGCCTAGGGGCCCTCCTCAGCTTAATCTGGCCCTGGTTACAGCATTAGTCCCTAAACCTTTGAACCTTCTACATGAGGAAACAGAATAACTGACAGAAAGGGCTGTGAAGCTTTTTCGTCTTCTCCTTTCTTTTTCAGCTAGCTTTTTCCCTGTGGTTATGCTGTTTTTATTTTGTTTTATTGTTTTTATATTGCCTACTTGTTTTACAGTGGGTTTGTTTTGTTTTAATGTTTTGCTCACTGCTTTGAGCTCCAGAAAAGTGGTTTGCAAATATTTTAAACAAGAGGGATCTGCCGCAAAGTGTTACACAGTAAACCCACTGTTTAGGGGTCCAGCCGGTCATCTGAAAAATAGATGCTCTAATGATTGCCAACGATTGCGGAAGACCCATCGTTCAGTGGTAGAGCACCTGCTTTGCATTCAGAAGGCTCCAGGTTTCATCTCTAGCATCTCCAGCTAGGCCTAGGAGATAATCCTACCTGAAATCCTGGAGAGCCACTGCCAGTTGGTGTCAACAATGCTAAGATAGATGGACCAATGGTCTGACTCAGTATAAGGCAGCTTTTGATGTTTCCTAAGTTCTTTGGAATCCAGCAATGGATAGGAATGGAGGAGGAAAGTGTTTGGTCTGCTCTTTGCAGTGAACCATCATGATCCAACACTCTTGAACTTGTTTGCAGACTGGAATACAACTCCCAGTCAGATGACAGACTCCTCCACATTTTTCAATTGAGTTTTCTTTGTTTAAAAATGTACAAATGTGTATTTATAAGGAAAGTGCACTGAAAAGCATTGGGAAAACATTATTTTGTGTAAGAAAAAGCCCATAAAAATTTAAATGAGTACAATTAAAATAGATACTTTTCATATGTTCTTTCAAAATGTAAACTGACCAAACTGCAACAGAATGATTCTAGGGCTGACCACCAGCAGAACAATAAGGCTGCTTAGTCAATCTTACTCAGAGATGGGGGAGAAGTTCACATCAATTTGCATTTAAAGGCAAACCTACCTGATCTGCACAATATGCAAACTGAAAGACAGACTTTTTTTCCAAATTCACACTTCTTCAAATTTTGCAATGCACTTCTCCAGCCATTTGTACAAAAATGCATATATTAGGGGAAAGTGTATATATTGACTGGCTACGAAAAATGTGGATTCTGGGACCATGGGTTTAAGCTTCCCGGAAGATGGACTGCTGGCAGGTGATGGGTTGCACCTCACACAATCTGGGAAGAATGTGTTTGGCCACAGCATGGAGAACTTAGCCAGGAGAGCTTTAAACTGAATCCTACAGGGGAGGTAGACATAAACTTGTCGGTAATGACTAACAAAGGCTTGTGAACAGTAAGAGGAAATGAGAGCATGACTCTAATGGGGCCCAGTAATAGTCTTCATAAAAATGTAGGAAGGAAGCCAGGCTATAAATCACAAGGTCTTCAATGTCTGTATACTAATGCCCAAAGTATGGGAAACAAACAGGACAAACTTGAACTCTTAATACAGGTGAGTAAGTATGACTTGATAAGTATAACTGAAACTTGGTGGGATGACTTCCATGAATGGAATACAGCAATTGAAGGATATGACTTGTTCAAAAAGAACAAAAGGAATAGAAAGGGATGTAGAGTCATGAAAAATGCCATAATATATATATATAACCCTGCACAGAGATACAGGAGGATGAGCTTGGTAGCTCCACTGAGGGTATCTGGATTAAAATTAATAGAGCAGGAATAAAAGGAACATGAATAAAAGTGACCATGCAGGAATAAAAGTGATCATGCTATACCTGAGTTCTTGATTTTAAAGGAAGCAGAAGCTGAGAGTAGCCATATGCATACCCAGGACTTCAAGAAGCTGATTTTAATAAACTCAGAACAATGGTAAGTAAGATTCCATGGCAAGCGACTCTAATGAGAAAAGATGTCCAAAATGGGTGGGAGTTTCTAAAAAAGGAAATTTTAAAGGCAAGGCAAATAATTCCATCAAGGAAAAAAGGGGGAAGATAGCAGAAGAAGCCTATGTGGCTTCACAAAAAGCTTAGAGGTGACCTGAAAACAAAAAAGGAAGTGGAAGAAAGTCCAGGCCACAAAGGATGAGTACAGACCGATACCAGGAATGGCATCAGGAAGGTTAAAGCTAAGAATGAGCTGAGGTTAGCGAGAGATGCCAAAAACAACAAAAATGCTTTCTTCAGGTACATCCATAATCAAAGACAGAGAAAAGAAATGGTGGAATAGCTACTCAATAAGGATGGCAAAATGATCAGCTGACAAAGAAAGGCAGAAGTGCTCAGTTCCTACTTTGGCTCAGTCTTCTCCTCAAAGAGAATCTATGACCCTCCTGGGAAATGTGAAGTTGAAGGGGCAGGATCAGCTTGAAATTGATAGACAAATGGTCAAGGAATACCTAATCACTTTGAACGAGTTCAAATCTTCAGGGCCCAATGAACTGCATCCTAGAATAATGAAGGAAATGGATGAAGAATTCTCAGAACCACTGTCTATTATCTTTACAAAATCATGGGTGAAGTGCCAGATGACTGGAGGAGGGCTAAGGGCAAAATGGAGGAACTTGGGAACTACTGACCAGTCAGCCTGACATCAAAACCTTGGAAAATTCTGGAGCAGATTATAAAGTGGTCAATCTGTAAGCACTTTGAAAACAATACAATGATTACTAGAAGCCAACATGGATTAAATCCTGCCAGACTAATCTTATCTCATTTTTTGATTGGATAACCTCCCTTGTAGACTGTGGGAATGCTTTGGACATAATATATGTCAACTTCAGCAAAGCTTTTGACAAACTGCCCCGTGATATTTTGATTAGCAAGCTAGCTGAATGTGGGCTGGATGGAACATCTATCAGGGGGATCCAGAATCATACTCAAAGTGCTTATCTATGGTTCCTTCTTAAACTGGGGGGAGGTAATGAGCAGGATACTGCAGGGCTCAGTCCTGGGCCCAGTGCTCTTAAACATTTTTATTAGTGACTTGGAGGAGGAGGTTCATGGAATGCTCATCAGAACTGCAGATGATACAAAATTGGGATAGCTAATACCATGGAAGACAGAAACAAAATTCAAAGGGATCTTGATAGGCTGGAGCATTGGGCTGAAAACAACAAAATGAAATTTAACAGGGATAAATGCAAAGTTCTACACCTAGGAAAAAGAAACCAAATGCACAGTTATAAGATGGGGGATACTTGGCTCAGCAATACTACATGCAAGAAGGAATTTAGGGTTGTCGTTGATCGCAAGCTGAATATGTGCCAACAGTGTGATGTGGCTGTAAAAAAAGGCAAATGTTACTTTAGCCTGCATTAACAGAAGTATAGTTTCCATATAGTGTGAAATATTGGTTATTCTCTGTTCGGCACTGGTTAGGCCTCATCTTGAGTCCTGCATCCAGTTCTGGACACCACATTTTAAGGATGCAGACAAACTGGAACAGGTTCAGAGGGGAGCAACAAGGATGATCAGGGGACTGTAAACAAAGCTCTATGAGGAGAGACTGAAAGAACTGGGCATGTTTAGCTTTGAGAAGAGGAGACTGAGGGGAGATATGATAGCACTCTTCAAATACTTGAGAGGTTGCCACACAGAGGAGGGCCAGGATCTCTTCTTGATCATCCCAGAGTGCAGGACACGGAATAATGGGCTCAAGTTGCAGGAAGCCAGATTTCAACTGAACATCAGGAAAAACTTCCTAACTGTTAGAATGGTATGACAATGGAACCAATGACCTAGGCATGTGGTGGGCTCTCCAACACTGGAGGCCTTCAAGAGGCAGATGTACCTGTTGGGTATGCTTTAAGGTGGATTTGTGCATTGACTAGGGGGTTGGACTCAATGGCCTTATAGGCCCCTTCCAACTCTACAATCCTATGATTCTATGATATTCATGGAAATAACATACAAAAATGCATTATAGTAGGGAAATTTGCTTTGCAAAAATATGCATTCTGGGCAAAACTGCATACAAAAATGCTTATATTGGGAAAAATGTGCACTGAAACACTGATGAAACTTCATGAGGACTTATTCTTTTTTTAAAATGCAAACTGATGTGGAAAGGTGGATAACTGACTGGAAAGATGAAACTGAAACTGACAGATTTGCCCATCCCCAGGCCATCCCTACCAATGGCTCATGGAGAACCATTTTGAACCATTTTGGAATATTCACTGGCAGCTCGTAATATTAAAAAAAATGCAATTATTCATCAGCCACACATAAGAGAAAAAGAGTCTCTATGCTAAGAAGACTCACTCCCAGGTGTTCCCTTTAAGTTCTGTCTTCATACTTTTTGACCTCCCAAGCATTCCTACATTTCAGCTGTGACACAGTGGAACGCCTGTTTCTTTGTGTCTCCAATTACACTTGAAAAGACATGTATAAATTGTCTGACAAGTTAAAAATTAGCAGCAAGTTATATGCCTAGCAGGATTTCCTAAGGAGCTGTCATAATTTATAATACTTTGCCCTGAATTTCATGTGAATTCTATATATCCAGGACCTTTTAATTGGTAAGCATAAAGGTGTATCACTCCTCACCTAATGTATTCTATTGCTCAACAAAAGATTGTTGCAGAGACCCGTGATTGTGACAAATGATTTACTATTAAGAACATTCTGTAATTATTGTTCAGTGGTACCACAGACCGATACATCATTAACATGATAGACGATCTTTTATATCAGCAAAAATAACTAAATTAATAAAAATGGCTTCATTCCAAACCCTGTCAGAAAGCCAATATCAGTGAGAACTGGAAAGAGGAACAGAACTGAATTTTAAAGAAATCTGGTTTAGAAAAAAATGTATTCTGATATCTCTGCTAGAAAACACACCATTGGATTAGTTAGATTCTGAAAGTAGTGCAATTCTACACAGTTCTATTCATGTGGAAAGAACTTCCCGATTATTTAAAAGTCAAAGCTCCTTGAAAGTTAAAGCACCCATGTTCCAGTGGCAATGCATCATCGGTAAGCCTGATATTTAACATTTCTTTGCCCAGAGCATCAGCAAAAGGCATGCGTTATCTCCACTTTGGTGCCAGTGTCACACATACCTGGTGACTGCTGTCATTATCACAGAGATTACAGATGTTGCTGAAGCTCACAAGGCATGGGTTCAAGTCCAAGCTTGTGAGGCATAAGGAAGAGACACATATACTAGTCAACAGATTGCAATGACAGTAACTCTTAGGAAAACTACAGTTCCCGTGGGTGACCGGAAATTGGGCCCAAGTGCATTGCTATGCAGCACACCAGCTTCCAGTGAGGATAAGTAGGGAGAGACTGCTGCTACTGCCAGCATAGTATGTGTATTTTAAAAGGGAAGGCGATGGGAAGACGGAAGGTGGCTGGAGAGGGTTGGAGGGCCCACAAATTCTGAATGACTCAGCAAGAAGCTGAACTATTTACCATATGCTGGAAATGTCTCAGTGTGATTCTGAGCATGCCTGGGAGTGGAATACTCACACATCGCTTCATATCTTCTGGCAAATGCAATGGGGGAACATGATATCCCATTTTGGATAGTGCTTTTCAATACTGTTTATGGTGGAGTTTGGTGTTTGATCTTTTGTTGTAAAGCATGGGCTATAAAATGGTTGCTATACACACACACACACACACACATGGGTTCCCCTGCACGGGAGGGTTAAAAGTTCTCAGGAAAGTTAAAGGCTATTTTGCTCGGGAAGTTCTATACAAAGGGATATTTTGCACAGGAGAAACAAAGGTTCATCCTAGAAACCTGGAAATTGAGGAGGAATAGACACTTAAGCATGGGTCTACTCTCCTGATTGGCTAAACAGTTGGGGTGGGGACTTAAAATATTGTACTTATGTCAAGCTAGAAAGTAGGATAGTTAGTGAGAGAGCTGTAGTCGGAGATCTGAAGAGGTAGAGATGATCTTCAATAGAGAGAAAGGACTGGAACACTGGAGAACTGGAACACTAGAAAATGTTAGAGAGCACAGTTCAGCACTGCAGCAGGAGCCAGGAGAAGATGAAATGAGGAATGCAAATTAATAAGTATTGGCTTAGTTAGGGAAACACTGTAGTGTAGACTTGATGCCTCATGAAAGCAGTGGGGCTTGCATCCAGCACTGTTTAAATTCAGCACCAGATGCAAGCCTGCTGCTTCCTGGCCAGCTCAGATCTACCTGAAATCAAATTATGTCAGATGATTGACAGGTAGGGAGATCCATCCACTTGCCAAAAGTGGCCCATGGAGGAGTGGTCACTTGGTGCTGACAGAGTCACCACTGGGGCAAAAGGAAGGCTATATTTGCTAGAGATCTCCCTCACTCTTGGGTACCTTGAGCACTGCTAGGATCCTGGGTCTTGTAGATTTCACATTGCCTGGCTGCATGCAAAGAACTGGCCCATGGTTTCTGCGCTGCTGCTCTGGCAGCATTATGGCAGGCAGCATGGAGTGAAAGGAGACTTCCAATGAGGCCTTGCTGCCACTATGGCTGCTGTTACCACACTGCCAATTTTAGAGGAAATAGGCAATGGGGCAGATATTGTGAACAAATTTTGGCGACTCATAGAAGACTGACAGGAAGTGCTTGAGCCATTCCATTGTTGACATGATGTGTGTAGCAGGTCTGAATTGAGCTGGAAACTAGGTTCAGAAATAAAGCTAGCTATTTTCCACTGGTGGGGGGGGAATAGTTTGGTTGGCCACAGCCAGTTCTGAAAAAAGCTGTGGATAAGGGACCACACATCCATGATCGGAATGGGTGAGGAATTCAATTTAGTTTGCATTTCAAGCTGAATCTATCAAATTCACACTTTCTGAAACAGTATGAGAATCAAAACACAGCTATCCTTCAAAATTTGCACACATCCAAATTTTACAGTGCAGTTTGCCAACCAAACAGTGTTTACAAAAATGCATATTTTTGGTGAAAGTGTGCATAAAAATGAATATATGCATGAAAATAACATATAAAATGTATTATATGATGAGAAATGGCTTGCAAAACTGTGTACATTAGTGAAAAGTGCCTGCAAAAATGTGTTTATTGGGAGAAATTCACACTAAAATGCTGGAAAATTTTCACGAGGATTTTTTTAAAAAAACTGCAAATTGCTGCAGAAATTGCTGCAATCAAATTTAAGAGTGTAAAAATGAGAAACTGAGAGAAACAGAACCGGCAGATCTCTCCACTCCTAAGTCGTGGCTCAAGAAAACAGTGCAATGGATTGATTGCATATTCTTCTCTGAGAGTGGTTAGGTTCTATTGCCAGTTCTGCCACTCACTGGCTGTGTAAACTTTTACAATGTCCCAAATAAATAAATGAACAGAAACAGACAGAAGAAAACAATGACATAGGTGCAAGCTGATAATTATTCAGTCAGTTGCATTGTGAAATGAAATGCACTGCATTGGGGAAATTATTTGCAAAAAAAAAGTGTGTAACAGGCAAAATTGCATACCTCAATGTGTATATCCTGAGAAATTTGCACTAAAATGCTGAGAATTTTTTTTAACACTAACCGGTACAGAGATGTGGAGTAATGAATTTAAGATTAAAAATGAAAAGAAATCAAAATTGGCCATCCCTACAGTTAATCCAGCTGGAAAAGCAAACCCCTCTAAACGCATCAATGCCAATATGTTCCTTTTTGCTTATCCCCTTCTTTGAGATGTCAGAGCAGCATGCTCCTGCTATTGACATGCTATGCCCACAAACTGTATGCAGCACATTCTCTGTGTGGGAACACATTGGGGCTGTCTGTCTCTTCTTCTTCTTCTTCCTGCTTGATGCCCCACCCCCTGATAGTCCCAGGTCACTCTGGGAGGCTTGAGCTGACCAGTAACAACTGGGGCTGTCTCCACCTTACTTGGCTGAAGCCCAGATCCCCCTAATAGGTCCAATTCAGTTCAAGATTCAAGCTTTGGCGGAAGCTAATGCATAGCCCTAATCTTCACCCATAAGTCTGTTCCGTCCCATTTCTGAATTAATCTGCAAGAACAAAATGCCCCAAAGTTCACATTTAAAAATGCACAATGACGTTCCTGTAAGGGGCGTAATTTGCCTTCACCCTATTTAAGGAAGACGCGGGAAGGTTCTCGAAAGTAAGGCAGGGCACCACGTGAGATCGATCATGCAATGGTAAGGGCGCAGGAGCAGCAGTTATAAAGCTGCTCCTTCCCCCAAGCGCATGCCTTTTTCGCCTTGCGGCATCTGCGACTTGTCCTCGCTTACCGTGGCTCCGTTGGCGTGTTGAGTGACTGTTCTCAGTACTCTCCCTTCTAAGACCGGGTTCCCACTCCCACCCTACCCACCCTGTTTTCGTTTTATTACCTTTAGTTGCTTTTCCAGATTCCCTTTCATCGGTTGGGTGGTGGGCGTCCGCCCACGCGCACAGCGGATCTTTGCCGGCGGCATTTTTTTTTTTTTACTGTGTCCTTGCAGTCTTCGAAGCCTTTGCTTCTCCCCGCCGCTCAGCTGGGCTTTGGGCGTCCGCTCTCGTGCTCAGCTGCGGCTTGCCGGCTCCTCTGCTGTTCATTTCCTTACTGTGCCCCATTTGCGGTTTAAAGCCGTTGCCTTTTTGTTGTGCATTTAAAGATTTCTTTTGAGGGTTGGAGTTAGTGGGTTCCCTGTTCCTTTATTAATTTTTGAAATTATTGTTCATTGTTCTCTTTCATTTGGTATCGTTAATCAGCCGCTACTTAAACCACCCCCCTTATTTTTCCTTAGGCGTAATTTAAGTTGGTTATTTGATTCGGTTTTGTCTGTTTAAATCACCCCCCCCACTAATATTTTCAACCTTCCCACCCCCCCTCCTTTATTGCGTAATTATAGTTTGCTAGTGTTTCAGTGTTAGCTGTTTGTTATTTATTTCATTCATAGCTAGATTTTTACGTGGAATAAATTTAGTTTTTGCTTACTGTGCTTTAATTTAAGGTGTTATATTGATTATATAAGTAAAATACGGTTGGTTAATTTTAAATTTAATTGATTAGATATAACATCAACCCCCCCAACCCTTCCCATTTTCTTACCCCCCCTTTTTTATAAAAAAATAAATAAATAAAAATAAATAAAATTAAAAATAACGATCTAAATATAGTTAGTGCTGGTTATAGTTCATAGTTGTTATATTCTGGGTGATTATTATTACTGGAGAATTTATAGTAGTTGCTTATTCAAATTGAGATTGATTCTGACTTCATTTGCTAACTGTTTATTGGTGTTTATATTTATCTGAACATGCTGCCCAAGGAGATCCAGCAGAAAAAAGGGGTTCGGGTGGTGAAGCAAGCTGCCAAGCGCCCTCCATTGCAGCACATTTCATCTTCTGATGAAGAGGAGGATATGGGGACTATCCATGCTTTGGTGGCCAGAGTTGAGGCGGAAAAAGAATGCAGGCAGCCATTGGATGTAGAGGCGGGCTCTAGTTCGGCCCCTGCAGGTAAGAAATGTGCTCATTTGGCAGCCAGAGTCCCTAAATCTAGTATTCTTGCTGATTTGGTTTCCAGGATTGGAGTTTTAGAAGCTGCTGCACCCTTTGAGGAGCTGGTAGTTGCTGCGCCTCCAGCTGGTTTGCCTGCGGTTATAGCTTCCATTTCTTCTCCCATGGGTCCAGTCTTACCTGCAGTTGGCTCCCTTCAAGCACAACTGCCGTCTCAGCCACCAGCGACCATGGCTATGCCTGCTGGAGCTTCGGGATTAGTGGCACCCCCAGTGGTTGCCTCTCCAGCTGCGTATGCGGGTGAGCAATTCGCACATTCACAAGCTCTGAACACACAGGTTCAGGATTCCAGTGCTCCTCTTCGGGACACTACACTTGCGGGTTCTCAGTTGTCTGGTGATACTACCCACCCGGTGGTATTTATGGGTGGTGTGTTGGTTCCACAGCAACCCCAGTTACCTTGGCCGACGGCTGCCGTGACTCCTTGGCAGCCGCCTGCGGCTTCCCATGCTCACCCTCCTGCTTATTTGCCTCTCCCTCAAGGAGTTTATCCACATGGTGATATCTCCCTCCCGCTGGGTGACCATTTACTGTTAGCTACTAAAGAAAAAATTTGGCGTGGAGAGTATATTGAGCTGTTCACTCTCCTGTTTCGTGAAAATGAGATAAAGCCCAAGGAAGGTCAGGATATAAGGGAGCGTGAGGTAGCCATGAAAAAGAAGGTGGATCGTGTTTGGCCTAATTGGTTGAGCGCCTATACTATATATATGGGCGTTATGACTCAAGCTTACCCGTCTAGGGCTTTGTCCATGATTAAATATCAGGACATTGTTCATCGTGCCTTCCGTGAATTTTCTGGGACTGCTTGGTTGCTTTACGATGAAAATTTTAGGCAGAGGGCGGCGTTGGACCCCACCATTAGCTGGGATATTGAGCACGCGGGCCTATGGCTCCGCTCTATGACTCCCGCTAGGCCCACTTCAGGTGATAGAGCTGATAGTGGACACATATTAGCACGTGTGCAGACTTCCGCCTCTGGCTCTGGCCAAGGCTGGCAGTGGGTTCAATCCCAGCATGTCTGCTGGACATTTAATAGCACGGGCCGTTGCCTTAGAAGGCCATGTAAGTTCAGACACGTCTGTGGTTCATGTGGAGGCAACCACCCCAGCTCATCCTGCCAGCGAGCGCGTACAGCTCGACAAGGTACAGGTGAACATCAACAGCCCAAAAGACGCTCTGGCAATAGCGGCGGTACGTCGCAAGGCCAGTAGCCCAATCAAGTTAATTCCTTTGGCTGGGTGGTTGAGGTTTTACCCCAATAGGCAAGCTGCTAGTTTTTTGCTTCATGGTTTTACGGATGGATTCCGTATTCCATTTGAGGGTCCTAGGATTGCTACTTCCTCAGCAAATCCGCCCTCTCTTAGCAGCATGGATTCGGTAGTGTTAGCGAAACTCAATAAGGAGATAATTGCGGACCGGATATCTGGTCCATTTTCTGTTCCTCCCTTAAAAAATTTGAGGATCTCTCCTATTGGTATTATTCCCAAGAAACAGCCTGGGGAATATCGTTTAATCCATAATTTGTCATTCCCAAAAGGCGCCTCTGTTAACGATGGGATTGCTCAGTTACATGCCTCAGTCAGATATACGTCCTTTGATGAGGCAGTGAGAGTAGTTCGCAAGGCCGGTAGGGGCGCTTTAATGGCTAAGTGTGACATAAAATCCGCTTTTCGCCTCCTACCAGTTCATCCTGAGGACGTGGACTTGTTGGGTTTTAAATTTCAAGGTCAGTTTTATGTAGATAGGGCTATGCCAATGGGATGTTCTGTGTCGTGTGCTGCTTTTGAAGCATTCAGCACATTCCTGGAATGGGCATTGCGGAGGAAAGCCTCCTCTTCCTTCTCAGCTCATTATTTAGATGATTTTTTGTTTATTGGGCCAGCTGGGTCTTCACATTGCCTCCATCTGATGCAATCATTTGTAGATTTAACTAAAGAACTGGGGATACCTTTAGCTCCAGAAAAGTCTGAGGGTCCTACTACTTCTCTTATTTTTTTAGGGATCCAGTTAGATACTGTGTCTCAGTCTTCCAGTTTGCCACAAGAAAAGTTGCTTGCCCTTCGGCAACGGCTTCGCGAGGTTTTAGGACTAAAGAAGATTACATTGGCTCAGTTGCAGGAAATTGTGGGTCATTTAATATTTGCATCAAAGGTTATTTCCCCTGGGCGAGCATTCCTTAGGCGTCTTTGTGACGCCATGAAGGGAGTTCGCTCTCGCTTCCATCTTGTCAGAATTACTTCCGGTATGAGATCTGATTTATATTTGTGGCTTGAGTTTCTGACAGAATTTAACGGCCTCTCTTTTTGGCATGAGGAATTATTATTGGAAGCTGAATTACAGGTGCATTCTGATGCTGCTGGAGGCCATGGATTCGGAGTAATTTTTAGATCCCAGTGGTGCGCTGCAAGATGGCCTTCCAAGTGGCAGGCCTCCGGGATTACTTCTGATTTGACATTTTTGGAATTTTTTCCAATAGTGTTGGCGGTTTATATCTGGCCGTTGGTATTTCAAAATCACACAGTGCGTTTCTGGTGTGACAATTTAGCCACTGTCAGCGTTATCAATGCTCAGACTTCCAAGTCTCCTCGCGTTATGCGCTTGGTGCGAGCCTTTGTCTTGCAATGCTTGCGTTTTAATATTTTATTCCTAGCCAGGCATGTTCCAGGTTTACAGAATTGCATTGCTGATGCTCTTTCCCGCTTACAGATGGCGCGCTTTCGGGAGCTTGCACCTGGAGCAGCACTGGATCCAGTCCCAGTCCCACCATTCCTGTGGAACCTTGGCAATTAGAAGTAGGGGCCGCTATTGCAGCCGCCCTTGCTCCCAGTACTCAAAAAGCGTATGAGCGTTCTTTTGCGAAGTTCCAGCATTTTCGCACCATTTCTGAATTGCCTATGGCGTGGCCTATTCCTGTTTCGCATTTATTGCAATTTATGATATTTTTAAAAGGGCATAATAATTCTGTTTCTACTATCGCTGGGCACCTTTCAGCGCTGGCCTTTATCTCTAAGGCGCGGGGACTGCCGGATCATTCTGTAGATTTTAGGGTCAGAAAGGTCCTTGAGGGTTGGTCGCGTTCCGCTCCCAGGCCCGCTGACCAGAGGAGGCCAATCACGCCCGATGTCCTCCTCCAGATCCTGGCATTGTTTCATTGTTTATGCTCATCTCAGTATGAGTCGCACCTGTTCGCCGCAGTAACTCTGACAATGTTCTATGGTGCTTTTTGCCCTAGTGAAGTATAGGTCCCCTCTAAGCACGATGTAGCCTATAGAGCCTTATGCTTTTGCGATTGCACGCTAGGTGCCGATATTGTGAGGTTTTCCCTACGAGTCTCTAAGACTGATCAAAAGGGCCGTGGCAGTATTGTGTCTTTGAGCACTTGCCAGGTCCCTGAATTATGCCCTGTCTCTGCAATGCGGCAATTCTTATCTATTCGGCCAGCGGGCCAGCGTTATCTGTTCATACATGCAGATGGTACAGCCCTGACTCAATTTCAATTTTGGGCCGTTGTTTGGCGGGCCTTGTTGGCCAGTGGTCGCGATGCAGGAGTCTATGGGCTGCATTCATTTCGGATTGGTGCGGCTACGGCTGCGGCCCTCGGGAGCTTGAGCGGTAGCGATACCCAAGCGATTGGCAGGTGGCGCTCCGATGCATTTAAGTCTTATGTCAGGTTTTAATTATAATGCATTGTGTTTTTGTTTCCGTTAGGTGTATTGAGCCTCCCAGTTCCAGTGCGGATCGTCTTGTGTGGCCACTCAATCTTGTTTTGGGCGCACCGGCGTGCCTCTTCGTTGATACCTGGAACACAGCTGCAGCTTTCGGCCGTAGCTATAATTCGATGGGAAGCCCGTAGGGGCATGCTATGGGATGCGCTGTTGCCTTCAGTTTGCCGGATTATGTCTTCGGCGGATCGGCCTCATGTCTTGTTGATTCATTTTGGGGGAAATGACTTGGTGCAGCGTCCAGGGATGGACCTGCTTCTCAAGATCATTCGTGATCTCACGTGGCTTAGTCGTTCATTTCCCAACCTCTTACTGGTCTGGTCGGATATGCTAGTTAGGAGAGGGTGGAGGGGCGCGTTTCATCCTAACAGGATCGACAGATCCAGGAAATTGGTGAATAGGAAAGTCAGGGCGCTGGTCTTATCTCTTGGAGGGGCATACATTCCTCATGATAGGATCAGGTTCCATACCCCGCAATTGTTTCGTGATGATGGGGTTCATCTTTCAGAGCAGGGGTGTGATTTCTTTTTAGAGGATTTGATGTTGGGATTAAGGGGTTTGTTAATTTCTTTGGGTTGAGTGGACCAAGCTTTAGCTGATCCCCTCTTGTGGCATAGAATTCAGGCAGGTGAGGTATTTGGGGGTTAAATTGAGGTGATTAAGGCAGTCTGGAAAAGGGACACACCCTAAGGAACCATCAGGGCTTCAGGTCTGGTGGGGATCTGGGTAGTGTCCTTGTGGGACCGGCTTGCGCATCATGGTGAACGCCTATACGTCGGGGCCATGGTGTGGAGGTTGGAACCACATAACTGGCTCTAAGAGCAAGGAGGGAGGAATTCACCCACGTCCTTGACTCTGGAGTTACAGATTGAGGAGAATTGTTGCCTTTAGATGGCGAGGGTGTAATCCCTCATAGTTAGCCTTAGCCTCACCTGCCCGAAGTATTTTGAGATGAATAATTGGCTGTATTCCATTTGATTTAGTATGTTATATTTAATAAATATAACATTATTCCAGTTTTGTGTCACTAGTCTTCCTTGGTGTGGGGGCAAAGAGCTTGTGGCATGAGAAGAAAAGGTGGAAAGTGTCCCAAGGGGGTATGGAAGTTTGAAATGCACCACCCTGTACACCTACCTGTCACCTGACTTTTCCCCTCCCTAGAGCTACCAATAAATTATCATCTATGGAAATAGACCTGACCTACTTTATTTCATTCCCTCTCCTAGATGCAATGGAGAAGCACTTAGGTAGCTATTTTGTGTTGCCGATTATGCAAATGCTAGATCTTGATGGATAGGGTTCCCTTAGTGGTTTAGAAGACCTGGCCATGGGAAGAAATTCACTTCAGTAAAACTCTTGAGGCTGCAGTTAACCTGGAAAAGTGCAGCCCTGAACTGCAAGTGTGGGGGAGGGGAAGCAGAGAGATGGAAACTGAAATAAAAAGCATGTAAATGTACTCTCTGTTTGACTAAAGAGGTAAGATTGGCTTCCGAAAGGAAATCGTATCATGCCCTCTGGAAATAAAGTCCTGATTATAACAACTGGTGGAGGAAGCCTGGAATATATTATGTCTTTTA
This sequence comes from Rhineura floridana, assembly GCF_030035675.1. NCBI lineage: Eukaryota > Metazoa > Chordata > Lepidosauria > Squamata > Rhineuridae > Rhineura > Rhineura floridana. The sequence continues at coordinate 5,517,889 of NC_084493.1, read as the reverse complement.
AGCACTTCTTAGAACCATTGAGGCTGAAAACAGGGCTGGTGCTTCCATGATAGAAGCTGAGATTATGATGATGATGGTGATGATGATGATATCCCATCTTTTTTCCAAGGAGCTCAAGGGGGTGGTACTCCCCCTCTCCATTTTATCAATTTTGTCTGCACAACAGCCCCGTGAGGCAGGTTAGGTTGAGAGACAGTGACCGAGCCTAGTTCATAGAGTGGCTGTGTGGAGATTTGAAAGCCAGTCTCCCAGATACTAGTTGGACACTCTAATCGCTTCAGCACTCTGGCATAAGGCCACAGGGTGGGGTGGCGCATTGACACCCTCTGCCCCTTATGTGCTTGCCTCAATTGCTTTGCTAGCTGATGCCCCTGATCTCCCCCCCCTCCTCACTGACTGATTCTGGGGAAGGGCCCTGGGTGTGGCATCTCCAGGTAGGGCTGGGAATATCCCCTGCCTGAAATCCTGGAGAAGCCACTGCCAGCCTGTGTAAGACAACACTGAGCACAATCGATTAATAATGTGACTCAGTACAAGGAAGTTTCCTGACCCCCCATCCCAAGAGAATACACTCCCCAGGGAGGTTTGCCTGGTGCCATCATTGCTCTCTTTTAGAAATGTGTCTTTATTCTCCCAGGCTTTTAAAGCATTCTAAGCATTTTAAAATGTTGCCGGTTGCTCTGCTTTGATCTGTCTGTTGCTGTTTTATTTTGTCTCATTTCGTGTGGTTTTATCGTTTCTTGACATTTAATTCTGTAATGCTGGAACCAAATCTGGTAAAGGGCAAATATAAATAGTTTTAAATAACAACAACAAGAAGAAGAACAACAACGATAATAACCTCCCCACAAAAAGGTCAGAGTGAATGCTCAATAAAAGTGGGAAATAGTCTAACCTCTGTGTAAGCTTTATGCAAGCAAATCAGGATAATTACTCAATAAGAAGGTCGCTGGGGGGCACAGATTAGTGTAGGGCTGTGTAGGAGCAGTTACCGGTTAGGATGTGTTCGAATTTCACAACATTTGAATTTGACACTGGATTTCCTATTCATTCCCTTTTTCTGTTCTTGTGGAATGGGTTTTTTTCCTAGCGGTTTTCTGCAGCTAAAACAGATTTTTTTAAAAAAATATATATCAAAAATATCAATATTAACATCAATATTTCCCTTAAAATGTCAATATTTTTGAAAAAAAATCTATGAAAAAACAATATTTTTGAGGGGGGGGAATTAATTGGTATTGATAGCAAATAGCGAACATTGATCCTTGATGAAGCAATACCAGAAGGAAGTTTGACAGAACGAAAATCAAACCGGCACCAAAATGCGGATCCCATCCCTAGTTAGCGGTAGATCCTTGATAATTAGTTTGATTGGTTTTGGGTCACTTGGCAGGTGTGTGCAGCCACTTTTCAAGTAAACAGTGATGCCAGAGACTCACACACTGTACTGTGTGATCCATGGGGCAGGCTACGGATCACTTTTGAGGTTAACCTGTGTTGCTCCCTGTAGGGCAGGCTTATCCAGTCATGACAGGCTTAGGAGCCTGAGAGAGGATTGGCATATTTTCCGCACATAGTCTCATTTCTCCTTTGCAGTTTATAAGTTCTTAAGTTTATATGTTTTTAAGTTCTTGAGTTGTAGTTAATAAAAGTGGCCTTAGTTAAATCCCATTTTTGCAACATCAGGACACAGGTAAGTTGTACTGGACAGCCTGTAGGGACTCAGGAAGAAAATGAGACATGTGGCTCCTGTTTTCCAGATATATGTATTTTGCAATTTCTCATTCCAGCCACAGCCACTTAACTGGAATTTGAGCTTGATATTGGATGGTCATCCAACATTGCAAGCTTTCTCTGCATGCAAAGCTTTTTTTTTTTTTTAAATCCCCCAAATAACCCCCAACACCACCTCTTAAAGTTGAACTCGCTGTTCTGTGACTTTAAATGAAAGCTTTGGGGTTGTTGGGCAAATAAATTTAAACCACTTAACATGGCAGAGAAGGTCAGGCAAGCTTATTATAGTGATCATAGCGTTACAGCTATTGCGATTGACCGCTGCTCTTTGGAATCACCAATAATCAGAGGCCACAAGCTGTGTTTGCAGAGAAAGGTCATCATTCATTTTTTCCCCCTCTCCAAAGCATTAATATCTTTTGTTTGTTTGGCTCAACATGAAACAGGAATCGATAGAGGTAATTCGTGCAGCAATTAGCCACTCATCTGTCAAACGGTGTCTGGGTATATTTAACAAAAAGACCCTTGGAAAGGGTTTAGAAAAGGAGGGAAGTAGCTTTACAATCAACAATTTATATTTTCAACATGACACATTGTGTATGTAGCCATGAAGGGATGGATCCCTGCGAATTAAGCAAATATACAAAGAGCATGCTCTAAATCTGCTCTTGAAAAGACACGAGTAAGGGTGAATTAAGCTGCTTTGGGGAAAGTTTAGCAAAATGTCTTTCCGGAGAGATACCTGCTTCAGAGATGGAAGTGAACACAGTTAGAATGTCCACCATAAAGGCTCCTCACTCTAATACCAAAATCAAAAGGTTGTATCCAGACTGAGTGAGTTGCACTTAATTCCTACTGAAATCAATGGGAGTAACATCCCATTGATTTCAAAGAGATCTGAGTTTAGCTAACTTAGGGGACAATTCGAACCCCTGATCTGGTATGCTGGGAGGTATGGTGGTGGATGGGATGGAGGCCTCCCTCCACCCAACCCAGAACAACTCTGCCTGTCTCTGCAACAGCACAAAACCCCTCTTTCTGCCCTCCAAAATTGCGGGGAGGTGAAAGTACCGCCAGTGGGTTTCCTGGCTGCAGCAGCCCATAGACTATAGTGGCCCTGCAACATCTCATGTGTTGTTTTGACATGTGAGCATGTCCATCTGAAGGCCTTCAACTGTCAGACCATTTGTCCAACAACCCCAGCAATGTCTAGAGAAAGTGTGGACAACCCTTACTGTAATTTCATGGGACCGCTCTGGGCCTAATTTCATGTGGGTGGCATCATGGGCAAGCAGGTGGCAGACAGAGTTTGAAAAAAAAAGGGGGCAGCCTCACCCCCACCTTTTGCTCCAGCTCCATTCACTTTTGACTCTGGACCCACCCAGCAATGGAAGATGCCCCCTGAGCAGTGGCAGCTGGTGCCAAATGGCAACGGTAGGGCAGAAGGCAGGGGGCCCAATAGCAAGTTGAGCCAGGGCCAACCAGAGGCGCAGACAACTAATTATAGTTTAGTCCACATCCTCCTCCACATCCTGATGGGTTCTGCAAGGGCAGTGCTGAGACTTAAGGAGGAGAGAGCTGATGGGCCCTGAAACTGCTTGTAAGTAAGAGGGCAAGTAGGTGGGGCTGCCTGAGGATAGGCTGAGGTTGACGGGATAGTGCCCCACTTGCCCTAATGGCGTAAATAAATAAATATATGTACACCGCCCAGAGAGCCGTTAGGCTTAGGGCGGTATATAAATGAAATAAAATCAATAAATAAATAAACCTCCACTGCTCCTGCGGGAATACAGCCCTCAGGGAAGGCAGGTCTTAGGGGCAGCATCTCTCCTGTGCCTCTATCAGTTAAAAAAAAAAACCCTGCAAATGCCAGCTATTGAACCTTTGATGCAAATCGTGTGCTCCGTCACCCAACTATGTGGTTCATCACTGAACTATCAACCTTCCTCGAGACTGGGGAATGTTAGTAGTATACTTCTGTTAAGCTATTTGGAAGATGTTCTGTGTAGGAGGGAATAACATTTAGGATTTAGTTTCAGTGTCATACAAATTAAACCTGTCTCACAGGGTTGGAGGAAAAGTGAGGGATTGTATGCTGTCCTGACCAGGACTGCTGAGAGCGGGTTCAGGCCCTGGTGATAAAATTTTTTTGGACCTCCTGGTAAGGGCAGACTGACTAAAAATCTTTACACAGGATTTGTATTGGTGTGCAACCCCCCCCCCCAAAAAAAATGTCCTGCCTGGTATACAAATGAAACATGGATTAGGAAAAGAAAACATTTATTCTTAAAGAACATATAAAAATAAAAATTTAAAGAACATATACAAAAACTTAAATCAAAATCACATATATCACATTATAATTCACATTGCAGTAAATACTCACAAAATGCAACCTCGCAAATTGCAACTTTTCGCAGATTAATGCAACTTAAAATTAACTACCCTCAAAATGCAGCAACTTTTTGTTTTTCACTAGAATGTTAAATTTTTACATTTTTATAATTTTGACATGAGATCTTGTTTATTTGAAACTAAGAGAAAATACAGTTAGAAATATTTTTAAAAAATAAATTGCATTTTTTTTGTAAAATGTGTATGTAGGCCATTTTATCTTTTGTAATTAAAGAAAAGCCAAAAATGTTAAAATATATACTTTAGCATAATAAAATAAAATTGTACCCAAAATTCCCAAATTGCAACTTTATTCATAAAAAGCTACATTTTTAAAACAATCGATTCAGGAAAGTTGAATTTTTTAGAAATTTACTGTATCATATTTGTATCAGTGGAGCTGTACGAACATTGCAATTTGCAAATAAATCAATAACTTCAGAAAAAATCACATTTTCTCGCTAATTCAGCCTCAACTGACAGTAAACTTAAATCTGCCAATCGGTTTGGGGCCATTGAAGACCTTAACATGTCTTTTATTCTAGAAAGACAACTGAAAGAGCGTTCTGCTTGAGCTACTGTTACTGGTATGGTGCTGAACAACCTTAAAGCAACGATTATGCTTGGAAAAGGAACTTCAAGTTTTAGTTGTCTTAGTTTATTCAAAAGGTTTATTGGCAAAAGAATTTTTTCTTGCAAATTTGATTCACCAATTTTACAATGGATATCAAGAACAATTGACAAATAATGACACTGCCGAGAAATACAAAACCATATGCAACATAGTCAGGCCCCAGGCTCCCTTCCGGACCGCTGGGCCCCGGTAATTTGTACAGGCTTCACCCCCCCACCATCAGTCCTGGTACTGAGCTCTTTGGTGGAAGGCTGGAATAAAAATATAGGGTTGCATTCGATGTTGTTATTATTCATTCAATTTATATCCCGCCCTTCCTCCCAAAAGTAGTCCCAGGCATGTTAGTTCTATTGATTAACTTAGCTTGTGCTTGCAGACTTCTCATATGCATCTGGTTGGCCCCCATGAGAACAGGATGTTGGACTAGATGGGCCACTGGCCTGATCTAGCAGAGCTCATCCTATGTTATGTCTTATGTACATTCATTTCAACAGGCCTACTCTGAGGAACACTTAGTTGGATACAACACAAAATAAAAAAGGGGTGGTATTCAGTGGTAGTCCTCCTCAGAGTAGACTCAATGAGGTTAATAGACATGATTTAGGTTCATTCATTTCAATGGCTCTGTTCTGAGGAGAGCTGAATATAACCCACTGAAGTTGATAGACATGACTAACTAAGGTTCATTCATCCCAAAGGCTCTACTAGGAGTGTATTTTTTAAAAAACACACACGATACAATATGTACAAATTATCAGTCCTTATTGTAAATTGTACTGAAATGAAGTGGGGGGGGGGAGAGAGTGCGTGGGATGATATGAAAAAATGAATAAAATGAATAAAAACCCAAATGAATGGAATCAAAGATGCTCATTGAGACAAGGACACCCCCAACACACATTTGCAAAGTTTGAATGGGACATGTCTGGCTTCGATATACGAGGACTACCACACACCCCTGCTATAGAGGAAGACAAAGCAACACAGTGAGAATTGCTCCTTGGCATAGCCGGCGGCTTTGCTTATATTTATGGTGGAGTTTCTTAAAAGCCAAGCTTTCTATTCATCTGCAGATTTAATTTGGAGTGGCTAAAAGTGAAACAATTCAAGTTCCATTCATGTCTAATAATCTAGTAGGATGGATTTTTGTCCCTAACTCAGTTTTTATAGTGAAACAAAGAAAAATTGCTTTATCAGAATGGAGGAGACTGACGGGGTCGGCCCTACAATGAAATGATGCCCCATTCTGCATTATACATTTAAACCCACTATACTCATGTATACCCCCAAAGTATCTTGGGAGTTGTAGTTTGTTAAGGGTGCTGAGAGTTGTTAGGTGACTCTGATTCCCTTCCCCCCAGCTACAATTCCCAGAGTACCCTGGGAAGAGGGATTCATTGTTAAGCTACTCTGCGGTGCTTTAAATACATAGTACAGATGGAACTTACATGAAGTGTTCCACTTTGGAGAGCAGATTCCAGAGCAGACACAGTTTTTCTCCTTTAAAACTCTATTTTCACACACACACACAGAGAGAGAGAGAGAGAGAGAGAGAGAGAAATACAATTCAGAGTGTGGGATGTGTAAATCTGGTGCTGACTGGTTTCAAACGAGGATCTCTGATCTCTGATCTCCGAACTCTAAGTTCAGCATTTTCAGTCACTGGTTCACAATGCAATCCACCAAGGATTTTGAACGAGGGACTATGGTATGCATTGGTAGGCATATTACTTGATGACTTGCTTGTGAGAACAGGAAGTTGCTAACCTGCTGTGTAGAGGTGCCACCAATGCAGAGGGCAGAACTGCCACTCATGGGTGAGCATTTATCAGGTGACACAAGGAAGCTAATAGGGTCCCACCGAGTTATATACAGTCTCAGAATCTAGCCAGCATCCTCAATCTGAGAAATGTTTTGTGCATATGAAGCTGACATTTTCTTTCACATCATACATGGACCACCCCTGACACTTAAGGACATTTTTCTGACTTGATACTTGGGGTTATGAAGTTTGTGTTCTTCTAGAATTCTGAAACAGATTGTTATTTTGTAACTCTGCCAATTCTCCAAGTTAAAAATACATTGGATGTGGAGAAGAGAATGGGTGGGAGAGCTGAGGACCTGCTCAGAAAACCAGATCTTCCTTCCCACTTTTAGTCAATGCAAAAATAATTGTGGAACTATAAAAGGTTTTTTATGGCCAATTATTCTTGTCTTAGTAAGTACCTATAACCATAGCTGCCTCTGGAAGAAGAAGGGGGGGGAGCACAAGTAATAGTCCCCAGTAGGACAGACTCAAACTTCCCTACAGGATTATAAGGAAGATTATAAATGGTCTCCCATGAATGCATAAATATATATGAATATTGAGACAGAGCCAGTGTTCAGGTCAGAGAGGTTGACATCTTTTATTTTCTCGCTCCACTTTCAAGAAAATATACAATTCATCCTTATTGGGCCACTGACATCCAATTGATTTGCATTATTCCCAGCTGGAAAGTGTATATGTGCCTTAATGCCTTCAATAATAGTATTGCAGTTTCAGGTAAAAGCTTCCTCATGTGAACAAATAGGAATAAAGTGCAAAATAAGAGAGATTAAGATGACACCAGAAAGCTTTGAATGAGATGTCATTTTGCATGTAGCAGGGGCGGGGGAGGGAAAAGAGGGTTTTGAGAAACTTAAAGCAAAGAAGTAGATGTTGAGGGTGGAGGGAATGTTCTTTCCTCTGCTGCACACATAGGATGATCAGTTAACTAAAAAAGAAATCCCCCCCAATGTTTGATGAGCAATAGAGCAATAAGGTATGGCACATACATTCACCCACAAGCAAGTAGAAGGAGAGAAAATTGGAAACTATTCTTACTTGAAGCAAAAATGTCAGCCAGTTATTGGCCATGTATGGAAGAAGGTGGCCATGAGGCATCTTCAGCAATGCGATTCTGAAAATGCCCACCACCTCATTATTTTCTTTTAATTAATTAATTGATTGATTGATTGATTGATTGATTGATATCCATTTCCTGCCCTTCCTCCCAAAGGACCCCAGGGTGGCAAATACAAAAGCAATAAAACAATTAAAACATCTTTAAAAAAAATCTGGTGCAGAACAGATGCAGACTGGGATAAAGGTCTCTACTTAAAAGGCTTGTTGGGAGAGGACTGTCTTCAGTAGGCACTGAAAAGACAACAGAGATGGCACCTGTCTAACATTTAAGGGAAGAGAATTCCATAGGGGAGGTGTCATGGCCCTAAAGGCCCCATTCCTACTAGGGATGTGCTGGAAGGCAGCTGAATGAAGACTCAGCACTGAATTTTAAAAGAGTCTTCCTAATCCCTGTGTTTGTGGAATAAACTGCTTTGCTCTAAACGTCAATGGTTTTCCTCGACACCTGGTTAGCTCCAAGCAGGGAGGGACTGAACCATGCCTACAGAGTTTAAAATGCAAGCCTACAGAGTTTTTGTCCATGTTAAGCAGATTTTCTAGGCTTCCTTTTAAACTCCTTGGTGTTAACCCTCCAAATGGTGTACTCCCAGCATTTTTTTTAAAAAAAATCACTGGTGATTATAAACCCTTATTCAGTCCTTACGTTGCTGATCTCGCAATCTCATGATCTCTCTCACACACACTTAAATCAAAACAGATAAAAGATGAAGGTAACAGAAGGAAACACAGAAAGGTCAGAACAGCATTCCAGTCAGATGGAATATGAGCAGATCGGAACCAGTAGGAGGACCCCATTCCTAATTCCTATATCATGTGGAACAGACTCCCTGATGAGATGGTATCTGCAGTTGGCCCTCACAGAGTGCAGTGATCAATTGGGTATATAAGTGGTGAGATGATCTTTTAGGTATCCTGGTCCCAAGTTGTATACACCAGAAGCAGCACCTTGAGCTTAGCTAATTGGCAGTGAGTGCTTCCATAGTACACCCAGCTCACCTGCTGCCCCTATTCCCTATGGCTCTTTCATCAACTCCTCTGTTGCAGCTCTTAACCTTTCATTTGTCTCTTCCCCCTTGATCTCCCAGTGTGTCTGCTCTGCTGCTAAGGCATTTTTCTGATACAGGAGGAGCAGCCAAAGTGGTGTCTTCCATATGTTGTTCAGCTCCCATCAGACCTGTAGCCAAAGGTCATGAGAGCATCTGCTTTGGATGCAGAAGGTCCCAAGTCCAATCCCTGGTGCCTTTCAGTACAGCTGGGAAAAGCTCCTGTGTGAAAGCCTGGAGAGCTACTGCCAGTCAATGTAGACAGTACTGAGCTAGCTGGACCAATGGTCTGACTTCAGTATGAGGCAGCTTCCCGTGTTCTCCTAAAGTCAGGGATAAGAGTTGTTGCTCGATGACATCTGGACGGCACAACGCTGGCTTTTCCTGCCATCGCAATGTAGGGATTGGAGATCTGCTCTTTGAGTTATAGTTTAAAGAATCTGCACTTATATGCATGCAATTATGCTGCAGATAACTTTGCTGGATGCACACCGCCCTCAGCCCCTTGGAAGGAAAGGCGCGATAGAGTTGTAATAAACCAAACAGTGGAGGAAACGAAGGCGAACAAGGAAGCAGAAATGCTTCTCCAAAGAAACAGAATAAAATTGATGCCTGGTATATGAGGCACTAGCTTTCATACTAAGAACTTATGTTAACTGGAACAGGAGTGCACCACAAGTGCTAACTGAGACAGGGCTGTACCACACGTCATTCTCTCTTTAATTTTCTTTCTATCATTGTGTCCTGTGTGAAGAAGTACCATTAGGTCAGGACTTATCAGAAATAAATGTCATTAGGTGACCCAGGGGTGTGTGTGTGTGTGTGTGTGTGTGTGTGTGTGTGTGTGTGTAAGAGAGAGGCAGCGAGAGGTCGAGAGTCTCTTGATGTATTCCAGTTTTAGCAGCTGGGGGGGAGGGAAGCAGCCCAGAGCTTCAATCTTGGCCTATGCTGTTCTTCCAGAGGCCCCTCGAGCAGCGCTTGTTCAGCCGTTCCCAACTAAAATAAACTTTCCTGAGATTACTTCACTTATTCCTGTCAAGGATCCTTTCACCCTTAGGTTACAAAGGCGGAGTGGATGATCAATTCATTGGCAGCCTGTGCTGCAATTTAACTTGCTGTGTCTGACAGGGAGATGGTGGAATTGCTAAACAGAGGCTTTACTCGTAATCTTCTTATCATTTTATCCGAGAGTGCTTTGGAGAGCAGGAGAAACTCTTCCCAGCTGCATCTCTAAGTTGAGGGTTGGTGTCAAGGAGGAGAAATCATCTTACGAGGATTCTGATTGATGACTTGCTGGGTAGCACCATCCTAAGCATGTTTACTCAGAAGTAAGTCCTGTTGGGCTCAATGACTCCCAAGTAAGTGTATATAGGATTGTGGGATGCAGTAGATGCACTTTAGCCTAAGGGCATAATTCATTTCCCTTCTGCGTATTTTTGCAGGGCTGCAGTGGCGATAGATGCCCATTTGGGACTGCTAGGGCAGAAGGCAGAGAGCCCATCAGTAGGGGGAACCAGGACCAATGACAGCCAGAGCCAGAGCCAATGAGAATCAAAGCCAACTAATTTTAGTTTTGACCCCATCCTCCTCCCTGGCCAAGTTCCACAAGGGCAGCTTTGAAATGAAGGAGGAGGATGCTGACAGCCAGTACTACTCCCTGGGCTGGCTGAGGGCTGGCTGAGCAGTGCCCCATTGCAATCCTGTGGAGTGGAGCAAACTCCTGTCCAATGGCATTCCTTGCAATTGCAGAGGACTGAAAAAGCTCACAGGGTCGGCCCATTCATTGCATGCCTAACTTTCAATAAACTAGGTGCAAAAGCCACCCAACGGGATAGCCAGGTCAATGTGGGGTACCGTCCTCTCCTCAGCATAGGGCACGTCATTAAAGCAGATCATGTGAACATCTTCAGCCTCCTCCATATAGGAACATAGGAAATTGCCTTTTACTGTGTCTGTTCCCTCTAGCTGAGTCCTGTCTACCCCGATCGGCAGTGGCTCTCCAGGGCTTCAAACGGGACATTCCCAGGCCTACAGGGGACATTCCCAGGTTCTTAACTTTGGAAGACTTTTGGACGGTTTCTGTAGCCTGCCTAAGCAGGGTTGCTCCACCGCCTTATGTGTTGTTTTCGTTTTTGACATTTTATATATGTTTAATCGTTTGCTCTGTACTTTATTTATTTATTTTATTAACTGCAAGTCGCTTTGCATGTGTAGAAAAGATACAAACAAATCTAATTATTTAATACATTAAATAAATGAAGAAATAAATACCTACAGATGCCATGATTGAACCTGGGACCTTCTGCATGGCAAAGAGGATGCTCTGGCACTTAGCTATGAGCCTTCCCCTACCATGACGGAAGGAAGCCTTCTCCCTTCCATAGGACACCAAAATAAGCAAATGGAGGACTCAGCCACTGGTCCTTCTTGTGGCTAAAGTAAGTTTTAGCCTTGGCTGTGTCTTTCTTTTGTAAACATATATGCCAAAACAAAACAAAGAAACCTTGAAATGCTGTGTACTGGGTTAGACCCTCAACCCATCTAGTTCAGTACATATTTGCCCATCTGGCAACTAGTGTCCAAAGTCTGAGGCTGACTGACATTTTTGGCCCAGGAGGGGAGGAGAGGAGTGGGGTAAGCACAGCTAGATAAGTAACTCACCCCTAACCCATCCACTCTTTATTTTGTAAGGGACATGAAATAGGATTTCCTTTATTATTCTCTAACAGAGGTGAGGGGGGTAGGATTGGGTGGTAGTGAAGACACTCTCTCCAGGTGGGGACTGACAAATCTCTCTAGGTCAGTTTCAGTTTCTTTTTTTTTCAATCTTGACTTCACATAAATGCATCCGTTGGTGATTTTTAAGACCTCACAAAAATTGTCAGCATGTTAGTGAGCATTCCTTCTTTGTATCCAATACACACATTTTTGCAAACAATTCCCCCTAATATAAGGCATTTTGGTATGTTACTTCCACTAATATATATGGATTTTTATGCACACTTTCCTCTAATGGATACAGTTTTGTACAGATTTTTTATTTGGCTATTTTTTTGCAGGGGGAAGGCTGGAGAACTGCATTGCAAAACAGAGTAATCCAAATTTTGAAGGATACCTGCATTTCAGTTCAAATGTTGTTTTTGGATGTGTGAATTAAGTAGGTTCTCATTAAAGTGTGAACTGAACTAAATTTATCCTCAGCCCTATCTCCAGGTCTATATTTTGGGCATAGCCTGTTACTTCCTCCGCATATCCTGACAAAGGCCAATGTGAGAAACCCCAGAAGATGCTATTAAAAGTAAAAGAAGAAAAGAAGAAAAGAATTTCTTTTTTTTAAGGTTTATTCACTGGGCTAATAAGCAGTGATGACAAGCCATAAGTAACAAAACATCCTTCTGCTGCCTTAAAGTTCTCCCTTGTAGTCTTACTGTAAAGTTGATAATCCTGCAGGAGCGCATGGAATTAATTAATGCTACGTTTAAAAGGGCTATTAAGGGGGACTTCCAACTCCTTTACTGTCTGAAGCTATTTCTCACAGTTGTTATTTATTAGACTCCAGTTGTAAAATGGTCTGTAAGAATTACAGTGGGGCCAGCCAATTAGCAATTTGGCTTAGTGGGTGTTCAAGATTCGGAACATCCAGATCAAAAGGGTGTGCCTACCATATTGGGAGAGAATCCCGATGCACTGAAAAGAAAGACTTATAATAAGGTTCTGCCAACTTTATATAGATTAAAGAGGGGAGGGGAAGAAATTACAAACACAATGGGTTGCATCCAGTGTTAGTCCTAATCGGAGTAGACTGATTGAAATTGATGGACATGACTAACTTAGGGTCCATTCATTTCAGTGGGTCTACTCTGAATAAGGATGGAAGGAATTCAGTTTCAGTTCTTTCAATTTTTCATTTTTCCAAACGTAAATTCAGTTATCTACATTTCTGCTATTTGTAATTTAAAAAAAAATCCTCGTGAAGATTCTTCAGCACTTAAGTGCAAATTTCTCCTAGTAAACACATTTTTGTATGCAGTTTTGAATCATGTGCACAGTCTTGCAATCAATCTTCCCTAATATAATACATTATTTTCACTACGTTTTCATTTTTATGCATATACATCTTCCAAACTGGAATCCCAATATTGACATTCAAAGTATTTCCAAAGATCAGCGCAAATCTAGAGTGACCATGTGGATTTTCTTTGGATGTCTTCACTGGAATTCATTAATCTTTGAAAATTCTTTGGATGTTCAAATTGGAATTTCAGTTTGATTTTTTTCTTTTCTAAAGTAGTCTACAGACTATAAAAATTTGGCCAGTGAAGAAGCCTACATGTTGAATGTGTCTGCTACAGTTTTAGAAGCACTCATTTTTAATTGACAGTTGGATAAAGTGCTTCCTTTATTTTATTTTTTTATGCTGTTCATTTTATCCTATGGAAAATTTAAAAATCTATGTTTATATAATTTATAAATGAAGTTTTACCTTAACGCTGTTCTTTTAAAGTTGTACTTGGTGAAGGATAGTGAATCAATTTTCCTCTGAGCTTACCCCAAGTCAGATCGTTGGGTCCATCCAGCTCAGTAACATCTCTACACTGATTGTCAGTGGGCCTCTAGGGTGACAGACAGGGGAACGTGGGATGTTCTGCATGCAAAGCAGATGTTCTGCCACTGAGCTACATTCCTCGGTGTGGGTCAGCTTTAAGCATTTAACGTTTTCTACACTTTCGGATAAGCAAGGGCAATTTTGTCAGCCTGGAAAGGAGACACACAGAGGTGTTATTTGTGCAAGGGTGGGTAGGTTTGCCAGCAGTGAAGAAAAGCTGAATTCCTCAAGGCACAACTGAAGAAATGGCCTGCCTTGAGCTCCTGCCCCTCTGTGCTTGGTCCCTGCAATTCATTATACTGAGAATTAGAGCCCACACACTAAATAAGCTACAGCTGCCAGTGGTGGTGGCGGCAGCTGCTAATGAGGGAAAATGGAAAGAACAATCTGCTTAATTGGCATGAATGGAAGGAGGCAGGATGGAGAGAGGAGACAGCAGGGTTTTCCAATAGTGCACTGGAAGCACCATTCCCCTGCAAAATCCTCCTCCACAAATTTCCACATTGAAATCCTTGGCCGTTTAGTCTGGTGTTGTGTAATTGAATGCAACTGACAGGGACTCCCCATGTTCATGCCGTGGATTTTCCACCCACCTCTCCCCAGCCCTGCTGTGTGGTATCTATCCGGAGAATGAATCTGGAACCTTCCATCTGCAAACACAGTGGCTAACATTCTGCTATTGCCCTCCCCAGCCTCCCCTCTGCTAATATTTTGCCTATTGAGGCAAGGCAGTTCATGGCTATATGTTCCAAAAATACAAGAGGTATTTGCTTCTTAAATTGTGAGAGACCTCCTTCCTTCCTTCCTTCCTTCCTTCCTTCCTTCCTTCCTTCCTTCCTTCCTTCCTTCCTTCCTTCCTTCCTTTGATTTCTCAAAAAAAAAGCATGAAAAGAATTATGGAAAGATGGCCCAGAGAAGCCTTCCTTGACCTGGCACTCTCCAGATGTTTTGGGCTATAATTCCCATCAGCCCCACTATCAGCATGGCAGTCCTGGCTTGGCCTGATGGGAGTAGTAGTCCAAAGCATCTGGAGGTCACCAGGTTGAGGAAGAGTGTCCTAGAAAAGAGAGGAGAGAGCTGGTGCAAATAGCTCTGAGGAGACAAAGGAAATTAGGCCTGTAAGAACACAAGAAGAGCCTGCTGGATCAGGCCAGTGTTTCTAACCTGCTGTAAAAGACAAGCACTTCTTCTGGAAGCAGAGAGCATTTACTATAACTGACCCTTTCCCCAGCCACTTCGACCTGGAAGAGATTGCCATTGTTTTTCTCTGAACTCAGCTTATCAGTCTGGCTTGGGTCATTATTATCTATTTGACGATGGCTAGGTCTGGGCTGGGTGCCAGCGAAGACTCTTCACTGACCGATTCAAAGGGGGGTTTTCTGGACTGTTTTGAGCCATTCCAGAAGATTCCTGGGGCATTCCCTCTTTCTTTCCTTTCATCGGTACTGGCAACCTCCTCCCCAGGATCTGTACCCCACTCTTCATCCTCCCAACCTTGCCAAAGGTTCTCCTTGGGGCCCATGACACAAGAGATGGGAGGGATTGCTTGCCTCATAGATGTTAATGCTAACCCACATGCATGCACTTCCGTAAGTTGGTTACAGCCTGGCAGCTCTTCTATTGTTATGCTTAAATGGATATGGCCTTTTCACCATTTTTTTTGTCTCTTGAGTCTTCTTTCAGAGTGTGTTGACAATGTACCGATATCAAGCACCAGCAAAAGACGGGAAACACTAATGTATTTTTAAAACGTCATTACTGAGGGTGCTCACCTAAGCTCAAATGAAAGATGGTTCCATAGTAAGGGTGCCATACTATGGTAGAAAAGCCCCCCCTCTAATGGTTGATAATGGTACTACCACAGGCTGGTTATGGACTTTGATTGAAATTTTTTATTAAACTTCCATACAATTTTTATTGAAATGCTTCTTGATTTCCTTCAACATTCCTCAGATATTTCATCCAAGTGGGATGTGGGTGAGTGGGGGACTCTCAAATTAGCTTTGATCTGCACTTAGGTGAATCGTAAGGAATGTGTAGAATATTGCTAAGAATTTTTGCAAGGTCTTAACAGAATTCTTTTGAATAAGGGTTTCAATAAGGAGGAACCTGAGCATTCACCTTTTCTTTTTTTTTAAATAGCTTTAGGTAAAATTGTGGTGGGGACTCTAATCCAACATTCCCCAACCTGATGACCTCCAGACTTTTAGGGCTACAGTTCCCATCAGCCCCAGCTACCACGTGCATGGTGGCGATGCATTTCTCTGGGAAGGGCCAGAGCTCAGTCGTAGAGCACATGCTTTGCATGCAGAAGGTTTGCAGATTCAATCCCTGGCATCTCCGGGTAGGGCTGGGAATGTCCCCAGTCAGAAACCCTGGAGAGCTGCTGCCACTCAGTGTAGACAATACTGAGCTAGATGGACAAATGTTCTGACTCAGTGGAAGGCACCTTCCTTTATTCTGACAGTCTTTTTTGGTAATGCTTAAATGGCCACTCAACTCTGAGGACATCTGCTGATTTCTTTCACTGAGTGCTTCCTCCATTTGAAGCCAAACAGATGAGAACCAAATCTTATAAATAACTGAATAAATCAGAAAGGATGACCTTTTGGGGGAGTTGTGCAGCCCCAGTTATGGAATAACTAACAAGGCTAACCTTGCAAAATCTTTCTCCTTTTAGGTACCAGGCAAATCCTTGTTTTTCTTCCACCCAGGCATTGCACAGTATAGTTTTATAAATTCTGACTCAGTAGCCATCTGGGCATTAAGCTGTGAGTAAGTAAATAAGAGCCATTGTGTTCAACTGGTGTTCTCCCAGATAAATGAGTAACGGTCTATAACCTTGATATGCTTGGTTTACAAGGGTTACAGCTTTGATCTGAAGAGTGCTGTTGCACTCGGGTCCTGCTTGTGGTTTTCTATTGTGGGCATCTGGTTGGCCAATGTGAGAACAGGATGCTGGACTAAATGGGCCATTGGCTTGATCCAGCAGGAGTCATCTGATGTTCTAATGTTTTTTT
Organism: Rhineura floridana; assembly: GCF_030035675.1. Lineage (NCBI taxonomy): Eukaryota > Metazoa > Chordata > Lepidosauria > Squamata > Rhineuridae > Rhineura > Rhineura floridana. The sequence continues at coordinate 5,501,511 of NC_084493.1, read as the reverse complement.
TCACACCTGCTTTTTAAAACAGATTTGCTTCATTTCAGTGTGTTGCATTTCAGCCTTGGGCTTACCTGCCCTAGAATCACCTTTGAAGAAGGCCAGCGTATGAATGTTTTTGAATGAATGGACAAACAAATGCCATTTTAGCTATCTTGTCTCCCAAGAATGCTGGGAAATGTAGTTTTATATGGATGCCGACAATTCTTTGTCTTGAAGTAGCACCATGCAGAGGTTCATTTCCCCAGAGAGATGGAAGAACTGTGAAACCAGTTTAAGTCTGTCACATAGGCACGCCTTAACAGTTACCGTGTGTATTCCTCCAAGGCTACTTTTCTGTGAAGAGGGAAAAAAACATTAGGCGAAAATCAGCCCTTCAGGTAAGCAGACTCTTCCTTCCAGAACATCCTTGACTGCTCATCAGCTGAGGACAAATGAGCACCTACTTGCCTGCCTTCAGGAAAGTGGTTCAGATAGGCTTGTTAGAGAGCAGTTGTGCCACCCAGCACAAAATCAGCCTTGAGAAGGCCCCACAAAATTAATCTCGTCCACCGCATAAGGAAATCCTCCACTGACATTTGCCGTTCCTGTCAGGCCTAATAAAGAGATTTTTACCTGTATTTGCCTATTCAACACTTCAGCTTTTCAGCCAATTTTGGAAATTATTTCTGATTTATGGCTTTCTTGCAAACGGGTGTCGTCTTGCCTGTCAATTATCCCTCAAAGCAAATACTAAGTGAATCCTGGCCAGGTAAAATTAACAAGGGGAGAGAAGAGGTGGGGAAGAGGGAAAGAAGCATGCAGCCTGATACAAAAAGGAAGAGGAGGATGAGGAGAATTCCACTAAGGATTTAATTCAACTGCTTCTGGTAATATTTATGGTCAACATGGAGAGGTGAGGTAGAGGGATGTGGTGGAGGAGAAATTTGGTTTAGTGTGCATTTTAATGGGAACCTAAGTAATTTGGACCCTCCGTGGCGCAGAGTGGTAAGCGGCGGAAACACAGCCGAAGCTCTGCTCACGGCTGGAGTTTGATTCCAATGGAAGGAGGATGTTGAATCTCCGGTAAAAGGGCTCGAGGTCCACTCAGCCTTCCATCCATCCGTGGTCGGTAAAATGAGTACCCGGCATATGCTGGAGGGTAAAGAAAGGCCGGGGATGGAACTGGCAATCCCACCCCATATATACGGTCTGCCTAGTAAACGTCGTAAGACGTCACCCTAAGAGTCGGAAATGACTCGCACTACAAGTGCGGGGACACCTTTACTTTTAAGTAATTTGTACATCCCAAAACAATACACAGACTGAAATGCAGCTGTCCTTTGGAATCTGTGCTCTGACAAATTTTGCAATGCACTTCTCCAACCAAATAATATGGGCAAAGATGCATATATTATGGGGTGCATTAAAAATCCATACATCTGCAAAAATGACATACAACAAGATCTTATAATCAGGGGAATTGCTTGCCAAAATGTGCATGTTTAGGCTCGATTGCATACAAAAATGTGTATGTTAGAAGAAATGTGCACTGAAATGCAGACAAATTTTTGTGCAGACTTTAAAAAATGACAAACTTATAAGGAAAATTTAATTTAAGATTTTTTTAAAAAAAGACAAACTCAAATTGCCAGTTTGGTCCATCCCTAGGTAGAGGAGAAAGATGCTGCTGACTAGTAAAAGCTTCAAGGACCCTTTCCCTATTCCCATCATCATGTGCAGACCATCACATGAAAATTACTAACCTCATTAGTGCCGCAAGGGTTCTGTGGGCCCTGTTGGCAATATGGAACTCCTTTCCTGATTATGATGATGTAGGCCACTTGCAAAAAGAGGGGGGGAGAGAGAAGCGCAAATATCTTGTTCATTATTCCTCCCAATTTGACACAAGAAGGAGCTTTGATCTGTGCTCATTACAGATGCTGCATTATGTTCCTTACCAAGCCCCCTACTGCAAAGCAGATGGGGGTGAGCAATTCAGGCGAAGAAACAGGTCTGCAGTTGCCCCCTCCTCATCCAACTTCCCACTGTTCTTGTTCAGGGCTGAAATTGGTATCAGCAGGCTTCTCTAAGGCCACATTCCCACCATACATATATGCCACCATTATTCCACTTTAAACAGTCATGGCTTCCCCCAAAGAATCCTGGGAAGGGTAGTGGTGTGAAGGGTGCTGAGAGTTGTTAAGAGGCCCTTATTCCCCTCACCATTCCCAGAATTCTCTGGGTAGAGGGACTGACTGATGAATTACTCTGGCAATGAATTGTAGCTCTGTGAGAGCCAGTGTGGTGTAGTGGTTACGGTGCTGGACTATGACCTGGGAGACCAGGGTTCAAATCCCCACATAGCCATGAAGCTCACTGGGTGACCTTGGGCCAGTCACTCCCTCTCAGCCTCATGAAAACCGTATTCATAGGGTTGTCATAAGTTGGGATCAACTTGAAGGCACTACACGCACACACACACACACATATGAGGGGTCTCCTAACAACTCTCAACATGCTTCACAAAATATGCTTCCCAGGATTTCTTCCCTTTGGAGGAAGCCATGACTGTTTAAAGTGGACTAATCGTGGAACAAATGTATGGTGTGAACATGGTCTAAGCCGGCATGCGACCTTAGAGGTGTCTCTTGTATGAACTGGGTGGCTGAAGCTCCAAATGTTTTGGTGTCATGAGACTTCATACTTCCATGGTTCACTGCCCAGAGTCGCAATTCACGTGGAGGCAATTTTAGGACTGTAAGGTGTTCCTTGTGTTAACATTAGTCATAGCATAGTGGCTAAAATGGAGAGTCAAGACTTGGGATGTGTGTGTGTGTGTGTGTGATTGATTGATTCAGTTCATATTTAAAGGCAAAGCTATCTAATAAACAATTTCTGACACAATGCTCTTCCTCCACAGTCAGAAGCAGTATGGTTCTGAATGCCAGTGGCTGGAAACCACAGGAGGGGAGAGTGCTGTGCGCTCATGTCCTGCTTGTGGGCTTCCCTTGGGCATCTGCTTGGCCACTGTGAGAACAGGATGGTGGACTAGATGGGCCACTGGCCTGATCCAGGTTGGCCAATGGTCAGACTCAGTGTAAGGCAGCTCCCTATATTCCTGTGTTTCCATGTAATGATAGCACTGATTAAAGAGTCAGGATCATTCGGACCATGGTATTCCCAATCTCTATATATGGATGTGAAAGCTGGACAGTAAAAAAAGCGGAGAAGAGAAAAATCAACTCGTTCAAAATGTGGTGTTGGAGGAGAGCTTTGTGCATACCATAGACTGTGAAAAAGACCAATAATTGGGTGTTAGAACATATTAAACCTGGACTATTACTAGAAGCTAAAATGATGAAACTGAGGTTATCCTACTTTGGACACATAATGAGACGACATGATTCACTAGAAAAGACAATAATGCTGGGAAAAACAGAAGGGAGTAGAAAAAGAGGAAGGCCAAACAAGAGATGGATTGATTCCATAAAGAAATCCACAGACCTGAACGTACAAGATCTGAACACTGTTCATAACAGATGCTATTGGAGGACGCTGATTCATAGGGTCACCATAAGTCATAATTGACTTGAAGGCACATAACAACAAGAGTCAAAAAGGATAATTTTCCCAAAAAGAATTTGGGATGTGTCTTGCTTGTATGAGCAGAGGACTTTTGGGTGCACCCACCATTTCTGTCGGGTTGATCCTTGCCCCACGTGGCTCATTATGGGCTGCAAAGAGAGACTGAGCGAAGGGATCAGGGTAGTGGTGAATGCTTCCTTGGAAGAAGGTGCTATTCCATCAGCCCTCAAGGAGGCGGTAATAAAGCCCATTCTGAAAAAGCCCTTCTTGGATCCCCAAGAGTTGAATAACTTTTGCCCAGTCTCTAATTTACCATTCTTGGGCAAGGTGATTGAGCGAGTGGTGTCCAAACAGTTACAGACACACTTGGATGAAGCAGATTATTTAGATCCATTCCAATCGGGCTTCAGGACTGGACATGGAACTGAAACAGCCTTGGTCACTCTGGTGGATGATTTAAGGAGGGCGTTGGATAGGGGAGAATATGCTTTCCTCGTCCTCCTGGATCTCTCAGTGGCTTTCGATACCGTCGACCACGGTATCCTTTTAGATCGCCTGGAGGGAATGGGAATAGGGGACACTGTTTTATGGTGGTTCTGTTCCTATCTCTCAGACAGGCATCAACGGATAGCATTGGGAGATGAGGTTTCAGACCCTTGGCCTCTCAATTGTGGTGTGCCACAGGGTTCTATCCTCTCTCCCATGCTATTTAACATCTATGTAAAGCTGCTGGGAGCCATCATCAGGAGATTTGGGTTGCAGTGTCATCAATATGCGGATGACACTCAGCTCTATCTCTCGTTCAAGTCCTCACCAGAGTTGGCTGTGGATACCATTTCCAAGTGCCTGGAGTCCGTAAGTGAATGGATGGGAGGTAATAGGCTGAAACTGAACCCCGACAAGACCGAGGTACTGTTTGTGGGAGACAAGAGAAGGTTAGGAGATATAGACCTGGTGTTTAATGGGGTAAGATTGCCCCTGAAGGACCAGGTCCGCAGCCTCAGGGTCATCCTTGACTCCCAGCTGTCCATGGAGGCTCAGGTCTTGGCAGTGAGCCGGGCAGCTTGGTATCAATTGCATCTAATACGGAGGCTGCGACCCTACCTTCCTGTCCATCTGCTCCCCCGGGTGGTACATGCCCTGGTCTGCTCTCGCTTAGACTACTGCAATGCTCCTTACGCTGGGTTACCCTTGAAAACGGTCCGGAAACTACAGCTGGTACAGAATGCGGCGGCACGTTTAATTAAGAACAGCCGTTGCTGTGATCACATCACTCCGGTGTTAGAAGATCTACACTGGTTACCAGTTGTTTACCGGGCCCAATTCAAGGTGTTGGTATTAACCTTTAAAGCCCTATACGGTTTCGGCCCAGTTTATCTGAAGGAGCGCCTCCAGCACCACCAATTATGCCGGCTGACAAGATCAGCCTCACAAGACCTTCTCTC